>NC_034203.2:4909558-5216590 GCF_002021735.2 Oncorhynchus kisutch
GGAGAGATTAAAGTAGATGTCACGTGTCAAAATTTTGATTGATGACCCTATGTGAACCTATGTGAACGCTATGTGAACCCTATGTAGTGATGACGTGTGCATGTCTTCTGGTCAGGCAAGCCTGGTTAGGTGGGGGCTATGGGGTGAGTAAGGGTCCATTTGACAGGCCGTTAATGATTGATGACCCAAGCCTGATAGGCAAGCCTGGTTAGGTGGGGGCTATGGGGTGAGTAAGGGTCCATTTGACAGCCGTTAATGATTGATGACCCAAGCCTGATTTATGACCCTATGTAATGATTTATGACCCTATGTCATGTAGAAGGGTGCATGCCCAGGGGTGTTGTTGGGGTGAGTAAGTGACCATGTGTCAGGTCAACCTGTTACTGTTTCTCACGGTTTTGGGTGGTTAATGCCCCTTATAAAGCGCTGAACAATACCTGTTTAAGACTGTACATGATAACCCCCCTGAATATTAAACAAAATGACACCTATGCCAATTTTAGGGATGTTATGCTCGGCTTGTCATGAACCCAGTGACCAAAGCCTTGAAGAAGTTCTGTGTGAAGCTCCAGAATGTTTTAAAGGATTTTGGGTACGAGTGAGGGCCACATGTCTTACATATTCCACCCGGAGGATTCTACGGTAAAGATATTCACAGACCGTGGACCCAAACCCCTTTATCCTGCAAAACCTGGGAGTTTTCCCCGGCTCTGGGGATGAGAGAATGGCTAAACAATCAGGCTGGCTCTTTGTAAAATTGAACAGGTCCTAAGTGTTACAAATGTGCCAGGATATGCGTTGGAAGAACAGGTCTGCGGCCGCAGTGATCTCAAGGCTCTAAGAATTGCTTCAATGGACTATAGCCCTGACAACAAAGTGACAATTTTAGCCTGTGACCTTTATGATAAGTATAATGCTACAAAGTCTGTCAATTCTCCTGTAGCTTCCAGAGCACGCAAACATGTAAACTTTTTTATTCCTGTGTTTAGTTTTAAATGGGTGGATTATCCAATTTCATAACACTTATGAATAAGCTGGACATTCTCTTCCAAATGGGGAACAGTTAAAGCGCTGGGCGAGGCTTTCCTTGAGACAGAGTCAAGACCAAAAGGCCCGACGGAGGATCTACCCCTGGAGTGAAAACTTACCAAGTGTTGATGGACCTAGCAAGAGAGCCTTGCTTTGAGGGTGAACTCGACACGGACAATGGCGGTTGGTTGCATAAGCTCCCAGGATCTGCTAGAAAGGCATGCGTAAAAATACCTTAGAATGTAAGGATATAAAATGTATGTACTAAATATTTTGAATGAAATAAATGGTTTAAAATCAGAATCTCACCACGTTATGAACTCTCGCGTTTGTTCACTTTAGCGCAGTCTGTCCCTGAGAAAAAAACTTGCGGAAAAAAAGCCATGTGCGCGCGTATAGTGCGTGAGGGAGTTTTCTGTAGTGGCTGTGTGTTGTGTGTGTTGTGTGTGTGTGTGTGTGTGTGTGTGTGGTGTGTTCAAAAACAGAAAAGGGGGGGGGGCGGGTTGTTGTTAAAAAAATACCCTTGCATGCCTGGTGGGTCGTTTGAAACCAAGGTTTACACTAGCCTGCAAAACAGATGCCTACCCCCCCCAACAATAATATTGTGTCTTACGACTCCTAATCTTAAAGGCCTTTCATAAAACTATTTTTTTAGGTGGGCTAAAAAGTCATCATCCCAGCGATGTCGAGACCAACCCACCCCCCAATGCATCTAGGTGCTAGCACCCCGGAGATTTTAGAAGATCAAAGGATCCTAATGTTTAGACACACCCAATACCATGGTTTGAAATGTGTCAAATATACCATGGGTGGGGTATAGCCGAAAAAAACTACAAACCCCAAATGCTATGTAAAAAATCATTCAGGGGTTTTTCTCTAGGTCGTAGGGTACAAAAGCGCTAGAAACCATGGGCAATGTTAGCAGCGTTTTAGTTCCGATGCAAACAGCACCTCCAGAAACTCCAAGAATCGTTATCGGACTGAAGCGTTAAAAAGATAATCGGGGAAAACAGTCTAATGGATCTATCGCAAGGTGAGTTCTTGAAATAAATCTTTATTAGATTTGGTTGTTGTGGGGAATTGTTTGAAAAGCGTGGGATGTTATAGAAATATTAAACAATCATTAGGATCAGTATGCTTACCGTATAACAAGGCAATATTAGCTAAAGTGATTATAGCTTTAATATTGTCGAATGTTTTATAGATTCTGAAGCATTCACGCAGATACTCCGAGGTATAACTGAGCTCGAACCATCCAATGGGGCTCCGAAACAAAGTGCAGACAAACAAACGCCTGCCCTGAATTGTCAACGTAAGTAAGCTCCAAGAATTCCATACATAAAAATATTTATACCTTAAAAACAAAAAGTGTGGGCATCTTATATTAAAAGTTATTTTATATGTTTACAGAGGACCTAAAGCCTAGAAGGTTAAACGAGGCCCTATGGAGCCTGAACGGTTTCTGCGAAGCATATGACTACGAGACAATTCTGCCCTACTCCCAGGATGTATTTACACAAAAGCAGCGAACAGAGACTTTAAACGGCAGGTCAACTCCCCTTGGCCAGGACAACGTTGTCCCCCATATTTCTAAACACCAAAGGATAATTAGTGCTCAGATCCACAGTTCCGCTTCACCCGAACAATTCTACTTGGCCGATATTCACGAGACGTCGTTCCAAGGACTAGGTATGAATCAATTATATATTATTATTTATATATATTATTATTTTAATATTTATATATTTTTTTTATGCCGGAATATGTTAAAACAAGGCCTAATGCTGTTTTTTTTTTTTTTTTTTTTTTTTTTTTTTTTTTCAGGCTCACCATCTACCGAACCTGCAGATGCTGTAATACAGGTTGAACAAAGACATCAGCCCCTGGTTTCAGAGCTTCTTCAGAACAGCCCTCGTCAAAAAAGCCGAGGTATTTAATTAATGTATTGTTAATATATAGGCTTATATCTGAAATGTATTTGGCATTTTTAACATATTTTAGGGTTAATAACCTATTTTGTATGTATTATTTTTATTTCAGACTCCTCACCGGCTTATAAACACAACGCACAAACATCGGAGGATGCCCAGACAAGCATCCCCGAGGAGGCTCCAAAGACACCAGTCAAGAAACAGCGAAACCTGATGATGTCAAAGATTTAAATGACATTTCTGAGGTAGACGATTTGATGTTCTGTGAAGCTGCCAACCTTCTTGAATCGGCCAATTCTGTGGGGAAACAGCAGATTCTGAAATAGACCAAGAACGTTTTTTCAAAGCGTTTACCCTGGGTTTAAAATCACGAAAGGCTCTACTCCAGAGGCGCATGTGTATTCTACTCGAGCATCAATACAATCAGGATGTGTCATTCTGGCGTAGCGAGCTACCCCGTATGTTAAAAAACATTAGGGCTAAAACAAGCAAATACCGCCGTTAAAAAACACACATGTAAACACACACACACACACACATCCTTAATTAGACAGATGGCGCCCCCTATAGACCAAAGTGAGACAATTGAAACCCTCTTAGCCAGGATCCCTACAGAGCTCCAAGATATAGTTAACCATATGAATGATTCGGGGGTAATTGACATAATGACAATAGATGAAAATCTATTATCCCAGATTCCCTCCGAACTCATAGACATTATTACACGTATGAATGAGTCAGGGCCTTCCGAGGAAAACATGTTAACACAGATTCCCGAAACCATCATATCTCTAATTACCCAGCTTAACGCGAGCCCTAGGTTTAATTCGGCCCCACAGACACCTCTAAGACAGCCTTTAACAACATTGTCCGAAGAGTCTGAAAGTCAATATGATGTTTTTGAACAGTTGGACAAATGTCTAGCAAATCTGGAGGGGGGCGGTCTTGAGATCAGTGTACAGAACGAGAGCGCTAGGTTTAATTCGGCACCCCAGACACCTATAAATCAGCCTTTAACACCAATGTCCGAAGAGTCTGAAACCCAATACGATGTTTTTGAACAGTTGGACAATTGCCTAGCAAATCTGGAGGGGGGAGGTCTTGATCGAAGTGTACATGTTTTGCGTCGAAATAAATTCAACAATATTGAGGTTCGCCAGTTTTTCAATTTCGCATGGGGGGGTCAGATTCGGGAATATGCTGTGTTTTACGTAATGCTTATGGACACTTTGAATGAACTGTTAGCGAGGATTAGAGATTATAGCGAACCTAGGGATCTCTTACAGTTGGAAATTTGTGGAGACAGTCTACAGAGCAAGGTATCGCTTATTTTACAGAATGGTGAAGCAGAGCTTGAACAATTTGTTAAACTGCTAGAACGCCTTGTTCAGTCAAATTTAAACGTGCTAGCAGATAGGACCCTCGAACTTGTAGTACAATTAGTACGACAACCACAAGGGGGCGGGGGTCAGAGACGAAAGCTCGAGAGTTTAATGCAGTCCGAAATCATAAGCAATAAAAGGGCCTATCTCATAAACGTTCACAATCCAGGTAATAAGCTATGTTTTGCCATAGGTTTGGCCCACTTACTCAGCCCAGGATGTACTGATCAAGCCGCGTTACAAAAAGCTCGAGAGCTACAAACTGCGGTGGGTCTCGGTATACAGGATGCTGTGGCTTTCTCAGACATAGTCAAATTTGAAAACTTTCTGAACATCAAGATTGTGGTTTTGTACCACAGTAGGGCTAATGACGCTCTCCTCAAGTTCCAAAATATACCCGAACCACATCCTAAGACTATGTACTTTTATGTGCAAAATGAGCATTACTATGCCGTAACTAACATCACAGCCTTTTTAGGCGCGCCATATGTCTGTCCAGCCTGTCATACCGGCTACACACGCATGGGGGGGCACTCGTGCCGTTACAACTGTTCAGTATGTCTGGATAAACATTGCCCTATGCAGCCGCTAAACTTGACCCCCTGTGCGGATTGTCACCGCACATGTCGTTCGGCCTACTGTTACGAAAAACACAAAACTGAAACATGGCATCCCAAGGCATGTAAATCTGTAAGCAGTTGTGACATTAACAAGAAATGTCCAAAATGTCATTGCAATTACAACCTTAAAATAGATAGCCCTAAACCTCATGTTTGTGGAATTATACACTGCCCAATCTGTAAAGGTCCTTTGAAAAGCAGAGACGCGGAAGCGGTTCAAGAAGTAACACATGAGTGTTACATTCAGCCCTTGGCTGAAGATGAACATACAGAGAAATATGTGTTTTATGATTTTGAGACAAATCAGCAATCAGGGGTTCATTTGCCTATTTTTGTGTCAACCATGACTTTCAAGGGTGAAAAATGGTCGGCCGAGGGACCCAATTGTGCCCGGCTCTTTCTAAAACATTTTAGAAAAGCCCAGTACAGAAACTTCACGTTTATAGCTCACAATGCTAGGGCCTATGACTCCTATCTGCTTCTGAACCCTTTGATACAGCAAGGCGTGGCCCCCAGTGTCATAGCTCAAGGGAGTAAAATATTATGCTTTGTTGACCCCGCCTTCAAACAGAGATACATTGACAGCTTAAGCTTCTTACCCATGAGATTGGCTCAAATGCCAGAGGCCTTGGGTTTTGAAAACTCTGTCAAAGGCTATTTCCCTCATTTCTTCACATCTGAGGAGAATCTACATTATATAGGATCTTATCCAGCCCCCGAAATGTACGGGTGTGATCAAATGTCTCCCAAAGAGCGTGAGAGATTCATGACATGGTACGAGACCGTAAGACATGGCACTTTTGATTTCCATAAAGAGATGGAATCATACTGTGACAATGACGTTGTTATACTTCGTGAAGGATGCCTCAGATTCAGAGAAGAGGTAATCAAAGATGCGGGCATTGACCCCTGGAGCTGTACAACTATTGCATCAGCGTGCATGAAAACCTATCGTACACACTATCTAACTCCTGAATCTATAGCTATCCCATCGCCAGACAACTACCGACGCCAATTCAAGGCCTACTCTAGTGGTTCCATTCAATGGTTGGAGTACTTGGCCCAGGATAAAGATATTTTTATCCAACATGCTTTGAATCGGGGGGAGAAGGCTTTTGGGCCTTACCATGTAGATGGATACACACAGATTGACGGGGTTGAGACAGTGTATGAGTACAACGGTTGTTTCTTCCACGGTTGTAAATTATGCTTTGTCCCCCACACCTTGTGTGTCCTAACCCAAAAGACTTTTGGGGAAATGTACCAAGAGTTTCAAGACAAACTGAATTCTTTAAAGGCTACTTACGGGTTAAAAGTTGTGGTTTTGTGGGAGCACGAATGGACAGCCCTCAAAAAGGCAGATCCTAGTGTTAAGGCCTTCCTTACCCATTATGACCCTCCAGAGCCCCTGGAACCGCGACAGGCCTTGTTTGGAGGCCGGACCAATGCTTTGACATTGCGTTATGTAGCTCAACCCGACGAGACAATAGGCTATGTAGATTTTACATCCCTATATCCTCATGTAATGAGTTCCTCATTCTATCCTATAGGGCATCCTGAAATTATTCACAGCGACTTTGACGAACCCCAAAATTATTTTGGTTTAATCAAAGCTACTGTCTACCCTCCTAGGGGGCTGTTTATACCTGTGTTGCCTTACAAGGGTCCTAAAGGAAAACTTTTCTTTCCCCTTTGTCGCACATGCTGTGAAAACCACAACCAGGAAAACCCCTGTGATCACACAGATCAAGAAAGAGCCCTGACCGGTGTATGGGTCACTGTAGAATTCTCTAAGGCTTTAGAGAAGGGGTATCGTGTGGCCAAAATCTTTGAAGTGTGGAACTTTTCCAGGAAATCAGACACACTTTTTAAAGAGTACATCAAAACCTTCTTGAGATGCAAGCAGATGGCTTCAGGCTATCCTGCATCGGTCACAGATCAAGAAAGTAAAGACCAGTACATTCAAGACTACCATGACAGAGAAGGCATACTTCTTGACCCTGACAGAATAGAGGTCAACAAAACCAAAAGAAATGTGTCGAAATTGTACTTGAACTCCCTTTGGGGGAAATTAGCGCAGAGATGCAATATGCTAACAACTTCGATCATTAAAGACCCCGAAGAATTTTTGGAATTTGTTTTTTCGGACCAATACGAAATTTCACATTTTTCCTTCTTGAGTCAAGACATTGCCTTGGTGCAATGGAGGCGCCACCAAAAGTGGGTTCTACCCCCGGGTAATGTAAATGTGTTTCTTGCAGCATTTACCACAGCCTATGGCCGCCTTGAACTGTACACCCTCATGGAACAGCTTCAGAGGCGGGTTCTTTACCACGACACAGACTCTGTGGTCTATGTAAGCAAACCGGGGGATTGGACCCCCCCACTTAGCAACTATCTTGGGGGTTTAACGAGTGAACTCGAAGAGGGTGACCATATTACAGAATGGTCCTCATGTGGTCCAAAAAGCTATGCTTTTAGGACTAAAGCCAATCACGTGGTGTTGAAAGCCAAAGGCGTGACTCAAAACTATGAAAATGCACCGCGTGTAAACTTGGAATCAATCACGCGCTTGGTCGAGGGGTTCGTAAAGGACAAGAATAGTGACTTGGAGATTTTGAGCTCCTACAACAAAATAGTGAGGGATAAAAAGGGGTTCCATCTAAGAAACGCACCACTCACTAAAAGATTCAGGGTAGTCTATGACAAGAGACAGCTATTGCCTGACGGTACCACATTGCCCTTTGGCTACTGACTTATGCTACAAGCCCCAGTGTGTCTTAAAGCTTAAGATATTATGACTGCTGTCGAGGGTTTTGACCCCCGGCTACAATTGCCTTTTTCAGCATTAATTGCAGGCCCTTCAAACAGTGGTAAAACTTTTTTTGTAAAAAGTATTTTAGAGAATTCTGAACATGTGTTATCTCAAAAGCCTGACAATATTGTATGGTGTTATTCATGTTACCAACCTCTGTATGATGAATTATTGAAGACAATAAAAATCAAGTTTGTTGAAGGAATACCCGATTCTCTGTCTGATGATGAACTTCTCCCCCCACATGTAAATAATCTGCTGGTTTTGGACGATATGCTATTTGCTGGTAGCGAACACCCTGAAATTGCACGAGCTTTTACCCAATATACTCATCATAGAAACCTGTCCGTGCTTTACTTGGTCCAGAATGTGTTTCACCAAGGTAAAAATAGTCGGACCATTAGCTTGAATGCCAACTACATGGTATTGTTTAAAAATCCTAGAGACAAACTGCAAATTAGCACTCTAGCTCAGCAGATGTACCCTGGACGGAAATCATACTTTATGGAGAGCTATGAGGACGCTACCAAAGAGCCATTTTCTTATTTAATCGTGGATTTAAAAGCAAATACTCCTACGTACAGGGCTGTTTCCGGGGGAGAGGCCTGCTGCATACCTTCCTAAAAAGTAAACGCTATGTCTCTGCGTTTAAAAAGAAACCTCCCCCTCTTGAGAAGGCTAGTGGGTTCTACAGCTAAAGAACGGAAGGCCATCTTGGGTCGCTGTTCTTCAGATCTCATATTAGCCCTATGTGAGATTGCTTTGAATCTTCTCAAAGGACGCATTCCACTCACCCTGAACCAATTGAAAAAATTAAGGAGACAAAAGACAGCGATCAAACTCTTTGCCAATAAAAGGGCCAGTCTTCAAAAGAAAAGACATAGTATACAACAGTCTGGGGGTTTTCTTCTACCTTTACTCAGTATAGCCGTGCCCTTCATCACCAGCCTTATTGCGGCCAGACGTGGGGGTTGAACACGTGGTGTGATGGCCACTAAAATGTACTTGGTGCCTCAACAAGAGTTGGATAGACTTAAAAAACAAATGCAGGGTCCTGAAGATATCAGACAAACAGCGGAAAATGATTTGGATACGGCCATGAAGGATGTTTTGAACCGAAAAGGATTGAACCCCTATGATAAGATTCAAAAATACACAAACCTAATGCAAAGGTATTTGACTCGGGTAAAGCAAGGGGAGAGAGAGACTAACCATTTAACCCTTTCCCTACCGGACCCTTTAACAGATGTCGAACCTAACGATAGCCATGCCCCTGTAAGGCCTGTACCGTCGATCTTACCTAGTGGAGATAATATGTCGGGTGAAGCTCAAATGCCATTTGAAGATAAAGTTATGCATGACCTACTGACACATGTGCCTTTACGTAACAGGAAGAATGTTAAATACATTATGAACAAGATAAAAGACTCAAAGGGGATAGCTGCTTGGAACGACTCTGGAGAGTTTATCCTTCAGGGCTCTGTGGTTAGGGGGTCCCATATGCAGGACTTGCTTAAAAGTACCACGGCTGCCCACAAGGTTGCTGATGACCGAAGGCCTCCCGGCTGGCGTCAGTTTCTTAAGGCCCTGGCAATCCTCAACATCCCCCTCTCCGGTGTACCCAACCATAAGCTTCGTCAACAGATTCAAGCTTTAAAACAAAAGCCTTCAACGAGATACAGCACCCCTAAAGATGCCCCAACGACACCGGCCCCATATGAAAGCGATGATGCTAACTCATTTACTCCCATGAACGTCTCAGGACCTTTTCCTAAACCCGATCTCTCGGCGTGGTTAGACTTTTGAAAATGACTTTTGAATGACTATGATTAAATTCAATAAATTTTTTATTTGAAAAATAAGCAAGTTAACATTTGTGGCATTCTTGAAACATATGACGTGAGCATACGCCTTGATTACGCGTTCTTAAAGGACACACATTTGAACACTTTTGATATTTTCTAACAAAACAAGATACAAGGTTATCATTACTTCTTAAATCATCCTTATAAAGAGACATAACATCTTCAAAAGAAACTCCCCGGGCTCTTTGGCACAGGTAAAATACACAGTGGTGACCGCATGTAGTGGAAAGGTTATCTTGCACTTGTTTGATGTTGTAGTAGATCTTTGTACCGTTTAGGGTCAAAAAATCTTTAATAGATTTAGGGAAATGTGAAAAACCGGGGGGAAAGCCATAGGAATCAAAAAAAGTTGAGATTTTTCGTCCACCTTCCTGTTCTAATGTCATAGCTAGCCAATGTTCACCAGGCATGTGTTTAGGATGGGTATTGACAATAAACATTGCAGGCCTCTCAGACCATATCTCAATAGGTAATTCATCACAAGCCAACACTCCACAAAATTGTTTTCCAATCAAGCGGCTCATGAGCCCGTCCAACTCTTGGGTATTCATGTCTTTGTTCAAAGGTCTTTAATAATAATCCACTAAGACCTGTCTTCGGGCATTCACTTCCAAGATTGAATCAGAGCATGCGTAAACAATCATGCTAACTGTACAGGCTAAAGGTGTACGGAAACGCATTTCCAGCCTGAGGTTACCTTGGGACACCACAGACAGATTTCCTGAGGTGTCATCATCAGGTGATAAATTGAAAGCATACAATGTGTAACCCTCTGCAAAATCATTTCTGTCAATAGGTAAAGAGAGATCTTTTAGATGTCGCCCTGTAGCCAGGAATAGATTGTAAAATTCTCGCACAGATATGTTGTTATTAAATTGTGGTTGGAAAGCCTTCGCCGGAACCTGACGTCCGTCCTGACAGAGCGCTACATACTCTGCATTGAAGTGCTGAAAATTAAAGTTTTTTTTATCTAAACTGCCCGTATTAGAGGCGTGATCAACCAGACCTATAACCACATATCTAGGTAAAGGGCCTAGAAATAGGTTTTCTTGACTGCAGATTCTACTGCCCACAGGTATGCTAAAGGTTTTCATGGTAATTCTTTGGAGAGGGTAAAGGGCATTTCCTTTCATCAAAGCATGTGAGTGACCCAGGCGCACGGCCGGAGATACAGATACTTTTTTAATAAAAAGGGTTGCCCCCAACACTTTCAAACTAAAATCCCCGTCTTGGGGAGACATCAGGCAAAAATCATCCTTGGCCCTGGTTAATTTTAATCTTAAATCAACCGAATTTAAGAGTAACCGTTCTTGAAAGAAAATGTCAGAGTGTATAGGGCCTAGCAAATGAAACTCTCGAGATTCGGCGCAGTAGCGAGCTCGTGCCGCTAGTCCTTTGTTTGCACCGGTGGAAGGGTCTGTCGATTCCATAGAGGCTCCTGCAGTATCCTTGCTAAACAGCCCGGCGCTAAATTGGGTTTTGAGAGTGTCTTCGGAGTAGTTTAGTAAACACTCCATGATGGCTCTATAAGGGTATGTAGCGCTGCTTTGACTGATTAGGCGTTCACCCAAAGTCACATCAACTTGGGAGAAAATGGTGGCCAAGGGGTAATTAATGAGACTCACTTTGGCATCGTCTGCAATATTAGACCCATCTCTTTTGGTCACTTTTAGACGTAAATGCACCAAGGTGTTGTTGAGGTCCAGATAGTTGTCACCATGGCCTGGTATGAAAAATTCGATAGGCCCGTTATCGGTAATAGCAGAGAGAGGGGCTATCTCCACATAACTGGATCTATCTATTGAATGCTGCGTTAACGGTGCCGTGAAAAGATCAAGTTCTGTCTTTATAGCTTCAGAGGACATTCGATGTAAAAGAGCCATGTCACTTATTCTTTTAGAAAATACTTCCTAGTATTCTTTTAGCCTGTTTTGGTACAGACCTCCTCACTTTACCCCGTCTTTGACTTACTGAGGTTCTTTTAACAGTTAACCGTCGCTTTTTAGGTGCCGGCCTACGCCTTAAACCAGGGGGTCTCTTTTTTGGCCTTCGAGACAATATCATAAGCCCCGAGCCTTCTTGATGCTCCACCTCTGGTGACGCCCTTCGGGTCATAGCATTGGCTACAACCTCACTTACTATATTTTTAGCCGCTGATTTTAAATGTGGTTTGGCTATGCTGAAGCCTCTCTTCATAAACGGTAAAACCATCCTGAAGAGATTACGGAATATACCTCCTATCCCCGAACCATACATTGTCGGCGCTCCATGATATCCTGGTAGTCCATTACCCACTTGATCCACATAGTATGAAACATAACGGTTAGGGTCGAGCTGATGGTGCTCCATAACACTTTTATTTGTATTATGTTTATAAATATAATACAGCTATTATATATGTAGAGAGGTTTTGGTGGGTCTAAAGTGGAGTTTTACAATCGTTTTACCATAAGTAAATTCAATGTTTTCGTTCTGATCCGTTTTAAGCTCAACCAGAATGTTTTCAATATAGTTCTTGCTGACATGTACGTAGTGCGGCTTGTCATAATTGACAGTGACGATGTCCCCATCCTTGCCGTCTATATGAACTGTTCGCAGGAGGGGCACACAGCTGTCTCCGACCCTTTGATAGGTTATGATGTCGGTATAGACAAATATGTTGTAAAAGCCTGCATGTATATCCGCAGGGAATGGGAATAATTTATCGTTCACATACGTCCATTTATTGGGACCCATCCCCAACATGTAGGATAAATTACCGCTGGTCTTTATACCTCCGTTAGCAGGCCCTGAGATTTGTATCCTTTTATGGATTGGATTGTAGAATAGGAATATTTCCATCTTGTTCAGGGTTAGGTGTTCATTCAACTCTGAGACGATCCTGTCGACGGTTCTATAGAAACCTTTTTTAAGCTTAATAAGTTTCGCAGGTTCCGAGAACCTTTTGCAATAAAAATCACGGTCCTTAGCTTTGATATTATACCAACTATGGGGGTATGTAATCTCGCTGAGACCTACTTCCCAAGCCTCTGATAACTCTATAGGCTTTGGAAAATTGGTTGTATACTTCGAACTCTGATTATTACGATATATCTGTGCCGACGCATTACTGGGGAGAGTCAGGTAGAAGCCGCTGTGTTCCATGATGCCCAACTGTGTACACGCGAATGATGCGCTAGTTATCATGACTAGGGGTTTAAATTAAGCCCCGTTGCCTCCACCACATCCTGCTCCAATACCCAACTGTTGAACTTTTGAGGCCAGTTTTTCCAGCGGACCAGTAACCATTTTTTACCCTTTTCTCTCTTCTGATCTAGAATCTCCTCCACGTGAAAGACTTTGTCTTTACCCAACTGGACCTTCTGTAATTCCTTCTCATAAAAAGATCCCTCTATAAGATCCCCGTCATAATCTTTTAATTTGTAGACCGGCGGAATGCGTGGCAGACATTCGGTAACGGTAAACAACTCCGAGCTAAAGCCTTGTTCGTATTTTTTGTCGAAAACACCCCTCAACTTTGATATACGCACCAAGTCACCCACTAGGAATTTAAAAGTCATTTTTTTCTTACGGCGAAGTGGGAACAAACCATACATATTTTTAAAGACTTGAAAAGAGTTTTCCGAAGAGACCTCCGAGGGCTTCATACGTATAGTCTTATGGTAGCTGTGGTTGTACCCGTTTACTAAATCCTGAACTATGTCTGTATATCGGTTGGTGTTGTGAGCTGTAAAATAGCGCCACATCCGCTCTTTCAAAGTCCTATTAAAGCGTTCCACAACCGAAGCTTTCAAATCAGAGCCTGTAGCAAAATGTACTATATTATACTTATTCATTAGCTTCTGAAATGTTTTATTAAAAAATTATTTTCCGCCATCCGTCTGCACTTTCTTGGGGGCGCCTCCTGCCTTCAAGATCGATTCAAAGGCCCTGGTCACCTCTGCCCCGCTCTTATTTTTTAACACCCTTACATAGGCTAATTTAGAGAAAATATCTATAACCGTTAGCATGTAGCGATTTCCATCATTTTTATCGGCAAGGGACTGCATGTCACATAGATCCGCCTGAAATTGGGATAATGGATGCGTAGAAAAAACTCTATTTCTTGGAAAATGTTTTCTTACAGGTTTATGTAGAGTGTAGGCATCTTGCTCTGATAACCATTCATTCACTTTAGCATCGCTTAACAGACTACCTGTTTCTTCGACTATAGCTCTCTGTAAACGCTCTTTACCCCCATAAGACCCGGGGTTAGAGGGATTATAATATATGTTTTTCAACAGCTGCTCAGCCATCCTTCTTGCCTCTCTGAGGTACAATAACTGTAATGAGCCACTTTCATATAACGACAACATTTCAGTTTGTGAATTTTTATTTTAAGAATGCAACAATTATTACGTATACAGACAATTCAGGATTTGTTGCAAGATACAAGTCCCCGTTTTCTCAACAATCACAGCATGCAACACCCTGTATATATTGTTTAGATTTACAGGTTTGTTTCGCTGAATTTTTAAAACACACACGTCTGATATATAAGTATATAAACAACAAATATGATACACATTCACATTAAAGGGTGGTTCAAACAAATAATGTAAAATCTTAGCCAAAGTTATTTCTAGTTCTTCAGAATCCTCAACAAGCCTTGATACCATATGTGACCATTGTAAACTCTCGCCCGTATGTCGGACATGTTTCATGATTTGCTCCATTTTTAACACACGCTCTACAATAACCCCTGTATTGTGGGTTGTGTAGAACTTTACATTGTTCACTTTATTTTCAATAATCTGATGCATAACATTTGTAAGGTCTCTCAAAAGAAAAAATGTATTTATTCGCTCAAACATCGTAGACACATAGTTACCCATAGCTCTAAATAAACAAAATGTCACTCGGTCTCTTGGGATTTATTGAGCCAGAAAAGCATCACATCAGCCACCACAGCTTCCCTGTATTTGTTGTCGTCCACCAGGGTGTGTCGGATTTCTTTGAGTTTCTCATGGATGAAGATGGCCTCCTTCAGTTCATGTAGGAAGGCTTCGGTTACCCCGTAAACTCTAGGGATAGACGGCGCAATACCCATAGACTCCAGGGCGATGACCAGCGCTGGTATAAAACGGCAGGACCACAGTCTTTTCACCAGCTCCTCAAAATGATTGAAAAAGTAGTATCTAGGAGGGTCGTAGAGGCAAGGATGACGACGCTGGCTGGGATGATTGATCTCACAGCCGATGCATTTTTCTCGTATATATTCGCCAATCACCACGTTTAAAAGTGTAGCTACAGAGGCCTTGATTGTATCCACAAAAATAGTACTGGCCACCCCATCAAACACATCCTCAGGCTGGGTAAATGTCGGGGGTGTCACGGGTCTTGCCAGGGGTGCGTAGAGTGTAGGGCTTCGTGGCATAGAGTCTTTAGTGTCGGGCCCCCATGACGTAGTGGCTTCCTCGTAGATGGTCTGGAGATCCATGGTGTATGCTGAAATGAAGAACTGGCTGCTTTTTTCTTTTTATTGTAGAACAAGGCCCTTGGGTATCTGGGGGGGCGGGGTTAAAGCATCCGCTTACTTAGTTTTCTTCTGACGCTGTATCTTCTTGAGGCTCTTTTGCATCGTAATCTTTACGATTCGTATATATTATGCACTTCTTTAAATGAACAAGGCTCTGACGCTGTTGGCTCTGTACAAAGAGAGCATCCAACGGTTGCAACATTTTCAATTCCAGTACATCCCAACTCTTAAAAGGAATAAGCAGACGCAGTCGGGTATCCCCAGTCAGGCCACCACCCCTAAGGTTGTGGTTTCGGATTGCCTCGGTGCCGATATAGAACTCCACGCTGCCGCACGGTCGGCCATTCTTTCTTTGTATTTTCACCCTGTGAAATATTTGTCCTGAGGAGTCCGGGGTACCTTCCCAACGGGTCTCGTGGCCCGTGAACACACTATACCCCTTGGTGATAAGGCTCAGTTCAGGACACACAACCTTGCGAAAAACCGACCAGTCTTCAACACCATATTCCAAGCCTACAGTCTGGTCTGTATATTCTTCTCCTTCATCTACCGTATAGAGGGTCACTCTACAGGCCAGGTAATCAAACCGATACCCCCACTGCTGGCCATTAGACATCAACACTTGATCTGTCAGAGCATTTGCTGGCGGTATTTGGGTTCTATACACATTTAAAAAACGTTTTTTTGGCGCATCATATATTGCTGGTTGATACTTTGCCCTTGCTCTATGGGCAACCCGAGGGCCTGCTTCAGTTGTTACCGTCATCACTTGTTTGGTACCGATCCCAAATTCCATGGTTATTCTTAAGATCTTGTGCACTCTTAAACAGGTATTGTTCAGGCGCTTTATAAGGGGCATTAACCACCCCAAACCGTGAGAAACAGTAACAGGTTGACCTGACACATGGTCACTTACTCAACCCCAACAACACCCCTGGGCATGCACCCTTCTACATGACATAGGGTCATAAATCATTACATAGGGTCATAAATCAGGCTTGGGTCATCAATCATTAACGGCCTGTCAAATGGACCCTTACTCACCCCATAGCCCCCACCTAACCAGGCTTGCCTATCAGGCTTGGGTCATCAATCATTAACGGCCTGTCAAATGGACCCTTACTCACCCCATAGCCCCCACCTAACCAGGCTTGCCTGACCAGAAGACATGCACACGTCATCACTACATAGGGTTCACATAGCGTTCACATAGGTTCACATAGGGTCATCAATCAACATTTTGACACGTGACATCTACTTTAATCTCTCTGCCAGCGGTCACTTGGCCTCCTTTGATAATTAAAAAATTATAATAATAGCGAATCAGCATTGAGCTAAACTGAGTGAGGTCAACTGTGAATGGTCCTTTAGATTTGGCTTCAGACCAATCACATCACATCAAAAGCAAAACGTCAGAAAAAAATGTAATTGTGGCATCTCATTGTGTCATTGTCCTCCGGTGGATAGCTAGAGAGCTAAAATCTTCCCTTTCCTAAATATCCATGGATGGATTTGGACTTGTGGTTTTACTTAATTCTCCGTACTGGCCAATGACTATAATGGCAATTCTGATCCAACCATAAATGCATACATTTTGCCCCTGGTCTGAGGGGATAGAAGTTCAAAATGTTCATTGGAAAACATCTCTGGTCGTTGTAGGTGTGTTTGAAATGCATTGCTCGACTGAGGGACAGATAATTGTATGTGTGGGATACAGAGATGATGTAGACATTCAAAAATCATGTTAAAAAACTATTATTGAAGATATTTACTTCCTGACTTATTTAGGCTTGCCATAATTAAGGGGTTGAATACTTATTCTCAAGAAATTTCTGCTTTTCATTTTCAATTATTTTTTATTTTTTTTAACAAATAAACTCAGCAAAAAAATAAACGCCCTCTCCAACTGCGTTTTTTTCAGCAAACTTAACATGTGTAAATATTTGTATGAACATAACAAGATAGAACAACTGAGACATAAACTGAACAAGTTCCACAGACAAGTGACTAACAGAAATGGAATAATGTATCCCTGAACAAAAGGGGGGAGTCAAAATCAAAAGTAACAGTCTGTATCTGGTGTGGCCACCAGCTGCATTAAGCACGGCAGTGCATCTCCTTCTTGTGGACAGCACCAGATTTGCCAGTTCTTCCGGCTTGTGGCCGGAGACTTTAATGTAGGGAAACTTAAATCAGTTCTACCAAATTTATATCAACATGTTAAATGCACAACCAGAGACGCGTACAAATCTCTCCCTCGCCCTCCATTTGGGAAATCCAACCACAACTCTATCCTACTGATTCCTGCTTACAAGCAAAAATTAAAGCAGGAAGCACTTGTGACTCGGTCTATAAAAAAGTGAAAAGCTGAAGCAGATGCTAAACTGTTTTGTTAACATGTTCCGGGATTCTTCCGATGGCATTGAGGAGTACACCACATCTGTCACTGGCTTTATCAATAAGTGCATCGAGGACGTCGTCCCCACAGTGACTGTATGTGCATACCCCAACCAGAAGCCATGGATTACAGGTAACATTCACACTGAGCTAAAGGGTAGAGCTGCCGCTTTCAAGGTGCGGGACTTACATGCTCCGGGCATGTGCTGACCAACTGGAAGGTGTCTTCACTGACCTTTTAAACATGTCCCTGATTGTGTCTGTAATACCAAAATGTTTCAAGCAGACCACCATAGTCCCTGTGCCCAAGAACACAAAGGCAACCTGCCTAAATGACTACAGACCCATAGCACTCACGTCCATAGCAATGAAGTGCTTTGAAAGGTTGGTAATGGCTCAAATCAACACCATTATCCCAGAAACGCTGGACCCACTCCAATTTGCAGACAGATCCACAGATGATGCAATCTCTAATGCACTCCACACTGCCCTTTCCCCCATGGACAAAAGGAACACTTATGTGAGAATGCTATTCATTCACTACAGCTCAGCGTTCAACACCATAGTACCCTCAAAGCTCCTCACTAAGCTAAGGATTCTGGGACTAAACACCTCCCTCTGCAACTGGATCCTGGACTTCCTGACGAGGGTAGGTAGCAACACATCTGCCACGCTGATCCTCAACACTGGAGCTCCACAGGGGTGCGTGCTCAGTCCCCTCCTGTACTCCCTGTTCACCCACGACTGCATGGCCAGGCACGATTCCAACACCATCATTAAGTTTGCAGATGACAAAACAGTGGTAGGCCTGATCACCAACAATGACGAGACAGCCTATAAGGAGGAGGTCAGAGACCTGACCGGGTGGTGCCAGAATAACAACCTATCCCTCAAAGTAACCAAAACTAAGGAGATGATTGTGGACTACAGGAAAAGGAGGACCGAGCACGCCCCATCTACGGGGCTGTAGTGGAGCCGGTTGAGAGATTCAAGTTCCTTGGTGTCCACAACAACAACAAACTAGAATGGTCCAAACACACCAAGACAGTAGTGAAGAGGGCACAACAATGCCAATTCCCCCTCAGGAAACTAAAAAGATTTGTCATGGGTCCTGAGATCCTCAGAAGGTTCTACAGCTGCAACATCGAGAGCATGCTTCCATCACTGCCTGGTACAGAAATTGCTCGGCCTCCGACTGCAAGGCACTACAGAGGGTAGTGCGTACGGCCCAGTACATCACGGGGCTAAGCTGCCTGTCATCCAGGACCTCTACACCAGGTGGTGTCAGAGGAAGGCTCTACAAATTGTCAAAGACCCCATCCACCCCAATCATAGACTGTTCTCTCTACTACCGCATGGCAAGATGTACCGGAGTGCCAAGACTATGACAAAAAGGCTTCTCAACAGTTTTTACCCCCAAGCCATAAGACTCCTGAACAGGTAATCAATTGGCTACCCGGACTATTTGCATCATGTGACCCCCCCAACCCCTCTTTTTACACTGCTGCTACTCTCTGTTTATCATATATGCATAGTCACTTTAACTATACATTCATGTACATACTACCTCAATTGGGCCGACCAACCAGTGCTCCCACACATTTGCTAACCGGGCTATCTGCATTTTGTCCCACCACCCACCAACCCCTCTTTTACGCTACTGCTACTCTCTGTTCATCATATATGCATAGTAACTTTAACCATATCTACATGTACACACTACCTCAATCAGCCTGACTAGCCGGTGTCTGTTTGTAGCCTCGCTACTTTTATAGCCTCGCTACTGTATATAGCCTTTCTTTTTACTATTGTTTTATTTATTTACTTACCTATTGTTCACCTAACATATTTTTTGCACTATTGGTTAGAGCCTGTAAGTAAGCATTTCACTGTAAAGGTCTACACTTGTTGTATTCGGCGCACGTGATGAATAAACTTTGATTTGAGATGTTACCCCACTCTTCCACCAAAGCACATTTCTGGGGGGGAATAGCCCTAGCCTTCACCCTGGTGAGGATCTGCCTTACAACAGACCTACAATCCCTCAGTCCAGCCTCTCCCAGCCTATTGTGGACAGTCTGAGCACCGATGGAGGGATTGTGCATTCCTGGTGTAACTCCGGCAGTTGTTGTTGCCATCCTGTACCTGTCCGGTGGGTGTGATGTTCGGATGTACCGATTCTGTGCAGGTGTTGTTACACGATCAGCTGTCCGTCCTGTCTCCCTGTTGCGCTGTTTTAGTCATCTCACAGTACGGACATTGCAATTTATTGCCCTGGCCAGATCTGCAGTCCTCATACCTCCTTGCAGCATGCCTAAGGCACATTCATGCAGATGAGCAGGGACCCTGGGCATCTTCCTTTCAGTAGAAAGTCCTCATTAGTGTCCTAAATGTTTAAACCCTTTACAATGAAGATCTGTGAAGTTATTTGGATTTTTACTAATTACTTTGAAAGACAGGGTCCTGAAAAATTGTTGTTTCGGTTTTTTTGTATTTTGTAATAATTCCACTTTGACATTATAGGGTATTGCGTATAGACCAGTGATGGAACAAATCACAATTTAATACAAATGTGGAAAATCTAAAGAATCTAAAGACGGTGACATCTTGTGGAAGCCCTAGGAAGTGCATTCTCATCCATATCTAAGGTGGACATCCAATGGCACTGTTTTCTAAATTGAGTTCTCACTTCCTGTTTGAATTTCTTTTCAGGTTTTTGTCTGCCATATGAGTTCTGTTATACTCACAGACATAATTCAAACAAAAAATATTTTCCACCAAAATTTGCAAATAAATTTATTAAAAATCCTACAATGTCATTTTCTAGATTTTTTTTCTCTCATTTTGTCTGTCATAGTTGAAGTGTACCTATGATGAAAATTACAGGCCTCTCTCATCTTTTTAAGTGGGAGAACTTGCACAATTGGTGTCTGACTAAATACTTTTTTGCCCCACTGTATAAAAGCAACAGATACCATTAATAAGAAGGGGCTAGAAGCATCTTATATGGTGAGCTACCAAGTGGCTGGGACAGGCAAGCCCCGTACTATTGTGGAGAACTTAATTCTTCCTGCTGCCGCGGATATGGCTGGGTCAATAATGGGGAGAAAAGGCCCAACAAACTACAGACAATTCCTTCATCAAACAACACTGTTTAATGACGCATCAGTGACATGGCGGGAGATGTTTTGAAACAGTTACCGCGTCACATACAAGCCAGTGAGTTCTATGCGTTCCAGCTGGATGAGTCAACAGACGTGGCAGGCCTGGCACAGATCCTGGTATATTCCAAGCCGGTCATGGGTGCATCTCAGGTCCTAAACGATATCATAACCATAACAGGACTGTGCAGCCGTCTTCATCGACTTGGCCAAGGCTTTCGACTCTGTCAATCACCGCATTGTGATCAGCAGACTCAACAGCCTTGGTTTCTCAAATGACTGCCTTACCTGGTTCACCAACTGCTTCTCAGATAGAGTTCAGTGTGTCAAATCGGAGGGCCTGTTGTCCGGACCTCTGACAAACTGGCCCGTCTATAGGGGTGCCACAAGGTTAAATTCTCGGGCTGACTGTATACATCAATGATGTCGCTCTTGCTGCTGGTGATTCTCTGATCCACCTCTACGCAGTGTGAGGTTATTTTCCTGACACCACACTCCAAGGGCCCTCACCTCCTCCCTGTAGGCCGTCTCGTCGTTGTTGGTAATCAAGCCTACCACTGTTGTGTCGTCCGCAAACTTGATGATTGAGTTGGAGGCGTGCGTGGCCACGCAGTCGTGGGTGAACAGGAAGTACAGGAGAGGGCTCAGAACGCACCCTTGTGGGGCCCCAGTGTTGAGGACCAGCGGGGAGGAGATGTTGTTGCCTACCCTCACCACCTGGGGGCGGCCCGTCAGGAAGTCCAGTACCCAGTTGCACAGGGCGGGGTCGAGACCCAGGGTCTCGAGCTTGATGACGAGCTTGTAGGGTACTATGGTGTTGAATGCCGAGCTGTAGTCGATGAACAGCATTCTCACATAGGTATTCCTCTTGTCCAGATGGGTTAGGGCAGTGTGCAGTGTGGCTGAGATTGCATCGTCTGTGGACCTATTTGGGCGGTAAGCAAATTGGAGTGGGTCTAGGGTGTCAGGTAGGGTGGAGGTGATATGGTCCTTGACTAGTCTCTCAAAGCACTTCATGATGACGGATGTGAATGCTACGGGGCGGTAGTCGTTTAGCTCAGTTACCTTAGGTTTCTTGGGAACAGGTGGCCCTCTTGAAGCATGTGGGAACAGCAGACTGGTATAGGGATTGATTGAATATGTCCGTAAACACACCGGCCAGCTGGTCTGCGCATGCTCTGAGGGCACGGATGGGGATGCCGTCTGGGCCTGCAGCCTTGCGAGGGTTAACACGTTTAAATGTTTTACTCACCTCGGCTGCAGTGAAGGAGAGACCGCATGTTTTCGTTGCAGGCCGTGTCAGTGGCACTGTATTGTCCTCAAAGCGGGCAAAAAAGTTATTTAGTCTGCCTGGGAGCAAGACATCCTGGTCCGTGACTGGGCTGGATTTCTTCCTGTAGTCCGTGATTGACTGTAGACCCTGCCACATTCCTCTTGTGTCTGAGCCGTTGAATTGAGATTCTACTTTGTCTCTGTACTGACGCTTAGCTTGTTTGATAGCCTTGCGGAGGGAATAGCTGCACTGTTTGTATTCGGTCATGTTACCAGACACCTTGCCCTGATTAAAAGCAGTGGTTCGCGCTTTCAGTTCCACACGAATGCTGCCATCAATCCACGGTTTCTGGTTAGTGAATGTTTTAATCATTGCTATGGGAACGACATCTTCAACGCACGTTCTAATGAACTCGCACACCGAATCAGCGTATTCGTCAATATTGTTATCTGACGCAATACGAAACATGTCCCAGTCCACGTGATGGAAGCAGTCTTGGAGTGTGGAGTCAGCTTGGTCGGACCAGCGTTGGACAGACCTCAGCGTGGGAGCCTCTTGTTTTAGTTTCTGTCTGTAGGCAGGGACCAACAAAATGGAGTCGTGGTCAGCTTTTCCGAAAGGGGGGCGGGGCAGGGCCTTATATGCGTCGCGGAAGTTAGAGTAACTATGATCCAAGGTCTTTCCACCCCTGGTTGCGCAATCGATATGCTGATAAAATTTAGGGAGTCTTGTTTTCAGATTAGCCTTGTTAAAATCCCCAGCTACAATGAATGCAGCCTCCGGATAAATCGTTTCCAGTTTGCAGAGAGTTAAATAAAGTTCGTTCAGAGCCATCGATGTGTCTGCTTGGGGGGGGATATATACGGCTGTGATTATAATCGAAGATAATTCTCTCGGTAGATAATGCGGTCTACATTTGATTGTGAGGAATTCTAAATCAGGTGAACAGAAGGATTTGAGTTCCTGTATGTTTCTTTCATCACACCATGTCACGTTAGCCATAAGGCATACGCCCCCGCCCCTCTTCTTACCAGAAAGATGTTTGTTTCTGTCGGCGCGATGCGTCTCTCTGGTGAGCCATGTTTCCGTGAAGCAAAGAACGTTGCAGTCTCTGATGTCCCTCTGGAATGCTACCCTTGCTCGGATTTCATCAACCTTGTTGTCAAGAGACTGGACATTGGCAAGAAGAATGCTAGGGAGTGGTGCACGGTGTGCCCGTCTCCGGAGTCTGACCAGAAGACCGCCTCGTTTCCCTCTTTTTCGGAATCGTTTTTTTGGGTCGCTGCATGGAATCTACTCCGTTGTCCTGTTTGTAAGGCAGAACACAGGATCCGCGTCGCGAAAAACATATTCTTGGTCGTACTGATGGTGAGTTGACGCTGATCTTATATTCAGTAGTTCTTCTCGAGTGTATGTAATGAAACCTAAGATGACCTGGGGTACTAATGTAAGAAATAACACATAAAAAAACTAAAAACTGCATAGTTTCCTAGGAACGAGAAGCGAGGCGGCCATCTCTGTCGGCGCCGGAAGGCTTGTTAGGCTATGTGTGGAAGCCAGGAGATGCTAAATATATTTGTTAATTAATGGTCAATTACCGTGAGACTGACAGTTATTTGCTTGACAATCACCGGCTGACTAAATGTTGTGAACGCCACAGCCCTAGTTGTGTCAATGCCAGGCTATAAAATAAAGTGTTACCAAATTATCTATTAATCCTACATAATTTCATAAGAACTACTAGATGGCCTAGGACTGCGTTTCTGAGAAAGGGTTTCCCAAACTGTTCATGTTTCTCATGGGGTTGTAGGGTGTGTTATTCATAAGGGGCGGCAGGGTAGCCTAGTGGTTAGAGCGCTGGACTAGTAACCGGAAGGTTGCAAGTTCAAACCCCGAGCTGACAAGGTACAAATCTGTCGTTCTGCCCCTGAACAGGCATTTAACCCACTGTTCCTAGGCCGTCATTGAAAATAAGAATTTGTTCTTAACTGACTTGCCTGGTTAAATAAAGGTAAAATAAAAATAAAATAAATAAGGGAAATAGTTTGTACTTAAATAGTGAGGTAAGAGTCAGTAATGGTGACACATTATTTGAACCCGTTATTTGAATCTATTAAGAAATAAGTGATCAGAGAAAAGCTTTAGAAAAATCACAAAAGCTTTATTTTCCCTCTCACATGAATTGTCATTGAAAAATAACTTGACATTATATTATACAAATACTGTAAAACTCCCCCTGTAAAAATTCTAATACAAGATTTATGCTGCCATCATATAAAATGAAGTCCCTTGAGCAGTATCTTCTTCAATAAAGTACCTCATACTGTGAAATTATTACAAATTATTATTGTTTCAGTCAAAATGTTCCAGTGAAATGACTTTCCTTACTGATCCACAAATGTCCAGACATCCAGCTGGTGAGACACTAAGTCAGTAGCTGCTACTTGATATGGCCTTGTTACATGAATGATTTCTTTACAACAGTACCAAACATGGTGCCTCTCACTGGAAATAGAAGATCATCCTTATTCCAGAAACTACAGAACGTTGGATGCTATTTAAACATTCTCTCAGTTAACTTGCAACATATTTTTGATTTGCTTGGAGGTAGTCTCGTCATTCAGATGTTTTGTTGTGTACCTGAACGTGAAGAAAGAGAGTACAGTCTGAACATCTATCCAAAACAACTCTAGTGTTACCTAAAAACAATATTAACAGTAGATTGCAGCTAAATGGTATAAATCATCTTAACATCCACATATTTGCTCTGAAGAATTGCTGAGTCATTTGATGTACTGATGGAAAGGTCTGGACTCTAGGGTAAGATAACATAGATAAGGAAGCATTTTATTGTCTGCTTCACAGAAATGTGCCTCATAAATAAACTCCTTACAGGACATAAAAATAGATACCATACAACATACAAAAGCATGTGGTGGGCAGGGGACTGAACAGAGTGGTGATAACATATTATCACTTCTGGCAAAACAGTGTTCAAGAACAAATCAACAACATGCTAGTATAGTAGTGGCCTGAGGGCACACACTTAATGTGTTATAGCTGCTGCCTTACCAGGAACTAACAAGGATCCTTAATAAATACAAATACAAAACACAAACAATGTAATATAACATGGGTGGACAACTTCAGTCATGGGTGGCTGCAATGCCAAACTCTTACACATCTGATTAATCTAATCATGGTCAACTTTGAAGACCCATAAATTGGTTGATTACATGAGTCAGGTGTGTTAGTGTGGCCCTTTAACACGGAAGTTGTGACCCCTGTCATTGAAAAGTAATTTAACATGTAGTTAGCATGTAAGTACACACACACTATTATACATTCAAGATGGCAGATAACCATAGCATGTATAGGACAGAGAAGCCACTTACCTGAGAGCATTTAGCAGGCCTTCCACACTGCTTTGAGGCTGATCCTTTAAGACTTTGATGCACCCTTTCATCTATATCAAAACAAAGTCAGTTACACATTTATGGTTCCATATGTCAGTGTCCCTGTATGTAATTCCTGCGGGATCCCTAGGAGGTGCACATTTTTGTTTTAGCCCAGCAGTAACACACCTGATTCAACTAATCATGGGCTGGTTGTTAGTGGATTATTTAATTTGTGTTGTTGGACTAGAACAACGTTTCCCCTCCCTGTTGATACAACAGTGATATATTAAGTCGTTTTTCAGGTATGACAACATCTGGGGCTGTATGTATTAAGCATCTCAGAGTAGGAGTGCTGATTAAGTATCAGTTTGGCCTTTTAGATCACAATGAATCAGATTACATAGACAGGGGAGACCTGATCCTAGATCAGCAGTCCTGCCCTGAGACGCTTGATACATACGGCCACAATAAATGTCATAAGAACTCTGTTAACGCACCTCGATCTTGGAGGACTTGACGAAGGCTCCAGCAGGGTGAACATAGTCATAAAGAATGATCACTCCCACCATCACACGCAAACAGAAGGACACAGTATCCTCGCTGGCAAAACGGCTACGGTATTCCCTGTGGACGCACACACACACAAACACGCGTGCGCAAAGACACGTGTGTAGACACACAAGCGAACACACGCAGTCACATGCATGCCCCCAAACACACAGACAAACCAAAAAACAAACAGCATTTATAAATAGATGTTTAGTGTTCAAAGAAATTAAAATTCAAAGCAGATGCAACAAAGCAGACAGACTTCATGGTAGAAAGTACAGTACAGAGTCATTTGTGATCTGATTTTCTGAATGTCACAGAGGGGAAAATAAATTGGACTAGAAAAGAGGTCTGTCTCACGGAGTTTCCAGCATGACTTTGCATACGCTGGCCATCGTGCACAAGCAGTCCGTTGTGTTTTCAATGGGTAGATCTGTGTTCTGGTCAAATCAACAGAAAACACCATCTTATTGACACAGCTTTTGTAACCTTTCACATTGATGTTTTCCTAAAGCAAAACAGCACTAAACGGTGCAATTTTATTTGACTGTGCGATACTGTTTGAAGAAAAACTGCTGTACGATAAGCCAGAAGATGAGAATAAACTACGTAGCTAACATATTTTGCCATGTCTGTTTTCCATGATCACTGTCAAATAAACTGATACTGTAGCTCCCTCTTTATCAGAGACAGATGCTGCCCTGTTCCATTACATTTGGCAAATTACAATTCAACTAAAGTATCATCAAGTTGTCCAGTGAACTGCCTATCCAGGACTTTCACACTATGAAATAGGAGCTATTATTCTTAAACAATGTAATGCTTTTTCACTTACGTCTGAAACAAACTTTGTTGTAGCGTCGCTTAGCGTTTTCAGCATGGGCGTGGCATTGGCGTAGAACAGAGACATCCGATTGGCCAGCTCATTGTTGACTTCGTTCTCCTCCTCTGCCTGAAAGCAAAAGATTTGGGCCAGGATTGAATCAGATCAGTGGTAACCCATGTTAGCAGACAAACACGTAGCTTTTCATGGATTTTGTTTCAGCGGTGTCTGAGATGTAACTGCGTTAGAGCTGTCAAATCGGTGACCGCATGGCTGATCATTGTCACAAAACAACACCGTCCTTATAACCCACAAGAGTTAGAAGCTCTAAACAAGAATGTCAGGCTATGTAAAATCATTAAAGAAACTGATAGGGATTTCTATCAGCCTAATTGAGGTGTAGAGTACATCATGCATTCCTGTGTTCAAACTTGTAATGTGGCTGCATGGGATTTCTACTAATGCGACTTAGTGAATCCAATGGCAATGTCCACGATAAGTAACATAAGGAGCCGCTTGTGTATTTGACAGATCTAATGTAGTTATACCTCAGACACCGCCTAAACAAAAGCAATGAAAAGCTATGTGTTTGTCGGCTAACATGGGTTACAGCTGATCTAATTGAATCCTGGCCTTGGGTGTCTTTCAAACAAAAATAGAATTGAAAGAAGTATACAACAGGATTAGTGCTGTTAGGATGTCATAAATGTTTTATAATTCTTTAAGTGTTAATATAACACCATACTTCACAAGAAGGCCGGACAGAAAAAACACCAGCATCAAAACTTATGCTATATCCTTAAATATATATATTTTTTTTACAAATATTGAATTTAGTATATAATTTCAAATTCATATGCAAAATACAGTTGAAGTTGGAAGATTACATAGACTTAGGTTGGAGTCATTAAACATAATTTTTCAACCACGCCACAAATGTCTTGTTAACAAACTATAGTTTTGGCAGGTCGGATAGGACATCTACTTTGTACATGACACAAGTAATTTTTCCAACAATTGTTTACAGACAGATTATTTCACTTATAATCCACTGTATCACAATTCCAGTGGGTCAGAAGTTTACATGCACTAAGTTCACTGTGCCTTTAAACAGCTTGGAAAATTCAAGAAAATTATGTCATGGCTATAGAAGATTCTGATAGGCTAATTAATGTAATTTGAGTCAATTGGAGGTGTACCTGAAGGTACCACGTTCATCCGTACAAACAATAGTACGCAAGTATAAACACCATGGGACCACGCAGCCGTCATACCGCTCAGGAAGGAGACGCATTCTGTCTCCTAGAGATGAACGCACTTTGGTGCGAAAAGTGCAAATAAATCCCAGAACAACAGCAAAGGACCTTGTGAAGATGCTGGAGGAAACAGGTACAAAAATATCTATATCCACAGTAAAATTAGTTCTATATCGACATAACCTGAAAGGCCGCTCAGCAAAGAAGAAGCCACTGCTCAAAAACCGCCATAAAAAGCCAGACTACGGTTTACAACTGCACATGGGGACAAAGATTGTACTTTTTGGAGAAATGTCCTCTGGTCTGATGAAATAAAAATATAACTGTTTGGCCACAATGACCATTGATATGTTTGGAGGAAAAAGGGGGAGACTTGCAAGCCGAAGAACGCCATCCCAACCGTGAAGCACGGGGTGGCAGCATCATATTGTGGGGCTGCTTTGCTGCAGGAGGGACTGGTGCACTTCACAAAATAGATAGGAAGGAAATGTAGGAAGGAAATGTATGTGGATATATTGAAGGAACATCTCAAGACATCAGTCAGGAAGTTAAAGCTTGGTCGCAAATGGGTCTTCCAAATGGACAATGACCCCAAGCACATTTCCAAAGTTGTGGCAAAATGGCTTAAGGACAGCAAAGTCAAGGTATTGGAGTGGCCATCACAAAGCCCTGACCTCAACCCTATAGAAAATTTGTGGGCAGAACTGAAAAAAGCATGTGCGAGCAAGGAGGCCTGCAAACCTGACTCAAACCAGCTCTGTCAGGAGGAATGGGCCAAAATTCACCCAACTTATTGTGGGAAGCTTGTGGAAGGCTACCTGAAACGTTTGACCCAAGTTAAACAATTTAAAGGCAATGCTACCAAATACTAATTGACTGTACTGTATGTAAACTACCCACTGGGAATGTAATGAAAGAAATAAAAGCTAAAATAAATAATTATTATTACTATTATTCTGAAATGTCACATTCTTAAAATAAAGTGGTGATCCTAACTGAACTAAGACAGGGAATTTTTACTAGGTTTAAATGTCAGGAATTGTGAAAAACGGAGTTTAAATGTATTTGGCTAAGGTGTATGTAAACTTCTGACTTCAAGTGAGGGAATTTTTACTAGGTTTAAATGTCAGGAATAGTGAAAAACAGAGTTTAAATGTATTTGGCTAAGGTGTATGTAAGTGCAACTTGTGAATTTTGGGCAATTCATTCTATCAAAACTGTAATAAGACATTACACAGTCAGCACACTACTTGCTGTGCTGTTCTGCATGCATTCTACGTGTCATTTTACATGCGCTCTTCTGCCTCATTTACATAGGCCCTCAAGTAATTATTCACAAGTCGCATGGGCTCTTAATTGGAGACACAAGGTCAATGCTCCCCCTGTCTCGTCAACACCCATGGGGCTTTCCCTTTGACCAATGGGAGGATGAGGTGACTAATGTACTACTGTTAGAATCCATATACTGTGGGTATGTTTAACTCTGTGTGTGTGTGTGTGTGTGTGTGTGTGTGTGTGTGTGTGTGTGTGTGTGTGTGTGTGTGTGTGTGTGTGTGTGTGTGTGTGTATACAGTATCAGTCAAAAGTTGATATGAAAAAGTATGCACTCACAAATGTAAGGCGCTCTGGATAAGAGCATCTGCTAAATGACTTAAATGTAAATGTACACTCACGGCAACATTGTTGATGCGCATGCGGTTGAGTGTTCTCCTGTAGTAGCTGAAATCATTCTGGATGGCAGGGTTCGTCATCTGTAGTAGAGGGTGCAAATGTCAACACAAAATCACTCATGATTATCTTCAATGTCCCACAGTGGGGAGTTGAGGAGGGATTGTGCCAATTTGAAATCCAGTTATTAGTACTTAGCCTGTCGTACTAGCCTATCTCCTGAACTCTGACTGTCTTGATGGCTAGTTGACTATTTAAAACAGGTGTGTTCATGCTGCGCTGGAACAAAAGTGTGACAGCAACACTTAGCTTGCTTAAAAATATATAATTCTTGTTCACAATTCATTGTATCCTCTGTCTCGCAAACAAACATAACAACACCTTAGCCAGCTGCACAGACGAAATATAGCAATTTGATGGCATTTCAAGCTGAGGAGTGAGATTACCAATCAATCTAGAATGGGTAACTACTAATAGGCTGGTGCTATTTATCTAACTAAAAGCTTCGCTCAACCCTAAACCTCATCTGGATCTATTATTGAATAATGTGGCTATTGAGCAAGTTGAAGAGACTAAACTGCTGGCTTTCACACTAGATAAACCAACTGTCATGGAGAAAACATATAGCCTCAATGGTACTAAAATGGGAAGAGGTCTGTCTATGATAAGGCATTGCTCTTTCTTGACATCTCAATCAACCAGACAGGTCCTACAGGCCCTAGTTTAGTCGTACCTGGACTACTGTCCAGATGTGTGGTCATGTGCTGCAAAGAAGGACATAGGCAAATTGCAGTTGGTCCAGAACAGAGCAGCATTTAGTTGTCCACATATTGCACTTAGATGTCCACGAATGTCAATGACATGCATGTCAATTTCTCCTTGCTCAAAGTTGAAGAGAGATTGACTGCATCACTATTGATCTTTGTGCAAGGTGTTGATGTGTTGAAGGTACCGAACTGTCTGTTCCAGCAGTTGGCACACAGTTTGGACACTAACTGGTATCACACACATAACCAGAGGTCTACTCACAGGTCTACTCACAGTCCCCAAGTCCAGAACAGAAGCTGGGAAACACAATATTAAATAGAGCCATGGCTACATGGACGTTCTGCCACCCCAGGTAACTCAAGCTAGCAATAAAAACAGAAAATAACGGATAAAAGAACACCTTACGACACAACGGGGACTGTGAAAAGACACACATTTTGATATATTTTGAATGGTATAATGTATTGTAATGTATATTATGTATTGCTATGTATATTATGTATTTTATATATTGTTATGTATATTATGTAATGTATTATGTTGTGCTATGTATATGATGCATTGTATTATCATGCCGTGTATTATGGATTGTTTTATGTTGTGCTATGTATATGATGTGTTGTATTATAGTGTATTGCATTATGTATTGTATTATGTAGTGTTATGTATATGATGTGTTGTATTATGTATTGTGTTATGTATATTGTGCATTGTATTATGTAGTCTATTATGTATTGTATAATATGTTATGTACAGTATAATATGCATTGTATTATGTAGTGTTATGCATAATTACGTATTGTATTATGTAGTGTAGTATGCAATGTTATGTATATTATGTATTGTATTATGTAGTGTTATGTACTGTATATTATGTATTGCTATGTATATTATGTATTGTTTTATATATTGTTATGTACATTATGTCATGTATTATGCATTGTATTATGTTTTTTAATTCATTTTAATTTTATTTCACCTTTATTTAACCAGGTAGGCTAGTTGAGAACAAGTTCTCATTTGCAACTGCGACATGGCCAAGATAAAGCATAGCAGTGTGAACAGACAAACAGAGTTACACATGGAGTAAACAATTAACAAGTCAATAACACAGTAGAAAAAAAGGGGAGTCTATATACATTGTGTGCAAAAGGCATGAGGAGGTAGGCGAATAATTACAATCTTGCAGATACACTGGAGTGATAAATGATCAGATGGTCATGTACAGGTAGAGATATTGGTGTGCAAAAGAGCAGAAAAGTAAATAAATAAAAACAGTATGGGGATGAGGTAGGTAAAAATGGGTGGGCTATTTACCGATAGACTATGTACAGCTGCAGCGATCGGTTAGCTGCTCAGATAGCAGATGTTTGAAGTTGGTGAGGGAGATAAAGTCTCCAACTTCAGCGATTTTTGCAATTCGTTCCAGTCACAGGCAGCAGAGAACTAGGACGAAAGGCGGCCAAATGAGGTGTTGGCTTTAGGCATGATCAGTGAGATACACCTGCTGGAGCGCGTGCTACGGGTGGGTAGCAAACTGAGATAAGGCGGAGCTACCTAGCATGGAATTGTAGATGACCTGGAGCCAGTGGGTCTGGCGACGAATATGTAGCGAGGGCCAGCCGACTAGAGCATACAGGTCGCAGTGGTGGGTGGTATAAGGTGCTTTAGTGACAAAATGGATGGCACTGTGATAAACTGCATCCAGTTTGCTGAGTAGAGTGTTGGAAGCTATTTTGTAGATGACATCGCCGAAGTCGAGGATCGGTAGGATAGTCAGTTTTACTAGGGTAAGTTTGGCGGCGTGAGTGAAGGAGGCTTTGTTGCGGAATAGAAAGCCGACTCTAGATTTGATTTTCGATTGGAGATGTTTGATATCAAATCAAATCAAATCAAATTTTATTTGTCACATACACATGGTTAGCAGATGTTAATACGAGTGTAGCGAAATGCTTGTGCTTCTAGTTCCGACAATGCAGTAATAACGAACAAGTAATCTAACTAACAATTCCAAAAAACTACTGTCTTATACACAGTGTAAGGGGATAAAGAATATGTACATAAGGATATATGAATGAGTGATGGTACAGAGCAGCATAGGCAAGATACAGTAGATGATATCGAGTACAGTATATACATATGAGATGAGTATGTAAACCAAGTGGCATAGTTAAAGTGGCTAGTGATACATGTATTACATAAGGATGCAGTCGATGATATAGAGTACAGTATCTACGTATGCATATGAGATGAATAATGTAGGGTAAGTAACATTATATAAGGTAGCATTGTTTAAAGTGGCTAGTGATATATTTACATAATTTCCCATCAATTCCCATTATTAAAGTGGCTGGAGTTGAGTCAGTGTCATTGTCAGTGTGTTGGCAGCAGCCACTCAATGTTAGTGGTGGCTGTTTAACAGTCTGATGGCCTTGAGATAGAAGCTGTTTTTCAGTCTCTCGGTCCCAGCTTTGATGCACCTGTACTGACCTCGCCTTCTGGATGATAGCGGGGTGAACAGGCAGTGGCTCGGGTGGTTGATGTCCTTGATGATCTTTATGGCCTTCCTGTAACATCGGGTGGTGTAGGTGTCCTGGAGGGCAGGTAGTTTGCCCCCGGTGATGAGTTGTGCAGACCTCACTACCCTCTGGAGAGCCTTATGGTTGAGGGCGGAGCAGTTGCCGTACCAGGCAGTGATACAGCCCGACAGGATGCTCTCGATTGTGCATCTGTAGAAGTTTGTGAGTGCTTTTGGTGACAAGCCTAATTTCTTCAGCCCCCTGAGGAGGCTGCTGTGCCTTCTTCACGATGCTGTCTGTGTGAGTGGACCAATTCAGTTTGTCTGTGATGTGTATGCCGAGGAACTTAAAACTTGCTACCCTCTCCACTATTGTTCCATCGATGTGGATAGGGGGGTGTTCCCTCTGCTGTTTCCTGAAGTCCACAATCATCTCCTTAGTTTTGTTGACGTTGAGTGTGATGTTATTTTCCTAACACCACACTCCGAGGGCCCTCACCTCCTCCCTGTAGGCCGTCTCGTCGTTGTTGGTAATCAAGCCTACCACTGTTGTGTCGTCCGCAAACTTGATGATTGAGTTGGAGGCGTGCGTGGCCACGCAGTCGTGGGTGAACAGGGAGTACAGGAGAGGCCTCAGAACGCACCCTTGTGGGGCCCCAGTGTTGAGGATCAGCGGGGAGGAGATGTTGTTGCCTACCCTCACCACCTGGGAGCGGCCCGTCAGGAAGTCCAGTACCCAGTTGCACAGGGCGGGGTCGAGACCCAGGGTCTCGAGCTTGATGACGAGCTTGGAGGGTACTATGGTGTTGAATGCCGAGCTGTAGTCGATGAAGAGCATTCTCACATAGGTGTTCCTCTTGTCCAGATGGGTTAGGGCAGTGTGCAGTGTGGTTGAGATTGCATCGTCTGTGGACCTATTTGGGCGGTAAGCAAATTGGAGTGGGTCTAGGATGTCAGGTAGGGTGGAGGTGATATGGTCCTTGACTAGTCTCTCAAAGCACTTCATGATGACGGATGTGAGTGCTACGGGGCGGTAGTCGTTTAGCTCAGTTACCTTAGCTTTCTTGGGAACAGGAACAATGGTGGCCCTCTTGAAGCATGTGGGAACAGCAGACTGGTATAGGGATTGATTGAATATGTCCGTAAACACACCGGCCAGCTGGTCTGCGCATGCTCTGAGGGCGCGGCTGGGGATGCCGTCTGGGCCTGCAGCCTTGCGAGGGTTAACACGTTTAAATGTCTTACTCACTTCGGCTGCAGTGAAGGAGAGACCGCATGTTTTCGTTGCAGGCCGTGTCAGTGGCACTGTATTGTCCTCAAAGCGGGCAAAAAAGTTATTTAGTCTGCCTGGGACCACGACATCCTGGTCCGTGACTGGGCTGGGTTTCTTCCTGTAGTCCGTGATTGACTGTAGACCCTGCCACATGCCTCTTGTGTCTGAGCCGTTGAATTGAGATTCTACTTTGTCTCTGTACTGGCGCTTAGCTTGTTTGATAGCCTTGCGGAGGGAATAGCTGCACTGTTTGTATTCAGTCATGTTACCAGACACCTTGCCCTGATTAAAAGCAGTGGTTCGCACCTTCAGTTTCACACGAATGCTGCCATCAATCCACGGTTTCTGGTTAGGGAATGTTTTAATCGTTGCTATGGGAACGACATCTTCAACGCACGTTCTAATGAACTCGCACACCGAATCAGCGTATTCGTCAATGTTGTTGTTTGACGCAATACGAAACATCTCCCAGTCCACGTGATGGAAGCAGTCTTGGAGTGTGGAGTCAGCTTGGTCAGACCAGCGTTGGACAGACCTCAGCGTGGGAGCCTCTTGTTTTAGTTTCTGTCTGTAGGCAGGGATCAACAAAATGGAGTCGTGGTCAGCTTTTCCGAAAGGGGGGCGGGGCAGGGCCTTATATGCGTCGTGGAAGTTAGAGTAACAAGGATCCAGGGTCTTTCCACCCCTGGTTGCGCAATCGATATGCTGATAAAATTTAGGGAGTCTTGTTTTCAGATTAGCCTTGTTAAAATCCCCAGCTACAATGAATGCAGCCTCCGGATAAATCGTTTCCAGTTTGCAGAGAGTTAAATAAAGTTCGTTCAGAGCCATCGATGTGTCTGCTTGGGGGGGGATATATATGGCTGTGATTATAATCGAAGAGAATTCTCTTGGTAGATAATGCGGTCTACATTTGATTGTGAGGAATTCTAAATCAGGTGAACAGAAGGATTTGAGTTCCTGTATGTTTCTTTCATCACACCATGTCACGTTAGTCATAAGGCATACGCCCCCGCCCCTCTTCTTACCAGAAAGATGTTTGTTTCTGTCGGCGCGATGCGTGGAGAAACCCGCTGGCTGCACTGCTTCGGATAGCGTCTCTCCAGTTAGCCATGTTTCCGTGAAGCAGAGAACGTTACAGTCTCTGATGTCCCTCTGGAATGCTACCCTTGCTCGGATTTCATCAACCTTGTTGTCAAGAGACTGGACATTGGCAAGAAGAATGCTAGGGAGTGGTAGGAAGGAGAGTTTACAGTCTAGCCAGACACCTAGGGACTTATAGATGTCCACATATAAAAGGTCAGAACCATCCAGGGTGGTGATGCTAGTCAGGCGTGCGGGTGTAGGCAGCGAACGGTTGAAAAGCATGCATTTGGTTTTACTAGCGTTTAAGAGCAGTTGGAGGCCACGGAAGGAGTGTTGTATGGCATTGAAGCTCGTTTGGAGGTTAGATAGCACAGTGTCCAAGGACGGGCCGGAAGTATATAGAATGGTGTCGTCTGTGTAGAGGTGGATCAGGGAATCGCCCGCAGCAAGAGCAACATCATTGATATATACAGAGAAAAGAGTCGGCCCGAGAATTGAACCATGTGGCACCCCCATAGAGACTGCCAGAGGACCGGACAGCATGCCCTCCGATTTGACACACTGAACTCTGTCTGCAAAGTAGTTGGTGAACCAGGCAAGGCAGTCATCCGAAAAACCGAGGCTACTGAGTCTGCCGATAAGAATATGGTGATTGACAGAGTCGAAAGCCTTGGCAAGGTCGATGAAGACGGCTGCACAGTACTGTCTTTTATCGATGTCGGTTATGATATCGTTTAGTACCTTGAGCGTGGCTGAGGTGCACCCGTGACCGGCTCGGAAACCAGATTGCACAGCTGAGAAGGTACGGTGGGATTCGAGATGGTCAGTGACCTGTTTGTTGACTTGGCTTTCGAAGACCTTAGATAGGCAGGGCAGGATGGATATAGGTCTGTAACAGTTTGGGTCCAGGGTGTCTCCCCCTTTGAAGAGGGGGATGACTGCGGCAGCTTTCCAATCCTTGGGGATCTCAGACGATATGAAAGAGAGGTTGAACAGGCTGGTAATAGGGGTTGCGACAACGGCGGCAGATAGTTTCAGAAATAGAGGGTCCAGATTGTCAAGCCCAGCTGATTTGTACGGGTCCAGGTTTTGCAGCTCTTTCAGAACATCTGCTATCTGGATTTGGGTAAAGGAGAACCTGGAGAGGCTTGGGCGAGTAGCTGCGGGGGGGCGGAGCTGTTGGCCGAGGTTGGAGTAGCCAGGCGGAAGGCATGGCCAGCCGTTGAGAAATGCTTGTTGAAGTTTTCGATAATCATGGATTTATCGGTGGTGACCGTGTTACCTAGCCTCAGTGCAGTGGGCAGCTGGGAGGAGGTTCTCTTGTTCTCCATGGACTTCACAGTGTCCCAGAACTTTTTGGAGTTGGAGCTACAGGATGCAAATTTCTGCCTGAAGAAGCTGGCCTTAGCTTTCCTGACTGACTGCGTGTATTGGTTCCTGACTTCCCTGAACAGTTGCATATCGCGGGGACTATTCGATGCTATTGCAGTCCGCCACAGGATGTTTTTGTGCTGGTCGAGGGCAGTCAGGTCTGGAGTGAACCAAGGGCTATATCTGTTCTTAGTTCTGCATTTTTTTAACGGAGCATGCTTATCTAAAATGGTGAGGAAGTTACTTTTAAAGAATGACCAGGCATCCTCAACTGACGGGATGAGGTCACTGTCCTTCCAGGATACCCGGGCCAGGTCGATTAGAAAGGCCTGCTCACAGAAGTGTTTTAGGGAGCGTTTGACAGTGATGAGGGGTGGTCGTTTGACTGCGGCTCCATAGCAGATACAGGCAATGAGGCAGTGATTGCTGAGATCCTGGTTGAAGACAGCGGAGGTGTATTTGGAGGGCCAGTTGGTCAGGATGACGTCTATGAGGGTGCCCTCGTTTACAGATTTAGGGTTGTACCTGGTGGGTTCCTTGATGATTTGTGTGAGATTGAGGGCATCTAGCTTAGATTGTAGGACTGCCGGGGTGTTAAGCATATCCCAGTTTAGGTCACCTAACAGAACAAACTCTGAAGCTAGATGGGGGGGCGATCAATTCACAAATGGTGTCCAGGGCACAGCTGGGAGCTGAGGGGGGTCGGTAAGCAGGCGGCAACAGTGAGAGACTTATTTCTGGAGAGATTAATTTTCAAAATTAGTAGTTCGAACTGTTTGGGTATGGACCTGGAAAGTATGACATTACTTTGCAGGCTATCTCTGCAGTAGACTGCAACTCCTCCCCCTTTGGCAGTTCTATCTTGACGGAAAATGTTATATTTGGGTGTGGAAATCTCAGAATTTTTGGTGGCCTTCCTGAGCCAGGATTCAGACACGGCAAGGACATCAGGGTTAGCAGAGTGTGCTAAAGCAGTGAGTAAAACAAACTTAGGGAGGAGGCTTCTGATGTTGACATGCATGAAACCAAGGCTTTTTCGATCACAGAAGTCAACAAATGAGGGTGCCTGGGGACATGCAGGGCCTGGGTTTACCTCCACATCACCCGCGGAACAGAGGAGTAGTATGAGGGTGCGGCTAAAGGCTATCAAAACTGGTCGCCTAGAGCGTTGGGGACAGAGAATAAAAGGAGCAGATTTCTGGGCATGGTAGAATATATTCAGGGCATAATGCGCAGACAGGGGTATGGTGGGGTGCGGGTACAGCGGAGGTAAGCCCAGGCACTGGGTGATGATGAGAGAGGTTGTATCTCTGGACATGCTGGTTGTAATGGGTGAGGTCACTGCATGTGTGGAAGGTGGGACAAAGGAGGTATCAGGGGTATGAAGAGTAGAACTAGGGGCTCCATTGTAAACTAAAACAATGATAACTAACCTGAACAACAGTATACAAGGCATATTGACATTTGAGAGAGACATACAGCGAGGCATACAGTAATCATAGGTGTTGAATTGGGAGAGCTAGTTAAAACAGTAGCTAAAACAGTAGGTGAGACAACAACAGCTAATCAGCTAGCACAACAACAGCAGGTAAAATGGCGTTGACTAGGCAGGGAGGGTCGGATTAACTACACACAGAGCCTGAGTGCGGCTGGGGCCGACAGATAAAACATAAACAAGCAGAATGGAGTACCGTGATTAATGGACAGTCCAGCATGCATCAGCTATGTAGCCAAGTGATCAGTGTCCAGGGGGCAGTGGTGGATGGGACAGGGAAGCTAGACTGGCGAGTATTATCCAGGTAAAAAAATAAAAAAATGTCTGGCTGTGCAGAAGGTAAAAGCCGCTAGCAGTGGCTAACAATGACTAAATAGTTTGTAGCTAGTTAGCTGGTTAGCTATCTGCTATCTGAGCAGCTAACCGATCGCTGCAGCTGTACATAGTCCATCGGTATATAGCCCACCCAATTTACCTACCTCATCCCCATACTGTTTTTATTTGATTTACTTTTCTGCTCTTTTGCACACCAGTATCTCTACCTGCACATGTTCATCTGATCATTTATCACTCCAGTGTTAATCTGCTAAATTGTAATTATTCACTCCTATGGCCTATTTATTGCCTACCTCCTCATGCCTTTTGCACACACTGTATATAGATTATTTTTGTTCTACTATGTTATTGACTTGTTTATTGTTTACTCCATGTGTAACTCTGTGTTGTTGTCTGTTCACACTGCTATGCTTTATCTTGGCCAGGTCGCAGTTGCAAATGAGAACTTGTTCTCAACTAGCCTACCTGGTTAAATAAAGGTGAAATAAAAAAATAATATACGGTACATAACTGTACATTTTTTATTTTATGTATTGTATTATGTAGTGTTATGTATATGATATATAGTATTATGCATTATGTATTGTATTATATTATGTAGGGTTACGTATATTATGTATAGTATTATGTATTGTATTATGTAGGGTTATGCATATTATGTATTGTATTATATTATGTGGTATGTCCAGTGCATTCAGAAAGTATTCAGACCCCTTCACCTTTTCCACATTTCGTTACATTACAGCCTTATTCTAAACTGGATTAAAACAAATATTTCCCTCAATCTACATACAATACTCCCCCAAAAAACATGTTTTTTTTATTTGTGCAAATCTATTAAAAATAAACAACTGAAATATCACATTTACATAAGTATTCAGACCCTTACTCAGTACTTTGTTGAAGCACCTTTGGCAGCGATTACAGCCTTGAGTCTTCTTGGGTAGGAAGCTATAAACTTGGCACACCTGTATTTGAGGAGGTTCTCCCATTCTTCTCTGTAGATCCTCTCAAGCCCTGTCAGGTTGGATGGGGAGTGTTGCTGCACATCTATTTTCAGATCTCTCCAGAGATCTTTGATAGGTTTCAAGTCTAGGCTCTGGCTGGGCCACTCAAGGATTTTCTGAGATTTTGTCACGAAGCAACTCGTGCATTGTCTTGGCTGTGTGGCCTGATTGATGGAGTTCTGCAGAGATGGTTGTCCTTCTGGAAGGTTCTCCCATCTCCACAGAGGAACTCTAGAGCTGTCAGACTGACCATCGGGTTCTTGGTCACCTCCCTGACAATGGTCTTTCTCCACCAAATGCTCAGTTTGGCCGGGCGTCCAGCTCCAGGAAGAGCCTTGGTGGTTCCAAACTTCTTCCAAGAAGAATGATGGAGACCACTGTGTTCTCCAAACTTCTTCCAAGAAGAATGATGGAGACCACTGTGTTCTTGGGGACCTTCAATGCTGCAGAAAAGTTTTGGTAGCCTTCCCCAGATCTGTGACTCGACACAATCCTGTCTCGGAGCTCTACGAACAATTCCTTCGACCTCATGGCTTGGTTTTTGAACTGACATGCACTGTCAACTGTGGGACCTTTATATGGACAGAGGTGTGTGCCATATAATGTCAAGAACAGCTCAAATAAGCAAAGAGAAATGACAGTCCATCATTACTTTAAGACATGAAGGTCAGTCAATCTGGAACATTTCAAGAACTTTGAAAGTTTCAAGTGCAGTCGCAAAAACCATCAAATGCTATGATGAAACTGATTCTCATGAGGACAGGCACAGGGAAAGGAAAACCCAGAGTCATCTCTGCTGCAGAAGATAAGTTCATTAGAGTTAATTACACAGATTGCAGCCCAAATAAATGTAGTAACAGACACAGTAACAGGCACATATCAACATCAACTGTTCAGAGGAGACTGCGTGAATCAGGCGTTCATGGTCAAATTGCTGCAAAGAAACCACTACTAAAGAACACCAATAAGAAGAAGAAGAGACTTGCTTGGGCCAAGAAACACAAGCAATGGACATTAGACCTTACACACCTCCAGGCTGTGTAAGGGCTATTTGACCAAGGAGAGTGATGGAGTGCTGCATCAGATGACCTGGACTCCACCATCACCCGACCTCAACCCAATTGAGATGGTTTGAGATGAGTTGGACCACAAAGTGAAGGAAAAGCAGCCAACAAGTGCTCAGCATATGTGAGAAGTCCTTCAACATGGTTGGAAAATCTATCCTCATGCACCTGTTTGAGAGAATGCCAAGAGTGTGCAAAGCTGTCATCAAAGATAAGGGTGGCTATATTTGGGGTGGCAGGTAGCCTAGTGGCTTGAGCGTTGGACTAGTAACCGGAAGGTTGCAAGATAGAATCGCCGTAGCTGACAAGGTAACAATCTGTTGTTCTGCCCCTGAGAAGGCAGTTAACCCACTGTTCCTAGGCTGTCATTGAAAATAAGAATGTGTTCTTAACTGACTTGCCTAGTTAAATAAAAATCTATTTTGATTTGTTAGACACTTTTTTGGTTACTAAACTCAGCAAAAAAAGAAACGTCCTCTCATTGTCAACTGCTTTAATCTTCAGCAAACTAACGTGTAAATATTTGTATGAACATAACAAGATTCGACAACTGAGACATAAACTAACAGAAATTGAATAATGTGTCACTGAACAAAGGTGGGGTCAAAATTCAAAGTAACAGTCAGTATCTGGTGTGGCCACCAGCTGCATTAAATACTGCAGTTCATATCCTCCTCATGGACTGCACCAGATTTGCCAGTTCTTGCTGTGAGATGTTACCCCACTCTTCCACCAAGGCACCTGCAAGTTAATGGCCCTAGCCCTCCTCCTCCGATCCAACAGGTCTCAGACGTGCTCAATAGGATTGAGATCCGAGCTCTTTGCTGGCCATGGCAGAACACTGACATTCCTGTCTTTTAGAAAATCACGCACAGAACGAGTAGTATGGCTGGTGGTATTGTCATGCTGGAGGGACATGTCAGGATGAGCTTGCAGGAAGGGTACCACATGAGGGAGGAGGATGTCTTCCCTGTAACGCACAGCATTGACATTGCCTGCAATGACAACAAGCTCAGTCCGATGATGCTGTGACACACCACCCCAGACCATGACCCTCCACCTCCAAATCGATCCCGCTCCAAAGTACAGGCCTCGGTGGAATACTCATTCCTTCGACGATAAACGCGAATCTGACCATCACCCCTTGTGAGACAAAACCGTGACTCGTCAGTGAAGAGAACTTTTTACCAGTCCTGTCTGGTCCAGCAACGGTGGGTTTGTGCCCATAGGCAACATTGTTGCCGGTGATGTCTGGTGAGGACCTGCCTTACAACAGGCCTACAAGCCCTCAGCCCATCCTCTCTCAGCCTATTGCAGACAGTCTGAGCACTGATGGAAGGATTGTGCATTCCTGGTGTAACTCGGGCAGTTGTTGTTGCCATCCTGTACCAGGTGTGATGTTCGGATGTTCCGATCCTGTGCAGCTGTTGTTACACGTGGTCTGCCACTGCGAGGATGATCAGAAGTCCGTCCTGTCTCCCTGTAGCGCTGTCTTAGGTGTCTCACAGTACGGACAATGCAATTTATTGCGCTGGCCACATCTGCAGTCCTCATGCCTCCTTGCTGCATGCCTAAGGCATGTTCACGCAGATGAGCAGGGACCCTGGGCATCTTTCTTTGGTGTTTTTCAGAGTCAGTAGAAAGGCCTCTTTAGTGTCCTAAGTTTTCATAACTATGACCTTAATTGCCTACCTACTGTAAGCTAGTGTCTAAGTTAGTGTCTTAAAGACCATTCCACAGGTGCATGTTAATTAATTATTTATGGTTCATTGAACAAGCATGGGAAACAGTGTTTAAACCCTTTACAATGAAGATCTGTAAAGTTATTTGGATTTTTACAAAATCTTTGAAATACAGGGTCCTGGAAAAGGGGCGTTTATTTTTTTGCTGAGTTTACATGATTCCATATGTGTTATTTCATAGTTTGGATGTCGTCACTATTATTCTACAATGTAGAAAATAGTCCATATAAAGAAAGACCCTTGAATGAGTAGGTGTGTCCAAATTTTTGACTGGTATTGTATGTAAATAGGTATTTATGTTTTATATTTTTAATACATTTGCAAACATTTCTAAAAACCTGTTTTCACTTTGTCATTATGGGGTATTGTGTGTAGATAGCTGAGGATTTTTAAAAAAATGTATCCATTTTAGAATAAGGCTGTAACGTAACAAAATGTAGAAAAAGTCAAGAGGTCTGAATACTTTCTGAAGGCACTGTATATTGTATTTGTTGTGTATATTACATTTGTTGTGTTTTTTTTCCTGTTTGGACCTCAGGAAGAGTAGTCGCTGCCTTGGAAGCAGCTAATTGGCGGATCGTAATAAAATGCTAAATACTAATACGAACTCCATTACAAAATCATGTATGGTAGTGTCAATTAAAGGTTTGGATGAGGTTTTAGGAAGACAGTGTGGATGGGGGGAGGAGAGGGAATATACCTGTGTTCCAGCACAGCTTGCATTTAAAAAGGTATTCACTAATGACCCAGGCTTCCCCTCCAGGACAAATCCTTTCCATTTTGAAGTGATATTTACCTATTGTATACAAGCTGCCTTTACTCCAACTTAAATTTTTCCTTAACATTTCTTATTCCCCCTTTCTAGTTTTCTATTGTGCTCTGCTATCTCTCTCTCCCTTCCTCCTCACTTCGGCCTAAATTCAATCATATCCCAGCTAGCCGACACTCGCATAGCTGTTGTTTTGGCAGTGTCGGAGGTGGAACTGTGTTAGAGCTGTGAAGATCCACAAGTGGCTCCCGGCATTACACCTAAAGCGGACATTGCCATTGGATGCACCGAGTTGCATTAGTAGAAATCTCATGCAGCTGTGTTACAAGTGTGGACACTTGTGAAGTAATCTACACCTCAAATTAGGCTGATAGAGATCCGTATAATTTGGGGTAATGGTTTTCAATTTGAGCATCACTGTTTCTATATAGCCTACACTTTTTTGTTCTGAACATAATATGCAGGTGGAAAGGGTGTGGCTTCATGATAATGACCACAAGAGAAGCCACTCACGGTTTTGACAGCTCCAACGCAGTTACTCCTCCGAGACTGCCAAACATATATATGCGGGTGTTGGCAAGTACAAGTAAATACTTTGTCTGATTGAAACTAGGCTTTGCTCACACATTGTCCTCCCTTTCTGCCTTATTTTATCTGACTCTTGTCTCCTCTTTCTTGTGTTTATATTCAGTCCCTCTCAGATTCAGTTCCCCTGGTTCGTTTTCTACATTGCACTGAATGATGACATAGATATTCAGCTAGCAGGATACACACTGCTCCGGCTAGATAGAACAGATAGAACAGCACACTCCGGTAAGAAGGGGGGGGGGGCGGTCTGTGCATATTTGTAAACAACAGCTGGTGCACGAAATCTAAGGAAGCCTCTAGATTTTGCTAGCGTGAAGTATTTTATGATAAACTGCAGACCACACTATTTGCCAAGAGAGTTTTCATCGATACTTTTCGTGGCTGTTTATTTACCACCACAGACGGACGCTGGCACTAAGACCGCACTCAGTCAGCTGTATAAGGAAATAAGCAAACAGGAAACCACACACCCATAGGCGCAAAACCTAGTGGCTGGAAACTTTAATGCAGGGAAATTAAATCAGTTTAATCTAATTTCTATCAACATGTTAAATGCGCAACCAGAGGGAAAAACATTCTAGATCACCTGTACTCCACACACAGAGATGAGTACAAAGCTCTCCCTCGCCCTCCATTTGGAAAATCTGACCACAATTCTATCCTCCAGATTCCTGCTTACAAGCCAAAATTAAAGCAGGAAGCACCAGTGGTCTACAAAAAAAGTGGTCAGATGAAGCAGATGCTAAACAACAGAACTGTTTTTCTATCACAGACTGGAACAGGTTCCGGGATTCTTCCGATTGCATTGAGGTGTACACCCAATCAGTCACTGGCTTTATCAATAAGTGCATTGACGACATCGTCCCCACAGTGACTGTATGTACATACCCCAACCAGAAGCCATAGATTACAGGTAACATTCGCACTGAGCTAAAGGGTAGAGCTGCCACTTTCAAGGTACGGGACTCTAACCCCGAAGCTTATAAGAAATCCTGCTATGCCCTCTGACAAACCATCAAACAGGCTAAGCTGCCTGCCATCCAGGACCTCTACACCAGGCGGTGTCAGAGGAAGGTGTCAAAGACCCCAGCCACCCCAGTCATAGACTGTTCTCTCTACTACTGCATGGCAAGCAGTACCAGAGTGCCAAGTCTTGGACCAAAAGGCTTCTCAACAGCTTTTACCCGAAAGCCATAAGACTCCTGAACAGGTCATCAAAACCAAACCCCTCTTTTACGCTACTGCTACTCTCTGTTTATCATATATGCATAGTCACTTTAACCATACCTACATGTACATACTACCTAGCCCGACTAACCGGTGCCTGTATATTTATTTTTTATTTCACCTTTATTTAACCAGGTAGGCTAGTTGAGATCAAGTTCTCATTTGCAACTGCGACCTGGCCAAGATAAAGCAAAGCAGTTGTGGCACAGACAACAACACAGAGTTACACATGGAGTAAACAATAAACAAGACAAAAACACAATAAACAAGTCAATGACACAGTAGAAAAAAGAAAGTCTATATACAGTGTGTGCAAAAGGCATGAGGAGGTAGGCAATAAATAGACCATAGGAGCGAATAATTACAATTTAGCAGATTAACACTGGAGTGATAAATGAGCAGATGGTGATGTGCAAGTAGAGATACTGCTGTGCAAAAGAGCAGAAAAGTAAATAAAATAGAAACAGTATGGGGGTGAGGCAGGTAAATTGGATGGGCTATTTACAGATGGACTTATGTACAGCTGCAGTGATCGGTTAGCTGCTCAGATAGTTGATGTTTAAAGTTGGTGAGGGAAATAAAATTCTCCAACTTCAGCGATTTTTGCAATTCGTTCCAGTCACTGGCAGCAGAGAACTGGAAGGAAAGAGTCGGCCCCACCAAATGAGGTGTTGGCTTTGGGGATGATCAGTGAGATATACCTGCTGGAACGTGTGCTACGGGTGGGTGTTGTTATCGTGACCAGTGAACTGAGATAAGGCGGAGCTTTAGCTAGCATAGACTTATAGATGACCTGGAGCCAGTGGGTCTGGCGACGAATATGTAGCGAGGGCCAGCCGACTAGAACATACAGGTCGCAGTGGTGGGTGGTATAAGGTGATTTGGTAACAAAATGGACGGTACTGTGATAGACTGCATCCAGTTTGCTGAGTAGAGTGTTGTAAGCTATTTTGTAGTTGATATCGCCAAAGTCGAGGATTGGTATAGGATAGTCAGTTTTACTAGGGTAAGTTTGGCGGCGTGAGTGAAGGAGGCTTTGTTGCAAAATAGCCGATTCTAGATTTGATTTTGGATTGGAGATGTTTAATATGAGTCTGGAAGGAGAGTTTACAGTCTAGCCAGACACCTAGGTCCACATATTCTAGGTCGGAACCGTCCAGGGTGTGATGCTAGTCGGGCGGGTGGGTGCGGGCAGCGAATAGTTGAAAAGCATGCATTTGGTTTTACTAGCGTTTAAGAGCAGTTGGAGGCCACGGAAGGAGTGTTGTATGGCATTGAAGCTTGTTTGGAGGTTAGTTAGCACAGTTTCCAAGGAAGGGCCAGAAGTATACAGAATGGTGTAGTCTGCGTAGAGGTGGATCACGGAATCGCCCGCACCAAGATCATTGATATATACAGAGAAAAGAGTCGGCCCGAGAATTGAACCCTGTGGTACCCCCATAGAGACTTCCTTGAGGTCCGGACAACAGGCCCTCCGATTTGACACACTGAACTATGTCTGCAAAGTAGTTGGTGAACCAGGCGAGGCAGTCATTAGAAAAACCAAGGCTATTGAGTCTGCCGATAAGAATACAGTGATTGACAGAGTCGAAAGCCTTGGCCAGGTCGATGAAGACGGGTACACAGTACTGTCTTTTATCAATGGCGGTTATGATATCATTTAGTACCTTGAGCGTGGCTGAGGTGCACCTGTGGAGTTTGGAGTTTGGAGTTAGAGCTACAGGATGTGAATTTCTGCTTGAAAAAGCTAGCCTTTGCTTGCTAGCCTTTGCTTTCCTGACTGCATGTAATGGTTCTTGACTTCCCTGAACAGTTGCATATCGTGGGGACTATTCAATGCTATTGCAGTCCGCCACAGGATGTTTTTGTGCTGGTCAAGTGCAATCAGGTCTGGAGTGAACCAAGGGCTATATCTGTTCTTAGTTCTGCATTTTTTGAATGGGGCATGCTTATCTAAGATGGTGAGGAAATTACTTTTAAAGAATGACCAGGCATCCTCTACTGACGGGATGAGGTTAATATCCTTCCAGGATACCCGGGTCAGGTCGATTAGAAAGGCCTGCTCACAGAAGGGTTTTAGGGAGTGTTTGACAGTGATGAGGGGTGTTCGTTTGACCGCAGACCCATAGCGGAAACAGGCAGTAAGGCAGTGATCGCTGAGATCCTGATTGAAAACAGTGGAGGTGTATTTGGAGGGCAAATTGGTCAGGATCATGTCTATGAGGGTGCCCATGTTTACGGATTTAGGGTTGTACCTGGTGGGTTCCTTGATGATTTGTGTGAGATTGAGGGCATCTAGCTTAGATTATAGGACTGCGGGGCGTTAAGCATATCCCAGTTTAGGATATGACACGGCAAGGACATCCGGGTTGGCGGAGTGTGCTAAAGCAGTGAGTAAAACAAACTTAGGGAGGAGGCTTCTGATGTTGACATGCATGAAACCAAGGTTTTTGCGATCACAGAAGTCAACAAATGAGGGTGCCTGGGGACACGCAAGGCCTGGGTTTACCTCCACATCACCCAAGGAACAGAGGAGGAGTGGGATGAGGGTACGGCTAAAGAATAAAAGGAGCAGATTTCTGGGCGTGGTAGAATAGATTCAAGGCATAATGCGCAGACATGGGTATGGTGGGGTGCGGGGGTAAGCCCAGGCACTGAGTGATGATAAGAGAGGTTGTATCTCTGGATAAGCTGGTTATATAGCCTCGCTATATAGCCTCGCTACTTGTTATAGCCTCGCTACTGTTATTATTTCTCGCTACTGTTTTTTATTTCCTTACTTATCTATTGCACACCTAATACCTATTTTTTACTTAAAGATTGCACTATTGGTTAAGGCCTGTAAGTAAGCATTTCACTGTAAGGTCTACACCTGTTGTATTTGGCACACGTGACAAATAAACTTTGATTTGATTTATTCTCCCTGTCATCTTCTCTCCCTCTTTCATTCTCTCCGTATCATCTCATTCATTTCATATCTCTATCACTTTCTTTGTTGCTGATAATTTACACTTAATACCATTATACAAAAAAATGACCACAGTGGAGATCATTGAGAAAATCGATTTAGTGTTTCATCCATACTATTTCCTCATGATCTCTGATTTCTTGTAGTCTTTCATTCAGAATATCGTTCTTTTCTCCCTTTGAAAATAATGCTATGCAGAGGAATATGCATTTGAAAGGAGTTGAGGATACAGTCGCTGACAACCGCAGACTAAAACATGGAAACTCTTCTATTCTTACCAGTAGGAAAAAATATATATATAACCCATTCCCAAACAATGTTCTGCGCTTACCTCTATCGTTTGGTTAAAAACAAACTTGACAACTATCTCTTCTCTTTCGGCTTCCTACTTATGAAATGTGTCTTCCGCGTTTAATCCAACCCCTCAATTAGAGAGGTGTGGTGGGCTGCCTTTACCGACACCCACGTCTTCGGCACCTTGGGAACAGTGGGTTAACTGCCTTGCTCAGGGCAGAATGACAGATGATTACCTTGTCAGCTCAGGTATGAGCATTTAAAGAGATAAACATTTAAAAGAGGTGGAGGGTATAAAATCAAGGGAGAACTACCCTCTCCCCTCTCTCTCTATTCCCCTTTCTTCCCATGAATAATCCTAAAGATCAAAGACGGAGAGAAAGAGTACAACTTGAGATGAAGGGCAGAAAGGTGGTTCTCATATCCATAGCAGTGCAGTTGACAGTCAGAAGTCTGGTACATGGGGAGGTTGGTAGAGATGAGTCAATCTACAGTACCTTCAGAAAGTATTCACATCCCTTGAATTTTTACACATTTTGTTGTTACAAAAAGGGAATAAAATGGATTTAATTGTATTTTTTTTGTCAACGATCTACACAAAATACTCTGTAATGTCAAAGTGGAAGACAAATTCATGAAAAATAAAACACATATCTTGATTAGATAAGTATTCAACCTCCTGAGTCAATACATGTTAGAATCACCTTTGGCAGCAATTACAGTTGAGTCTTTCACGGTAAGTCTATAAGAGCTTTGCACACATGGATTGTACAATATTTGCACATTATTTTTTTTTTTAAAGTATTCTTAAAGCTCTATCAAATTGGATGTTGATCATTGCTAGACAACCATTTTCACTTCTTGCCATAGATTTTCAAGCAGATTTAAGTCAAAACTGTAACTCGGCCCGTCAGAAACATTCACTGTCTTCTTGCAATCGCTATTGCAACAAGCGTTTCTGTGAAAATGTAATTTAATCAGAAGCCACTGCCAGATTTCTGGATAGGGCTGCACTCAGAGTTTCTTGCCTTGGCAAATCGCGCTGTTAGGACACTGATGCCCTTTGCAACCACATACCTATGTGAGAGTGGATTCTTGGCCCTCACTAGCATGAAACTAAATACAGGCACAGACTGTGTGTGGAAAATTATTTAAGACTGAGACTCTTCTCCAATACAACCCAACATTGCAGAGTTATGTGCATCCTTTCAAGCACACCCTTCTCATTAACCTGTGTTTTGAGTTAATCACCATTTGTTATGAACAAATACGGTTTTATATGTAAGATGGCTAAATAAAGAGCAAAATTATTGATTATTATATTAGTATTTGTGCCATGGTCCTATAAGAGCTTTTTGTCACTTCCCACAAGCCGGGTTGTGACAAAAACTCACACTCAATCTTATGTATAATAAATGTCTCGTAAAGTGTGTGTGTGGAAGGCTTACAATAATGGCAAAAAACAACATCTGTGAGTGTGATGACCCTGGTGATAAAGGGGGAACGCAGCTGGAGGTAGAATTTTTGAAGGGGTATGGGACTATAAAAAGTTTGGGAACCACTGCCATAGAGAAAGAGGTAGGTGAAGTGAAATTAGCTTGGTTCATTAGAAATGGTAGGTTGTTAATATTGTGTGGTAGCCAGGCTGTGTGGTATATTGGTATATTGGTATATTGTGTGGTAGCCAGGCTGAAAATTGAAAAACTTGATGGGAAGAAGATTAAAAGGCAGGTCCCTGGTGCTTATGGTAGATTGAGAGGAGTTTTCACTGGGGTCCCAATATCTATGTCCACTAGATATTAAAGAAAATGTGTGAAGGGAGGCAGAGTGATTGAGGCCAAAAGGTTGATCAGTAGGAAAGAGGGACAAAGAAGTGAAAGCTTATCAGTGCTGCTGAGGTTTTAGAAGGAATTGACTGGAAAAGTACAGATAGGATTCCTTAGTTTCAATATCAGAGAATTTGTCCTATCCCCATTGCGGTGTTTCAAATGCCAAAGAATGGGCCATGTAGCTGCTCAGTGGAAAGGAAAGAAAAGATGTGTGGATGAAAACATGATTACGGTGACTGTGGAAGCAATGTGAAGTTTAACTATTGTAAGTGTGGGGGGGAACTTAGTGCAGCATTTGCTGGATGCCAGGTATAGAGAGAGTAAAGAATGGCCGAGAGATATAGAAACAATCATGATGTATCATACGCAGAGGCTGTAAGACAGATTGGTGGAACTACTAGGCAGACTGATGGAGCTACTATGGCTGCTCCTGTAGTGAGTGGATCTACTGTTAGACTGATGGAGCTTCTATGGCTGCTCCTGTAGTGAGTGGATCTACTGTCATACTGATGGAGCTACTATGGCTGCTCCTGTAGTAAGTGGATCTACTGTCAGACTGATGGACTGATGGAGCTACTATGCCTGCTTCTGTAGTAAGTGGATCTACTGTCAGACTGATGGAGCTACTATGGATGCTCCTGTAGTAAGTGGATCTACTGTCAGACTGATGGAGCTACTATGGCTGCTCCTGTGGTAAGTGGATCTACTGTCAGACTGATGGAGCTACTATGGCTGCTCCTGTGGTAAGTGGATCTACTGTCAGACTTATGGAGCTACTATGGCTGCTCCTGTAGTAAGTGGATCTACTGTCTGACTGATGGAGCTACTATGGCTGCTCCTGTAGTGAGTGGATCTACTGTCAGACTGATAGAGCTACTATGGCTGCTCCTGTAGTAAGTGGATCTACTGTCAGACTGATAGAGCTACTATGGCTGCTCCTGTAGTAAGTGGATCTACTGTCAGACTGATGGAGCTGCTATGGCTGCTCCTGTAGTAAGTGGATCTACTGTCAGACTGATGGAGCTACTATGGCTGCTCCTGTAGTAAGTGGATCTACTGTCAGACTGATGGAGCTACTATGGCTGATCCTGTAGTGAGTGGGATCTACTGTCAGACTGATGGAGCTACTATGGCTGCTCCTGTAGTGAGTGGATCTACTGTCAGACTGATGGAGCTACTATGGCTGCTCCTGTAGTGAGTGGATCTACTGTCAGACTGATAGAGCTACTATGGCTGCTCCTGTAGTAAGTGGATCTACTGTCAGACTGATGGAGCTACTATGGCTGCTCCTGTAGTGAGTGGGATCTACTGTCAGACTGATGGAGCTACTATGGCTGCTCCTGTAGTGAGTGGATCTACTGTCAGACTGATGGAGCTACTATGGCTGCTCCTGTAGTGAGTGGATCTACTGTCAGACTGATAGAGCTACTATGGCTGCTCCTGTAGTAAGTGGATCTACTGTCAGACTGATGGAGCTGCTATGGCTGCTCCTGTAGTAAGTGGATCTACTGTCAGACTGATGGAGCTACTATGGCTGCTCCTGTAGTGAGTGGATCTACTGTCAGACTGATGGAGCTACTATGGCTGCTCCTGTAGTGAGCGGATCTACTGTCAGACTGATGGAGCTACTATGGCTGCTCCTGTGGTAAGTGGATCTACTGTCAGACTGATGGAGCTACTATGGCTGCTCCTGTGGTAAGTGGATCTACTGTCAGACTGATGGAGCTACTATGGCTGCTCCTGTGGTAAGTGGATCTACTGTCAGACTGATGGAGCAACTATGGCTGCTCCTGTAGTGAGTGGATCTACTGTCAGACTGATGGAGCTACTATGGCCGCTCCTGTAGTAAGTGGATCTACTGTCAGACTGATGGAGCTACTATGGCTGCTCATGAATGTACGCTGTCAAATGTACGCTGTCAAAGGACAATTTGATAATGAATAAAGTTGACTTCATAGCTTTTATTGGTAAGGTTATCAATACAACTCAGGTTGTGGAAATCAGAATTGCCAGGTTGAAGGTTATTGTGGAGACAACAAAAGAGATATCGGGGGTAACAGATGTTACTGTTGAAATGGTTGTTGACATACTAAACAATCCTAAGGGTGTGTTTCGGCATGATATAGATAACGTTTCATGGGGTAGCATGGTTGGGGAGGTGTTTTTGGAGGAGGGTGTGGTAGAAGTTAGGATTGATTTGGTTTAGAGTTTTATTACCATGGTTGTACAGAATTGAGCAGATCATGATTGATCGTACATTCCAGCACAGTAGGTGGCGGCAAGTTCTTAAACGATAGTTTGCGGACCGCCATGACATTATAGAAGAAGAAGAAAGGGGAACTGTTAAAAAAAACGTTTAAATTAAAATAGTTCAGTAATTGTTCTGTTAAAACCTGTTCCACTGGGCTATTTGCCGGGAAAAGGGGAATTACTGGACACATAAGCACAAGGATTAAACACCAAGGAGTAGAGAGCGTATCAGATTGCATGTCTCTCCTGCTCTTCCCATTGGATAATAATGTCCCATTGAATAATAAAGTCTCTTTTTTGTGTATTTGCATTTTTGGGGAAACAACTCTTAAGAACTGAATTTAATTATTTTAGCGAATCTTGAATTGAAAGAGATTTTTGGTTGAACTGAATATCTTTGACCATTGAACTTTAGACTATTGACTTTGATTTGATTACTGGATATTTCCAGTACAAAAAACCCCATTGCATCAATATTGAGTTGGTTTATGATTGCTGTTGCTGATCTATTGCTGCTTTATCAGAGCTTTAATATGATGCTTCAAAGTGGCAATCAGCAGTAGAAACAATAACAAAGCGGCCTCCCCACCCCTGGTTTGGTAAAAAGCTGGGGGATGGGGCTAGAGAAATGTAACCACTCTCAAACTCATTAGCGCAGCTATGGATGCAGGGACTGAATATCCATGATATCACAATTATAGTTTTAACCATGTTTTGAGGCTATATGATGTTTGTTTACATTTCCTTTGTTTAGAAACAAATAAGTTATATTCTTCAAGGATCAGTAGGTAATATTCATTTCTAATTTTAAAGAAATGGCTGTAGCAACTGCTTATTGCCCCTTTAAAGTAACCAGCAGATTTAATAAAATGGTACGTCACGTTGAACAACAAACAAGCTGATTGGCTGACACTGCTATTCCACAATGGCGGCATTGGCTACTGCTAGCTAGCATGTGGACAAAAAAATAACAATTTTCAGGATAAACTAGCAGCTCAGCTCAAATCTGCTGGCTAACATTAAAGGTGCTTTACTTTTGGTTGGGGTTGTGCATATTTTTACTTTCTCTAAATTGCAAATAGGTCTAGGGGTCAAGCTATTGCTTATAAGTGAACAGGGTGAGTGGAGGGCAATGCTTCCTTGCTGTTACCTGTGTGTATTCACCAGGTACTACTTAGACTGACCAAACTAACAAAAATCTGTACATTTCAACACAAAAAAGTCAGCTATCCATACATTTGTTAAGAGTTGTGGCAGCATTGGATGTGGTTACAGGGAGGAGTATCCTGGAGAAGTTAAAAGGCTACAAATTGCCACAATCACTTCTCACCTCTCCAGTGTGATAATTGATATGTGGTGAGCATTCTGATACAAACCTTCACCTTCATTTACTCTCATAATTTAAAGCTTTTTGGATTGTAAGAAAAAGCATTTTATTATTTACTTGACATGTTTATTTTAAGTGTACATTTAAGATAAATGATAAGGAGATTATTTCATAAAAGCAAAGAAGGAAGAAGCACTCTGTATATCTTGCTCATTGGATGGGATAGAAGTACCTTGAGCTCATCGAAGCGCAGGGTGAAATGCAGGATCTCTGCAAACTGTCGAGCCAATGCCTGCTCCTGCTCCAGATGCTGGGTGGGACTGCAGCGAGCACTCGTCAGAGCCTTCAGGAGACCATGCAATGACCCCTCTGTATCAAAGAGATGGGGGGATGGAATTAGGGGAAGTGAGAGAAAGAAAGGAGAAAGGGAATGAATGGAGAAAGAGATAACGGGGGGTGAATGGTGAAAGGGAGGGAGAGAGAGAAAGTAAGGGAAGAAAATAGGGGATATAATGGATAGATATACAGGGGGAGAGAGGAAAATAGAGGGTAGAGAGGGAGGGAGACCAGGTGAAAGAGAGGGGAAAGTGGGAGATAGAGAAATGACATGGAGGGATTAGAATGAGCATATGCAGGCCAGATGGGATGAATGCGATCAGGATAGATGGACAGAGGAGGTGGAGGAAAAGATGGAGGGACATAGCCAAGGAGGGGTAAAAAGAGGGGAAGATTCAAGTTAAATGAGAACTTGGAGAGGTGGATTAGAGATGGAGGGAGAGTGAGATGCAGAAATGGATAGATGGATAGGCAAAAGTAAAACTAGGATATGGAGTAGTGTAACAGGAAATTATAAATATGAGAAGGACAGATGGAGCTACAGTAAAGGAGAATGGAAGGATGGAGGAGAAATGAAATAGAGCGGTAAAGCTAGAGAGGGCAGGATAGTGCAAATTATACTGTCAGTGAAAGTTGTCAAACATTGTAGGCAATAAGTAGGCAGTTCAACTTCATGGGAATTAACTGCAATTCAACATAATTACCATTGACCACCAATGACCATTATTCTCAGAATTACAATGGAATTGACTCAATCCCTTTCAAAATTCTGCAGAAGATTCTGACAATATTTCCTTGTCCCTATAAAATAATAATGGGAAAGAGAAAAGACTTGATCCTAGCTGCTAGCTAGACTATAATATTGGTCTTTGAGGAATGACGTAAATGTGCTCCGTACAATGGGCGGTACTGCCTTTACCAAGCTGTCAATCATTTGCTTATTTGACTCAATGACCTTATCAAGCTCATTTTGATGTAGGAAGCAAATGGCCTTTTTTGAATAAGAGTAACAACCGTATTGTGGCGGCCCTGAAATTTTCTGAACCGTCTCAGTGCTTCTCCTTCCAATAGGGCGCTTGCCCTTCAAATCCTAATGAAATAGTGCTTCTCCTTCCAATAGGGCGCCTCCCCTTCAAATCCCAATTAAATAGTGCTTCTCCTTCCAATAGGGTGCTTCCCCTTCAAATCCCAATTAAATAGTGCTTCTCCTTCCAATAGGGCGCTTCCCCTTCAATTCCCAATTAAATAGTGCTTCTCCTTCCAATATGGCGCTTTCCCTTTAATTCCCAATTAAATAGCCAGCATCAGCTGCGCAAAAGGGGGGTTGTGATGGAGACGTGAACGATGATGTGTTCATCCCTCAGTTCCAAAGCTTCTCTATTCCGTTTGTTTTGTAGCCTAATAGAGTTTACCCAGGACCGGATCCACTCTTTGCGTCCGTGGACTACACCTCTCTGTTCTTCGTGGCCTTTCTCCGCTGGAGATCTGTTAGTGGATTGATTATTTAATTGACTATTTAATTGGGGATTGAAGGGGAAGCCCCTATTGGAAGGAGAAGCACTGAGACGGTTCAGAAAAATTCAGGGCCGTTACAGTATGCAACAATGGACAGTACAAGGTAAACCCATTGACTCAGTGGCCTCATCTGAACTGACCATCAGATGGATGGTGAGAAACAGCCCTCCCTCTAGACTCACCATCAGATGGATGGTAAGAAACAGTGTTATTTCATAGTTTTGATGTGTTCACTATTATTCTACAATGTAGAAAATAGTACAAATAAATTAAAACACTGGAATGAGTAGGTGTCCCCAAACTTGACTGGTACTGTATACATATTATTTATATAATGAAAATGTATCTTTTGTATTACATTATATATAGACAATACATCATATTATTATTATAACAATGTCATCTTTCAGTCACGCATAAAAACTCAACTTTAAACACTTTTTTCTCACCCATCTACACACAATACCTCATAAACATGTTTTTATACAGTTTTGCTAATTTATTAAAATTGAAATTCCCAAAATATCTCATTAACATAATTATTCACACCCCTGAGTCAATACTTTGTAGAAGTACGTTTGGCAGCGATTACAGCTGTGAATCTTTCTGGGTAAGCCTCTAGCAGCTTTCCACACGTGGATAGTGCAACATTTGCACATTTTATTTTCAAAATTCTTCAAGCTCTGTGGTTGTTGATCATTGCTAGAAAAAAAAAGTTGATTTTCCCCAAACATAACACTTTGTATTCAGGGCAAAAAGTCAAGGGTTGTGAACACTTTCTGAAGGCACTGTACATGGGCTCTGATACAATACAGAAATTATACGTTTTAGTTTGAAATTATTTGGTGCGATTCGGGTTTATTAGAGGAACGAATCGATGCGGTTCAATATGATATGATGCACTAACATTTGTTGCATAAGCACATTCATTTTTCATTCTAAATTTAAATCTGCTGCTGATGGAGCTCTTCAGCTGGGCCTCTCTGTGCTGTGTGTGTGTGTGTGTGTGTGTGTGTGTGTGTGTGTGTGTGTGTGTGTGTGTGTGTGTGTGTGTGTGTGTGTGTGTGTGTGTGTGTGTGTGTTGAGAACTGTGTAGCACAAATGGAATCACTTCAATGTTGTTGATCCATCCTCAGTGCTCTCCCATCACAGCCATTGAACTCTGTAGCTGTTTTAAAATCACCAATGGCCTCATGGTAACATCCCTAAGCAGTTTCATTCCTGTCCTGCAGCTCAGGATGACTGTGTCTTTGATGTGTCTGGGTGGTTTAATACATCATCCACATAATAATTATTAATTAATAATTATTAACATGACCATAGTTAAAGAGATATTCTATGTCTGATTGGTAGATGTGTAACAATAAACAATCACTGCCCTTCTTTGATGCTTTTGAAAAGCTCTCTGGTCTTTGATGTTGACTCTGTGCTTTAAATTCAATACTTGACAGATGTTGTATGTATGGGAGACAGATAAATTGTTAGTCATTCAAAAATCATGTCAACCACTATTATTTCACACTGAGTGAGTCCATATAAATTATTATGTGATTTGATATGCCACATTTTTGTCCTGAAGTAATTTAGTCTTGCCTAAACAAAGGGGATAAATACTTATGCAAAGACTATATTTTAGTTATCATTTATATTAATCTTGAAAATATATATATAATTCTACTTCTACTACTAGAGTATTTTGTGTGCATGGTTGACCAAAAAAGTACAATTAAACCCATTTGAATCCCACTTTGTATGAATACTTTTGCAAGGCACTGTAATTAGAGTGCTGATGTGCACCTTGTGTATTCTATATACTATCCTAACTCACAACAGTAAGTTGAGACCCCAACTGAGTCCCCCACCAAAAATAATAATAATAATAATTTGGAAGTTGATCCGAGGGTGTTAAAAGGGGGGACGGAGTTACCCATCCCTTACCCATGCTGTCAATTGCCCAACTTATAGGCATGCCCAATTAAGGCATATCTTTTAACAACGTGATGTTGTGCTCCAAAGGAATATCTTGAAATAACATGTAGGTTGATCAAATAATCAAAATAAAAAGATGATTATGTATTAGCCTAGTGGTCATATGTATTTAGGCACATCATGTAAATTAAGTCGCAATGGATAGCCTACTGTTGCATGTAACTGGTTAGAACAGCTCAAAATATATGTCGACTAGGTGTGACTATTATGACTAAAGAGGCTTCATGTGAAGCTTTTATTTTTACCCATAAAAGTAGGAGTAAAATGTCTCTATTCTCAGCACTTATGACCGCTTTGGGGTTGTCAAGGCATACTTACCCAACCTCAGAGAGAACTCATAGAACTTCTTTAGTTTCCCGACCAGTGGGACCACAGCAGCCCAGGCTCGCTCCTGTACCTGGTCCTCACTTGGGTTCTGTATCGCCTGGATGAGAGTGAATGAGTGAGTGAGAGGATTAAAATGTCAGATGAAACTCCTCAATGGACCCCCTTTACACACAATGAGACGGTTTGAACAACAACAACAACAAACAAAAAAACATTTCTAAGAAGAATTCAGAACATTTGCACAGAAAAAAAGTGATCAGTAGCTGAAGACAAACTGGCTCCCCTGTTTCCATGGCAACCCTGAACAGTAGCCTGTATCAAGCCATAATTGGCTACTGGTAATGAAAGCCATAGAGTTTGGCATAACATTTCTAAATGTCCTTTGCATTTAATTCAGTGGTATTAAAATGTTGTGCAATAGGCGACACAGGGACCCCCATCATATGTTAGCAAAATGTCCATGTCAAGAAAGCTAACCAGCTGCCAGCGGCACTTGCCGCGACAGGTACTCGTGGGAGCTTTTTCAAAGCCTGGCAGATACTCCAATGAGTGTAATTTGCTCAATATTAGAAATTGAGAAATAAAGTTCACATCTTAAAAAATATGAATACTGAAGGTACATTCATAAAATAATATTGCCTACTAACTGCTGGTACCTCAGGTTGAATACCTCTGCACTAAGCATGCTAAAATATTCCAGTATTTTTTCCAGAACATTTGCTAAGATTGAGGAAATTTAACCAAACTCTGGTGTTTATTAACTTAACCCACCTGTCGTATCTCTTCTCCTGCTCCGTTGTAGGACTGCAGGTCATCTAGGATAGCCAGAGCCTCCATCAGTACCTCGTTCACCTGCTCCCATACTGCCCTCTCTGCCTCTGTAGGCTGGGCATCTGGAGTAGGTCAGGAAGCAATTCAGAGCAAACATTGATACAACTTTTATAGTATGTTGAAGCAAAGTGGCGCAGAGTACCAGTATTCGTCTGTGCATCAGTGAGAGCATTGGGCATTTTTTGGTGTGATTCCTTTTTAGTTGTTAATTATCTCTACATGCAAAATAGACAAAAATAGTGCAGGGTAGCACTTAATAATAACATCATGTAATAAAGCATTTATAATGGATTAGTAGATAGTTTATTCATCATTTAGTAATAATTACTCCCAAATTTGTAAAGTAAATTTGTAAAGTTAGTAACCTAGGTATTCACACATTTATAAACTCTTTTATAGTGTTTAATAATGATTCCATTTATAAGATGTTTAATACAGGTTCTTATAAACCATTCACTAATCATTAGTTGAGTATTTTTGCGTGACCTCATCTAAATTGTGGGCTATTTATGAATACCTTATAAATGTATTGAGTGCCCAGTGTAATTTCTCACAAAACGATGGACATGCCATTTGTAGACATTCCAGCAGTACCTGATGATCCTTAAGGATTTATTTTGAGACCTTAAGGAGCATCAGGTAGTCTCGGAATGTCTACCAATGGCAAGCCCATCTTTTTGTGAGAAATTACACTGGTCATTCAAAACATTTATAAAGTATTTATAAATTATAAATAGCCCACACTAGATGAGGTCATACAGACTTAACTAATGATTAGTAAATGGTTTATAAGGATATTAACATCTTAAAAATGGAGTAATGATTACTAAATAATGAATAAACTATTTACTAATCCATTATACAGTACATTAAGTGGAGATATTATTAAGTGCTGCAAAATAAACGTATTACTTGATTGTCTGTACATTAGAAATAGTGTGTATGATTTCCCACCCAAGCTCGTCCCCTCACCCCAAAGGGCATGGCTACTCCCTCACCCTACTCCCCGATATCTAAAGAAAGAAAAACAGAGAGCTTTTTCCAAAAATATCAAATTATGGATTTTTTATTAGGGAAAATGTTTGTTTTTTCTCAAGCCCATTTTTGCCAGCTTTTGTACACTCGGGGGTGCTCTTGCAATCATTTCATCAGCAACACTGCCTTCTTGAATTCATTTGATACGGAATGTTTCTTTGACTAAATGCATCTTGTATGGGCTAGTCTCCCCGGTCCTATTAATATGATCATTAATCCTTTTGTTGTCACGGAGCAGGTAGCTCTTTCCTTCTCTGTATCCTACCTATCCTACCCACAGCAGGGTCTGGAAATGCTACCTGGCATGAAATCTGATTGGAGGATCAGATTGTGCCTTCAAAAACCTCTCCCAGCTCTCTCTATTCCCCCCTCATCTTGGAATTTGCAGCTTAGGTCAGAATTTGGAATTAGCTGAGGGTTAGTTTATGGGATTTAGCAGAGCGAGAGAGGGAGAAATGCAGAGAAGCGAGTTGGGATTAAAAAATATGGTAGAATGGATCAAATAATCTTTAGAAGGCCTGCGGGTAAGCCTGATGCTCCTATGCTTTTCGCATCCCAATCCAATAGATTCACCAGATACTCTGTGAGGAAAAAACCTCCAGTTTTTATGGAAACGTGGATAAATAGAACAGACTGGTATTTTAGCCTTACCATGAATTGTTGCCTTAAGAGAACTATGCAAATCAAGGATCTGAATTGAACCGGATGGAAGTCATAAGTATTCTCCAACATGTTGGACCAGAATTAAGAGGAAAAAGAGGGCCATGGATTTGATACTTTGCTAATAACATGGTTGAGTTTGTACAGGGACGAGCTGAATGCATGGAACGCAATCTTTTAGACAACTTCCGGATAACATCAGGGCTGAGGATATTTTAGGCTTGGGGACAATTTGTAGTTTAGAGTAGTCAATTCAGGAAATAAAATGAAAGTAACAAGTTTGTTTTAAATATCATTTCACCCCAATACACCACCCTACCAGTACTTTTTTCTTTGGAGGAATCAGTGACGCTATAGATGTGGTGTGTGCATGAACGCGTGTAAATCACTTACTCTCAAAGTCCAGGAAGAAATTCCCTGCATTGTTGTCTATGTCCCTGGTCAACACCTTGATCAGGTTCCCCATACTGGCAAATCAAGAACCTAAACACAGGGGGGTGGGTAACATTAGACATGCATGACAGGCTCATCCTTATTTAGTACCCTCACCATTCCTGTGGGCATTGCGGGGCATGTACATCTGTGTGATTGTGTGTCTTTGTGAGACCATCAGTCCAGAAAAACGTGCATATTGCATGACGACTTCAAGATGAACATACAACAGAGTCTGCTTGTTTGAGTGTGTAAAATGCGTGTGTGTACGTGCCTGCCTAACCCTCTCTCAGCCACCTGCTCAGTCACGATGGACACATCTGGACGCCACAGAGAGCGTGACAGAAAACAGCTTGGGGACAGGAACAGGGGGAGAGGAGTGTGTGAATATGTTTGTCGTGTGTGTGTGTGTGTGTCAAGCGTTCATGCGACACCACATTAACTCTTCCCTCACTGCCAACTGCCACCTACAACAGGGCTTAACCTGACTAATTCATCGTAAGCACAGGGCTATACTACAAAGAAGGATCGATGAGTTAGCCAGCTAACTTGCCTAAATAATGTGAAATAACTTTTTATTTTGAAGATGGATAAGCTTGAAATGGGCATGGTTTAATTGATGTAACAAATGAAAATACATACAGTTGAAGTCAGAAGTTTACATACACCTTAGCCAAATACATTTAAACTCAGTTTTCAATTCCTGACATCTAATCCATAAACAATTCCCTGTCTTAGGTCAGTTAGGAACACCACTTTATCTTAAGTATGTGAAATGTCAGAATAATAGTAGAGAGTATGATTTATTTCAGCTTTTATTTATTTCATCACATTCCCAGTGGGTCAGACGTTTACATACACTCAATTACTATTTGGTAGCATTGCCTTTAAAATCTTTAACTTGGGTCAAATGTTTTGGGTAGCCTTCCACAAGCTTCCCACAATAAGTTGGGTGAATTTTGGCCCATTCCTCCTGACAGAGCTTGTGTAACTGAGTCAGGTTTGTTGGCCTCCTTGCTCGCACACACTTTTTCAGTTCTACCCACACATTTTCTATAGGATAGAGGTCAGGGTTTTTTGATGGCCACTCCAATACCTTGACTTTGTTGTCCTTAAGCCATTTTGCCACAACTTTGGAAGTTTGCTTGGGGTCATTGTCCATTTGGAAGACCCATTTGCGACCAAGCTTTAACTTCCTGACCGATTTCTTTGAGATGTTGCTTCAATATATCCACATAATTTCCCTTCCTGATGAAGCCATCTATTTTTTGATGTGCACCAGTCCCTCCTGCAGCAAAGCACCCCCACAACATGATGCTGCACCCCCCCCCCGTGTTTCACGGTTGGGATGGTGTTCTTCAGCTTGCAAGCCTCCCCCTTCTTCCTCCAAACATGACGATGGTCATTATGGCCAAACAGTTCTATTTTTGATTCATCAGACCAGAGGACATTTCTACAAAAAGTATGATCTTTGTCCCCAAGTACTGATGCAAATCTTACTCTGGCTTTTTTTATGGCGGTTTTGGAGCAGTGGCTTCTTCCTTGCTGAGAGGCCTTTCAGGTTATGTCGATATAGGACACGTTTTACTGTGGATATTGATACTTTTGTACCCGTTTCTTCCAGCATCTTCACAAGGTCCTTTGCTGCTGTTCTGGGATTGATTTGCACTTTTCGCGCCAAAGTACGTTCATCTCGAGGAGACAAAACGCGTCTCCTTCCTGAGCGGTTTGCGTACTATTGTTTGTCCAGATGAATGTGGTACCTTCAGGCTTCTGGAAATCGTTCCCAAGGATGAACCAGACTTGTGGTGGTCTACAATTGTTTTTCTGAGGTCTTGGCTTATTTCTTTCGATTTCCCCATGATGTCAAGCAAGAGGCACTGAGTTTGAGGGTAGACCTTGAAATACATCCACAGGTACACCTCCAATTGATTCAAATGATGTCAATTAGCCTATCAGAAGCTTCTAAAGCCATGACATCATTTTCTGGAATTGTCCAAGCTGTTTAAAAGGCGCAGTCAACTTAGTGTATGTAAACTTCTGACCCACTGGAATTGGGTTTTACACATGCAATGCAGCCCAGACAATGCTCTCAACACCATAGTACCCTCCAAGCTCGTCATCAAGCTCGAGACCCTGGGTCTCGACCCCGCCCTGTGCAACTGGGTACTGGACTTCCTGACGGGCCGCCCCCAGGTGGTGAGGGTAGGCAACAACATCTCCACCCCGCTGATCCTCAACACTGGGGCCCCACAAGGGTGCGTTCTGAGCCCTCTCCTGTACTCCCTGTTCACCCACGACTGCGTGGCCACGCACGCCTCCAACTCAATCATCAAGTTTGCGGACGACACAACAGTGGTAGACTTGATTACCAACAACGACGAGATGGCCTACAGGGAGGAGGTGAGGGCCCTCGGAGTGTGGTGTCAGGAAAATAACCTCACACTCAACGTCAACAAAACTAAGGAGATGATTGTGGACTTCAGGAAACAGCAGAGGGAACACCCCCCTATCCACATCGATGGAACAGTAGTGGAGAGGGTAGTAAGTTTTAAGTTCCTCGGCATACACATCACAGACAAACTGAATTGGTCCACTCACACAGACAGCATCGTGAAGAAGGCGCAGCAGCGCCTCTTCAACCTCAGGAGGCTGAAGAAATTTGACTTGTCACCAAAAGCACTCACAAACTTCTACAGATGCACAATCGAGAGCATCCTGGTGGGCTGTATCACCGCCTGGTACGGCAACTGCTCCGCCCACAACCGTAAGGCTCTCCAGAGGGTAGTGAGGTCTGCACAACGCATCACCGGGGGCAAACTACCTGCCCTCCAGGAAACCTACACCACCCGATGTTACAGGAAGGCCATAAATATCATCAAGGACAACAACCACCCGAGCCACTGCCTGTTCACCCCACTATCATCCAGAAGGCGAGGTCAGTACAGGTGCATCAAAGCTGGGACCGAAAGACTGAAAAACAGCTTCTATCTCAAAGCCATCAGACTGTTAAACAGCCACCACTAACATTGAGTGGCTGCTGCCAACACACTGACTCAACTCCAGCCACTTTAATAATGGGAATTGATGGGAAATGATGTAAAATATATCACTAGCCACTTTAAACAATGCTACCTAATATAATGTTTACATACCCTACATTATTCATCTCATATGTATACGTATATACTGTACTCTATATCATCTACTGCATCCTTATGTAATACATGTATCACTAGCCACTTTAACTATGCCACTTTATTTACATACTCATCTCATATGTATATACTGTACTCGATACCATCTACTGTATCTTGCCTAAGCTGCTCTGTACCATCACTCATTCATATATCTTTATGTACATATTCTTTATCCCCTTACACTGTGTATAAGACAGTAGTTTTTTGGGGGGATTTGTTAGTTAGATTACTTGTTGGATTATTACTGCATTGTCGGAACTAGAAGCACAAGCATTTCGCTACACTCGCATTAACATCTGCTAATCATGTGTATGTGACAAATAAAATTTGATTTGATTTGATTTATTTAAAAAAAACTGTGATATTCTAAATAGACAGAATGCAGCTCGTGATTACGGCATGTAATGCTTATTCGTGCTGTTGACCTCATATCCACATCCATATTGTCATTGAGAATATTAAGGTCTTTTAAATGCTGCCCAGACAGTAATTCAAACACACAGTATTTTAGATATGTTTGTAGCATACAGTAAATCCAAAATGATTGATTTTATACATGTATAGTACCAATCAAAAGTTTGGACACATCTACTCCCATTCAAAGGGTTTTCTTTCTTTTTAAAATGTTCTACGTTGTAGAATAATAGTGAAGACATCAAAACTATGACATAACACATATGGAATCATGTAGTAACCAAAAAAGTGTTAAACAAATCAAAATATATTTTATATTTCAGATTCTCCAACGTAGCCACCTTTCGCTTGATGACAGCTTTGCACACTCTTGGCATTCTCTCCACCAGCTTCATGAGGTAGTCACCTGGAATACATTTCAATTAACAGGTGTGCCTTGTTAATAGTTCATTTGTGGAATTTCTTTCCTTCTTAATGCATTTGAACCAATCAGTTCTGTTGTGACAAGGTAGGGGGAGTATACAGATAGCCCTATTTGTTAAAAGACCAAGTCCATATTATGACAAGAACTGCTCAAATAAGCAAAGAGAAATGACAGTCCATCATTACTTTAAGACATGAAGGTCAGTCAATCCGGAGAATTTAAAGAACTTTGAAAGTGCAGTCGCAAAAACCATCAAGCACTATGATGAAACTGGCCATCATGAGGACCGCCACAGGAAAGGAAAACCCGGAGTTACCTCTGCTGCAGAGGATAGGTTCATTAGAGTTACCAGCGTCAGAAATTGCAGCCCAAATAAATGCTTCAGAGTTCAAGCAACAGACACATCTCAACATCAACTGTTCAGGGGAGTCTGCGTGAATCAGGCCTTCATGGTTGAATTGCTGCAAAGAAACCACTACTAAAGGACACCAATAATAAGAAGAGACTTGCTTGGGCCAAGAAACACTAGCAATGAACATTAGACTGGTGGAAATTTTTATTTTGGTCTGAATAGTCCACATTTGAGAATGTGGGGGTGCTGTACTGGTGACACTGTCAGTGATTTATTTAGAATTCAAGTCACACTTAACCAGCATGACTACCACAGCATTCTGCAGCGATACGCCATCCCATCTCGTTTGTGCTTAGTGGGACTATCATTCGTTTTTCAACAGGACAATGACCCAACACACCTCCAGAAGGAGAGTGATGGAGTGCTGCATCAGATTAACTGGCCTCCAAAATCACCCGACCTCAACCCAATTGAGATGGTTTGGATGAGTTGGACCGCAGAGTGAAGGAAAAGCAGCCAACAAGTACTCAGCATATGTGGGAACTCCTTCAAGACTGTTGGAAAAGCATTCCAGGTTGAAGCTGGTTGAGAGAATGCCAAGAGTGTGTGAAGCTGTCAACCAAAATGAACTACAGATGTTCTGGTTCATTAAGAAAGCTTAACTTTGATAAGCAACCAAAATGAACTACAGATGTTCTGGTTCATTAAGAAAGCTTAACTTCAATATGTGTGTTTGGTTGTTGTATCAATTAGATCATGTCCACTTAAAGCTTACCTTTCAAAAATGTAATTAATAATATTTAGGAACATTTGCTGGCTAACTCCTTGATCCTGCTTTGTAGTTTACCCCTCTAGTCTACTGCATACCCATGTATCTGTGTATCTTTGTAGTTTACCCCTCTAGTCTCCTGCATACCCATGTATCTGTGTATCTTTGTAGTTTACCCCTCTAGCCTACTGCATACCCATGTATCTGTGTATCTTTGTAGTTTACCCCTCTAGTCTACTGCATACCCATGTATCTGTGTATCTTTGTAGTTTACCCCTCTAGTCTACTGCATATTCATGTATCTGTGCCATGGAATAAAAGGGGAACGAGAGAGCACAGAAAAATGCCAAGAGCAGGAGAGGTGTGATCCGCAACTTGGGGGAAACCTGTGTGAACTTGCCACCCATCGCGTGACTGTGCATACATGTCTGACTGAAACATGCGTCTGAATGAACATACTTTGCAAATCTAGTTGAATGCTTTAGTGGGATCCACAACAAAACATTGTGACATACTAGACAGAATGAACATTTTGTAGAGGTGTACTATTTACGCATCGCAGGTGTAGGCCTATGGACTTGTGTGCTTGAAGTACAACTCAATGCATCATTTCACCAGTTATTCAATTAGGGAGAGGCCTACATACAGTATTGTTTATTCCACCAAGGCATGCTACCACCAACTATTGAATCTGAGCATTAGCCTCCTTTTTGCAGAGGCAGGCCTGCTATGCAGCCTCTGTGTCTTGAGCTCATGTACACACACACACACACACACACGTACACACACACACACGTACACACTAGAGGTCGACCGATTATGATTTTGCAACGCCGATACCGATACCCATTATTGGAGTTCCAAAAAAAAGCAGATACCGATTAAATCGGTCAATTTTTATATATTTGTAGTAATGACAATTACAACAATACTGAATGAACAATGAACACTTTTATTTTAACATATTATACATAAATAAAATAAATGTAGTCTCAAATAAATAATGAAACATGTTCACTTTGGTTTAAATAATGCAAAAACACAGTGTTGGAAAAGAAAGTAAAAGTGCAATATGTGCCATGTAAGAAAGCTAACGTTTCCGTTCCTTGCTCAGAACATGAGAACATATGAAAGCTGGTGGTTCCTTTTAACATGAGACTTCAATATTCCCAGTTAAGAAGTTTTAGATTGTTGTTATTATTGGAATTATAGGATTTTTCTCTCTACACCATTTGTATTTCATATACCTTTGACTATTGGATGTTATTATAGGCACTATAGTATTGCCAGCCTAACCTCGGGAGTTGATAGGCTTGAAGTCATAAACAGCGCTGTGCTTCAAGCATTGCTAAGAGCTGCTGGCAAACGCAGGAAAGTGCTGTTTGAATGAATGCTTACGAGCCTGCTGCTGAATGCCGATTACTGATTGTTATGAAAACTTGAAATCGGCCCTAATTAATCAGTCGACCTCTAGTACACATGCACAAACAAAACTATTTTTTTTACCATGGACACTTCTACAAAGGTTTTGTAAAGGATTTATAAAATAGTAAAACGCAACTACAAAGGAGCTACTTTAGCTTCATAACCAATTTGAATGCTTGCCAAATATTGAACCTCAGCAACATAAAGCATTCACAAAAGATTATGGAGCAAACATGAAGCAAAGCCAAGCATGTAACTAAATTCTTTAGGAAGTGTGTACATTATGTACAGATAATATCTAATTAATATGTATAAACAACAGAAATCTCTTTAGAAAACTACATCTTATTGACCAAGCACAGTGTTTAGAATTTTAAATCTCGGAGCTCTGAGAAGGTGTAATATTAGGCATTGTTATTGCCTAGGGGTTTAAACTCAGTGATGCACAACAGCAATAGTTGCTTTGACATTCTGACTGCCGATACCACATTTTACAATAATTATTATGGTAAACACATTAAAGGGCACCCTCCCACTGTTTTAGTACAACGCTGAGGGATGGGGCCTGGGAAATGTAACCACTCTCAAATTCATAGACAGAGCTATTGATGCAAGGACTGACCATCCATGGGATACAAATTATAGTGTTATCCTTGTTTTGAGGCTAGACAGTGTTTGTTCACAAACAATGGAGTACAAAATGCTAATATATGTTGATACACAGATACATGGGTATGCAGATGACTAGAGGGGTAAACTACAAAGATACACAGATACATGGGTATGCAATAGACTAGAGGGGTAAACTACAAAGATACACAGATACATGGGTATGCAGTAGACTAGAGGGGTGAACTACAAAGATACATGGGTATGCAGTAGGCTAGAGGGGTAAACTACAAAGATACACAGATACATGGGTATGCAGTAGACTAGAGGGGTGAACTACAAAGATACACAGATACATGGGTATGCAGTAGACTGGATTCTGATGGGTTAGACATTTGAACTATTATAACTATTTTAAGTTATATTCTATTCTGAATTAAATAATAAAATATAATTATTTAAAAGTCCAAAAATGGATGTACCAATCACAGATTGGCACTGTAAATGGATACATTTCAGAAGAATGTAACTTTACTAGAGTCAAGCTGGGATTCAATCCGATCATACTTGTAGACCATGTGTATTTTAAAGAAAATGTTACGGTTTCTGCAGAGATCGCATTCAAGGTAAATGCTGCAGATATTGGCTCAATTGAAAATTACCTTTAAAGCCACAATGTGTAGAAATGTCTCCGCCATTTCCTGGTTGCTAAAATTCTATCATGTTTGACTAATTTCACTTTTTGACTAAATCATTGTACAATCTAAATCACTGAGAAATAGCGCACACAGAAGGGATCTACCGCTTGCTGTCAATGAGAATGACAGATCGATAAACACACATCTATTTTTGCATTTGGTCAGGTCGCCCACAAAGCTACATACTGGAACTTTAAAATGTCAAGCATGCTACAGCGTAATTTTGGATTGAACCCTGCCTAAGTGTTACCCTCAATTCAATTTATCATGCTAATTTCTAAAGGAGGGTAAGATGATGAAAAAGACAACTCAAAATATGTTGAAGGCTTCTGGGGACCAGTTCACATTGCTTTAGTCCTGCAGCGTGTTGCAGAGTGTTTAAAGACGGATGTGTCAATTTTATAGTGTGACAAATGTGCTACATCAGACACAAGCCACCCAGGAAGTTACAAAGTATCAGACTGGCATTTCCTCTGTATTTGTGTTTGGCTGTCTCTCTTGTCTTCTCCACTCAATTCTTTTTTTGGCAATGTGTCAGTGTCTATCTTCAGTCTGTCAAACAGACATGCCAAGCTTAACAACACATTGAACAAATTGTAGCCAACTAACAAAGGTAAACGCTACATCTGTTGGTGACATACACCAGAGACAAACTCCAATTTCTCTTTCAGACCAGCAATAGACCATTAGTATAGCAGCAATGTGGTCTAGGAAAATCCAGATGTTTACTTAACAGATGTGAAATGCAGTGTATGATTGTGATAACATGTTGTTGTATTCATGATGTAATCATCATGCTACATTCATGTTCTCTGCAACTTTATGTAAAAAATTATATCACAGGTAAACCTAAAACATTCAAGGAAGGAATAAAAACTTCATAACACCAGTACAAGCAGTGCATCTTCATTACCAAAACACTAGCATCCATGAAAGACCCCTGGCATACAGGAGAGAGACAAGAGGCCAAACACAAATCAACACTTACAGAGCTAGCTAGTCAGACAAGTATCTTTGCCTTAAGGCTATGTCAAGCAGCACTTAAGTTACGCTGCAGCACATAGGAATGCACAGCCAAAACCAAGATTTTCACTGACACAATAATGGCCACCTTCTGGTCCTGCCCTATGCAGACTAAACCATGCTCTCCTATCATTTTGATTTCCATAACACTTCTTAGGCTCAACATTATAGTATTCACACTCCAGAGATACAGTTACCTCTACATACAGTGCCTTGAACACGTATACATTCTTCTGCTGCAAGGTAAATGTTAAGGCAGAATCTACAGTTGAAGTAAGAAGTTTACATACACCTTAGCCAAATACATTTAAACTCAGTTTTTCATAATTCCTGACATTTAATCCTAGTAAAAATGCCCTGTCTTAGGTCAGTTAGGATCACCACCTTATTTTAAGAATGTGAAATTTCAGAATAATAGTAAAGATAATTATTTATTTCAGCTTTTATTTCTTTCATCACATTCCCAGTGGGTCAGACGTTTACATACACTCAATTAGTATTTGGCAGCATTGCATTTACATTGTTAACTTGTGTCAAATGTTTCAGGTAGCCTTCCACAAGCTTCCCACAATAAGTTGGGTGAATTTTGACCCATTCCTCCTGACAGAGCTGGTGTAACTGAGTCAGGTTTGTAGGCCTCCTTGCTCGCACACTCTTTTTCAGTTCTGCCCACAAATGTTCTATAGGATTGAGGTCAGGACTTTGTGATGGCCACTCCAATACCTTGACTTTGTTGTCATTAAGCCATTTTGCTTGGGGTCATTGTCCATTTGGAAGACCCATTTGCGACCAAGCTTTAACTTCCTGACTGATGTCTTGAGATGTTGCTTCAATATATCCACATAATTTTCCTGCCTCCTGATGCCATCTATTTGTGAAGTGCACCAGTCCCTCCTGCAGCAAAGCACCCCCACAACATGATGCTGCCACCCCAGTGCTTCACAGTTAGGATGGTGTTCTTCAGCTTGCAAGCCTCCCCCTTTTTCCTCCAAACATAACAATGGTTATGGTTAGAACAACAGTTCTATTTTTGTTTCATCAGAACAGATGACATTTCTCCAAAAAGTACAATCTTTGTCCCCATGTGCAGTTGCAAACCGTAGTCTGGCTTTTTTATGGTGGTTTTGGCTTCTTCCTTGCTGAGCGGCCTTTCAGGTTATGTCAATAAAGGACTCATTTTACTGTGGATATAGATACTTTTGTACCTGTTTCCTCCAGCATCTTCACAAGGTCCTTTGCTGTTGTTCTGGGATTGATTTGCACTTTTCGCACCAAAGTACGTTCATCTCTAGGAAACAGAAGGTGTCTCCTTCCTGAGTGGTATGACGGCTGCGTGGTCCCATGGTGTTTATACTTGCGTACTATTGTTTGTACAGATGAACGTGGTGCCTTCAGGCATTTGGAAATTGCTCCCAAGGATGAAACAGACTTGTGGAGGTCTACAATTGTTTTTCTGAGGTCTTGGCTGATTTATTTAGATTTTCCTATGATGTCAAGCAAAGAGACACTGAGTTTGAAGGTAGGCCTTGAAATACATCCACAGGTACACCTCCAATTGACTCAAATGATGTCAATTAGCCTCTCAGAAGTTTATAAAGCCATGACATCCTTTTCTGCAATTTTCGAAGCTGTTTGAAAGCACAGTCAACTTAGTGAATGTAAACTTCATGCACAAAGTAGATATCCTTAATCGACTTGCCAAAACTATAGTTTGTTAACAAGAAATTTGTGGAGTGGTTGAAAAATGAGTTTTAATGACTACAACCTAAGTGTATGTAAACTTCCGACTTCAACTGTATTTCCTGCTATTCAATGGCCATTTAATTTAATGATACCGAATATTTTGAGTAGAGTATAACTTATAAACGCCTCAGAATAACCCAATAATGTAATTTTTCACCCCCAAAGATATTGGTAGACCGAGAGCTGTCTATTCTTTCGACCAATCAATTGGTTGACATTTCTTAATTCGATTGTGCTCAGACATGCTGTGCTGTGTTTAAAAAATGACAGCGAGTGAATGTGTGACTAGCACCCGTTGTCTCTCTGTCCTCCCTGCTGCTGCGACAACTACAGAACTTCATCAGTGTTTATCGTGCTGTCCATGTTGCTGAAGCTGCAACATAATTACAGCAATTTCTGACTCAACTCTTGCTGTCTTTACATGACACATGTATGCATCGCATGTAGGTGACCAATAGGGCCTACACTATAGCATATCATAGTCACATCAATATATTGGTTATAACAAACTCCGAACACATGTGACAACAAAATGGATGCAGAGGACGTGGCAAATAAACTCTAAACAGGGGCATGTTTACTGGTTGCTCGCGAGGTAAAGGGGAAGTAAGATGTGTGGAATAAATTTGACTAGTTGTGGAAAATACTGGAGATCAAGAAAAAGAAGGTAAAGAGAAAGTACTGCGTGCATAATATGTGGGTCAAACATGTGCTGTTAGATTACAATATAATTTTCTGACCATTTGGAACAATGTAAACAACACTAAATACATGACAAGCGTACCAGAGAGTCTGTCGTAATGTTTTTTTTGTAAAGCCTTTATTACAGCGAAGACTAAAAACAGTCACATTCAGTTGTGAATGCAATTTCCAAAATGGAACGGTGTATGTTTTGTTTATGCTAATTCTCCAAGGGTCGCTTTATTTTAAAACTAAAACTAAAATGCTTGATTGCATTTCAAATCATGAATGACTCGTCTGCTGTGTGATGACATGAACAAATTAATGACTGACTGATACAGTAACCTATATAATTTTAAAATATAGGCCTAAGTGAGTTACGGTTTTAAGACTAAACAGGATGCACTCTTTGGCCTGCTGCTCGGTGGTGGTTACACAAAGCTGCTATACTAAGCCTACTAATAATAACGACATAATAATAACGATACGGAGATCAAGAAAAAGGAGGGTTATTATTATTATAAATATTACTTTTCTGACAATTTAGAAGAGTGTAAACAACACTAAATAAATGATAAGTGATACCAGAGAGGCTGTTCTAACAAATAAAAAGTGTAAAGCCTTTAGTACAGCTTAGCAAACATTAAAAACAGACACATTTGTGAAATTGTTAAACCGACATGTGGTTGTGTGAAGCTTGGTGTGAAGCTTGGTGCTCACTGAAACAGTAGGCTATTAAAAAAACACAAGCAGAAACAGGATCTGTCTTATTTCTGTAGATATATATGGATGATTTATAAAGCCAGCCACATTTAACAGTTAGATTATTGATTACAGACCTAATTAAGTTGGGGTTTCCTCTCTCCTCACATTTCTTAGACAATAAGGCAATAACTCCTAACTCCGCTTCTCCCTCTAACGCATTGTTCTCAACACCAATATGCTGGTTAACTTTGCTATTATGCACATAGCAACATGGTCTAGGAAAAGGCGCAATTCAACAGCGCACTGATGTTTCAGAACCGCAGACAATGACCGCTATCCAATGCAGGAGAAAGTGCATTTGTTATAAAATAATAAAATGTTTATTAGTATTGCACCATTGTTCTTACATAATAAAACATTATACCATTTCAGTAGCACATGTCTTAGTGATGGACCGTGCCATCCTCCACAATGGATTAGTCCACTCAGACAGGAACCAATCAGACTGGTGTCTTGTACACCATTCAATTATTTAATTGGTTTGCTACTGCTCGACTAAAGAAATCTGTCAACATACTATCGACCAAACAATCAACCAGTCAACTAAATGGAGACGGCCCTATTTAAAATGATGTCAGTCTTTACATCTATGAATTTGAAAATGGTTAGATTTCTCTAGCCCAGTGACAGGGCTGCCGTTGGGCGATTACATCTAGAATACCATGATGTGTAAACATTCTGCCAGAGCAGATGTAGAAGCATGAACAAACTCCATCACTATGTTACAACTCATAATCATTCCAATATTAGGAACTTCATCATTATGTTACAACTCATAATCATTCCATTATTAGGAACTTCATCACAATGTTACAACTCATAATCATGAAAATATTAGGAACTTCATCACTATGTTACTACTCATAATCATTCCAAGTTGAACTGGACTGACCACTTGCTCAGATTCTCTGCACCTTGGCACACATGCACCCACAATATTAGGAACTTCATCACTATGTTACTACTCATAATCATTCCAATATTAGGAACTTCATCACTATGTTACTACTCATAATCATTCCAATATTAGGAACTTCATCACTATGTTACTACTCATAATCATTCCAATATTAGGAACTTCATCACTATGTTACTACTCATAATCATTCCAATATTAGGAACTTCATCACTATGTTACTACTCATAATCATTCCAATATTAGGAACTTCATCACTATGTTACTACTCATAATCATTCCAATATTAGGAACTTCATCACTATGTTACTACTCATAATCATTCCAATATTAGGAACTTCATCACTATGTTACAACTCATAATCATTCCAATATTAGGAACTTCATCACTATGTTACTACTCATAATCATTCCAATATTAGGAACTTCATCACTATGTTACAACTCATAATCATTCCAATATTAGGAACTTCATCACTATGTTTCAACTCATAATCATTCCAATATTAGGAACTTCATCACTATGTTACTACTCATAATCATTCAAATATTAGGAACTTCATCACTATGGTACTACTCATAATCATTCCAAGTTGAACTGGACTGACCACTTGCTCAGATTCTCTGCACCTTGGCACACATGCACCCACAATATTAGGAACTTCATCACTATGGTACTACTCATAATCATTCCAAGTTGAACTGGACTGACCACTTGCTCAGATTCTCTGCACCTTGGCACACATGCACCCACTCATGCACACAACCACACAGACGTACACACACACATCACAACTGCTGCTACCAGACTCTTAATAAACTGCAGATTTTTTTTTTTTTTTATCTCCCCCATCCCTATCCTTCCCCGATACACATGTAAATATTGGACTATAAATTGGGCCTTCCTGTATTATACTGATGCTAAAATGTTTATTCTATTCCACTGAGCCATTTACTTTATGTTCGTATTCTTATAATTTATAATTTATTATTGTTGTTGCATTGTCTAGAAGGAACCTGCAAGTAAGCATTTCGTTGGACAATGTATACCATGTGTACATACGACTAATAAAACTTGAACTTAATTTAGCAAAAGGTTTACTCTAAAACATGACTTCTTACTTAGAAAAATCAATATCAATAAAAGTTAAATCTCCCAAGAAGACTTCCACTATTGGCTGGCTGTTCCAAATGTGGACAGACCTGAAAGGACGGCACAAACTGAGAAGAGCCAGTAGCGGCAGTCTTGCTAGATTTGAAGGAAGTCACCTTGCTGTGGATCTCATGTAGCTGAGTAATAACTCTAACCACAAAGTGGTCCCACTTTGAAATGGAATTACAGTCTAGTATACTACATACACCAATATAGTACTTATAACTGCAATACCTGTTTGCAGCATGCACAATTTCAAGGGTTTGCAAATAAACAGACAATAGCTGAACATGAGGTGTTTACTCTACCCACTAGTAACTGACACCACAGCAAAGAGATTGAGAGTTTGATCTCATTACAAAGGATTTATACCAAAAGATAGCATTGCAGTAGAGTCAGACATCAACTCCCACACTGAAGCTTTCAGTAAGTTCTCTGCACAGGTTTTTAACTCAAATATAGCATGATCTGTGAAGTACAAGGCAATACACAACTCCAGCAAGCAGAACTAACAGACTAAGATCATTCTTAGTATGATGAGCCTTTAAAGCTGCAATATGTAACTTTTTGGGCTGTCAGACCATATTCACATAGAAATATAAGTGTTAGATCTATCATTCCCATCGAAAGCAAGTCTAAGAGGCGGTAGATCTGTTCTATGTGCGGTATTTCTATACTTCCCGTTCTTAAGTTTCGTTTTTGCGTCTTGTACTTTCAGTTTTGTACACCAGTTTCAAACAGGTGAAAAAAACTATATTTTTGGTTCTGGAAAATATATTTCGCCGCTGTTTAGATGGTACAATGACTCTCTACACTATACTTTCTTGTCTTGTCACATAAACCGAATTTAGGCTAATTATTCGAATTTTAAGAACCAGGAAATGGAGAGGCTATATCTGCATAGCGCATCTCAAGTCCTTTAATTTCCATGCAGAATCATCAACCTTGTTCTTACAGATGAAATGTATGTCAAAGCACAGGTGACAGTGTCATTTCTGTTTCATCACTGGCTATTGCTTCCTAAAATCTGCTAAACGCCCTTCTGCATATATTGTACTATCATTCAAGTGAATGCCTATAATACCTCTTCTCTCTGCATATATCGTAGTATCATTCAAGTAAATGCCTATAAGACCGCTTCTCTCCTGCTGCCTACCTTCTTTCTCTCCTGGGAAATGTTATCAAGGCTGAATAACTGTTTGTAGTCTACTTGTAACCTTCAATAAAAAAATCTATTGTATTGTATCGTTACACAAAATTACATTGTTGCACAAAATAACACATCTCAAACTATAAGTAACAATGCATAAGATCGGCAAAGCAAATGAGAGAACTTGGCGAATTAAATGCGTGTTTTGAATAAACAAAATGAGGAAGTGGTATAATTACTTTGAAAAGCTGCCTTCACATTGAGGAAGTATGAGAATAGTTTAGCTTTTTTCCTTTCAATTTGTAGACTGGATCTATTCTCACACCAGCAGAACACCAGCTCTGTGTTCAACTATAACCATTTTGTTAATTATTTGATCATTCTTTGAGATGAGAATTTAAATTAACAAATTGCTTTCTCTTAGGCTATGCAATTTTCAGCCGTCGAGTTCATATCTGAGTTTGCTTTATCAGTTTATAACAATTTGAAGTATATATGCCTAGGCTATCACTCAGGCGCCCAATTTAATTTGTTTACAGGCAAAAGTGTTTCAACATGCTACAACCAAAACATTAACACATTTTTTTAGTCATGATACCTGTTGCTAATGCCTGAAATTATGCTGCGCGTTTGTAGTAACCCTACACAGATGAATTGAAGACACTTTAGTACCTTCAAAGTGAAAGCATAACAGTAGATTACAGTCCAGATAAACACATACCTTCAAGATCGAGAAAGTATAGGTCTACACCTGGAATCGATAAGGAAATCTTCGTATTAACACGTAGAACTCAAAACAACCAGGTGCGCGGTCCCGTGTGCCTCCTTTTGCATGACAGGCCAACCCGGAAAAATTATGGTTGTCAATTGCACAGGTTCCTTCTAGTACTGCGGATTATTTGTATGACGTCACCAGCCATCACCGAGAGGGCTGAACCGAGGTAAAGTAGGTTTTATATCAGACATTCAACAGACATTTGACGTTAAATCTCTTGCTCACAATCACTTTTGCATTGTCATAGAAACATCAAAACAAGTGCTAATTATTTAAAAAATGGCTGGCCTACTTTTACAACCTTTGATTTGCATAAAAAGTTGTGTTGATTTGATAGAAATAATCAAATCATATAAAATGCTTTTTAATCTTTTATCCTCAATACATTTTTCATGGATCATCATAGAAGCATCAAACTAAAACGAAATGATTCAAACCATCAATGGAACTGACACAAGGCATCACCGCCATACAAGTTTTGGTTTCGCTAATTGTGTTACAGAATTACCTGCCGGTGACTTTTAGCACACCATCTCACAGCCCTCTCTCAGAGACAAAATATGTAACTGGCCCTTCCCACCTCTGGCCCGAACAAAGCTCCTACACCTCTTCCCTGCCCAACACAACTAGACTCATATCTTGACATGAGGGATGGTGTGTAAAGTAAGTAGAGGGAGGGACATTGTAGTTGTGTATATTACTGCTGGTTGGTCAGTAGTAGTAGAGGGAGGGACATTGTGGTTTTGTATATTACTACTGGTTATTCAGTACAGTATTAGCTTTTAGTTCTGTACAGTTCTTTGCCATTTGTTTCTCCTCTATTCGGTAAGGTTCTGTTTCTGTGCATTCTTGCCCTTGTGTGTTAATTTGGTATGTGAATATTCATTGTCTCTATTTTTTCCTGTTAAAGAACCACTACCATTCTACTTTCCATGTCTGCTTGTGTATGTCAATAAAGTATCCCTGTGTGTAACTCTGAGGTTGAATCATTCCCCATATCCTCTGACCGGGGACAGTGCTAGCGGGTAACAGACCAGCAAAATACAGAGAATGGTGTATATTACTGAGCACAGTGGTGTGCAATTATTGATGTACATCATTACATAATGTGTAGGTCCCCTTGTATGTCCAGTGCCCTGACCACTGTTTTGTTTCGATGTACTTATGGAGACAACACTGTTCCTACCAAAACAACACCACAACCCTGATGACCTCCACCTGTCTGCCACAGAACAAGCTGAAGAAGTCAAGATTAATTTGGATAAGTAATAAATGCTGTATCCCACATGCTACAAGTTGCACTGTGCCAGGGTATCTGTGATGGGATCTGGTTTGTTGGTTTGATGTGAGGACTGTTAATGATGTTTGTTGTACTAATGATTCTGATGTGCTGCTTGAAAAACGAAATCTGTTAATATCAAGCAAAGGAAACCCAGTGCCTAAATTGGTCTTGTGGTCCTGTGAAACAAATAGTCAATTTCTCTCTGTTACCTAGGTAGAGGAGACATTGCCCTGCCCTATATCTCCCTAGACTCTAAGGGCACGGGGCTGGATTTCTACTAAGCTAACATATTGAAATATTTTAAGTTGGTCATACCAAGGATAGTTTAGCCATTAGATGTATAATTGTAGGATCCCTGTAGGTATAAAACGAATATAAAAAATATATAACAAAAATATTTTTACATGTATTTGATGAAACTTACTGCTATTATCCTTTCGAAACACATTGAACCATAACAGATTCATACATGGAAAAAAAGATAGTCAAAAAATAAATCAAAAGGACATTTGTTTTGAAGTGTCTGTCCTATCTATGTGGTAGATCTACATCTCTTGTGTTTGTTAGAGTCTCATCTTTCGATAGAGTGGTCATAATAGTTTGTAGCCCAAACTGTTCGGCATACAGACGTTTTCGTGAGAAGACCGAATTTCGTAATGTCTCCTGGACTTTCAAACACCTCCGTAGCTCTGCCACTTTTCACCGCAGATGCGGAAGGCCGATATCGGCAGATGCTGAGGATTGAGACTTGGCCCATTAAACGGACAGATTTTGATGGGGATTGTATTCATATGCTAATTAGATTTTCGCACAGGTGCATGCATTGACTCCATATTTTAAAATGATGTGTGCATGTGTTGGAGTGTCAGTGTCAGTATGTGTGAGTGTATGGGTAGAGTCCAGTGTGTGTGCACAGTCAAAAAATAGTAAAAGTGTCGTTGCAGATTGTCCGGGTAGCTATTTGGTTAACTATTTAGCAGTCTTATGGCTAGAGGTAGAAGCTGTTCAGGAGCCTTTTGGTCCCAGACTTGAATGGCTGGAGTCTGACAATTTTTAGGGCCTTCCTCTGACACTGCCTGGTATAGAGGTCCTGGATGGCAGGGAGTTCGACCCCAGTGATGTACTGGGACATATGCACTACCCTTATGGACGGATGCAGAGCAGTTGCCATACCAAGCTGTGATGCAGCCTGTCCAGACACTCTCCATGGTGTTGCTGTTGAACATTTTAAGGATCTGAGGGCCCATGCCAAATCTTTTCAGCTTCCTGAGGCGGAAGAGGCGTTGTCGTGCCCTGTTCGTGACTGTGTTGGTGTGTTTGGACCATGATAGGTCCTTAGCGATGTGAACACAAGGAACTTAAAGCTCTTGACCCACTCCTGTACAGCCTAGTGAATGGGGGCGTGTTTGGCCAGGATCCTTTACTGGGATTCATGGACATTAGCTGCAGCCACCTCGTCCAGTCAGCCACCTCGTCCAGTCAGCCACCTCTTCCAGTTCATCTTGAGTGAGTGATTTATTGAAAATATTGAAAAATACATTTTGAAAATGTTTGAGAAACTGCCCTGTCATTGGATTATAAGAAGAATTGTTGACATTCAACATTCATTAATTGGAGAGGGATGACATTCCTCAGCTGTATACCTAAACTAATGTGGACTGTGATGCACATTGTCAAAAGGCACATGGGTGTCCTCTTCCTTTTCCACAAAACTTTGAAAATGAGCTATGTGAGTGCATTGCCTAATGCAGATTTAATGCGACATACTGTTTAAGTAATTGAGATTCAGTAGATACTGTTGATAAATGGTTTAAGGAACTAAAGCTAAATCGACATTTTTTAAGAAAGAGACAAAGTTTTTCAATATAATAAGAGGGTGAAGCCATGAAGATAGGATTAATCATGAAATGTTTTAAATATTCTCTGCATTCTGTTATCCTCTTTTTGATCTCAGTCCTTCCTGTTTCTCCAATTAAAGTATCTGTCTCGTCTTTGAACTTCTTTCCCAGATGTTTTTAGAATATTTTGCACTTGTTTTGATGTTTCTATCACAATCAATGCAAAAGTTATTGCGAACAAGAGATTTAAATGCATTTTTAAATGATTTCCTTATTTCTATCAAATCAACACATACATTTTTATGCAAATCAAAGGTTGTATCTGGTGTAATTCTCCTGTCTTATCTGGTGTCCTGTGTAAATTTAAGTATGCTCTCCCTCTCGAAGGACCTGAGCCCTAGGACTAGGCCTCAGGCCTGATGACTCCTGGCTGTCCCCAGTCCACCTGGCCGTGCTGCTGCTCCAGTTCCTGTTCACCGGATGTGCTACCTGGTCCCTGACCTGCTGTTTTCGACTCTCCTTCTCTCTCCCTCTCTTCCTCATCTCTACCACACCTGCTGTGTCGACCTCTGAGTGCTCGGCTATGAAAATCCAACTGACATTTACTCCTAAGGTTGTAACCTCTACAACCACTGATTATTATTTGACCCAGCTGGTCATCTATGAACGTTTGAACATCTTGAAGAACAATCTGGCCATGTTCTGTTATAATCTCCACCTGGCACAGCCAGAAGAGGACTGGTCACCCCTCAGAGCCAGGTTCCTCTTTGAGTTTCTTCCTAGGTTCCTGCCTTTCTAGGGAGTTTTTCCTAGACACCGTGCTTCTACATCTGAATTTCTTGGTGTTTGAGGTTTTAGGCTGGGTTACTGTATAAGCACTTTGTGACATCTGCTGATGCAAAAAGTGCTTTATAAATACATTTGAATTGATTTATAAAAGTAGGCCAGACATTTTTTGAATAATTAGCACTTATTTTGATGTTCCTATGACAATCAATGCAAAAGTTATTGCGAACAAGAGATTTAAAGGTGAATGTCTGATATAAAACCTACTTTACCTCGGTGAGGGACCTCATAACTATAAAAGGAATTGATTTTGCAAGTAGGAAGTGACACTTTTGTGACAGCAGCAATCTGAACGCAGATGCTGTGTGCAATTGTATTCAACGTGTGATGGCTTTTGACATTGATACACTGTAGGCCAAGCCCATCTTTCACATTCACTTATTTTGGCTACTACGACTCTGACATTGGGGCAGGACACATTTTGCGACTGTAGTCTGGGGTTATGCCCCCATTTTAAATAAAAACTCATTTTAAATGCTCATTTGAGAAAAGTATTCAGACAAATCTTAACTTGCAAATGTACAAGGATTTAAGGGGGGCCTTGCAGCGGGGAACTTACTCTGGTACAGTCCAATCATTCTTGGGGGCCATGGCCATTCATACTGTACTGAATACTGGTGTGACTGTAATGTGAATATATTCAATTAAACTACCATTTTGTACTTTTTCTCTACTACTGTATGAATAATTTCCCAGTATTTTTCTTACTTCCCCTATTTCAGGATGTTACTACTGCTGCTCTACACACGGTATGGTTTGAAACTTAGCAAAATATTTTCAATGTATAATACAGTTACTTTACTGTAATAATAAACAGAAACATACAGTTGAAAACATTTACAAAAAAATGTTGGTATGGCAGGTCAAACTCAAATCCACTCTACACAATTATCAAAAATAAAATCATGGCTGCCTCTCTCTTGCATGAAGTTAACACATGCAATACACTATTACAGATCATCAATCTATAAACTCTATGATTTTGGAGAGGCACTACCTGCCATGGTGGAGACCTCTGCTGGTTATGGGTACCTGTCCCACTCCACTGCTAGTGATGTAGGCATCTGCTGGTTATGGTTAACTATGTCACCCCTCTCCACTGGTAGTGGTGGAGACATCTGTTGGTTATGGTTACCTCTCCTACTCCACTGGTAGTGGTGGAGACATCTGCTGGTTATAGATACCTGTCCCACTCCACTGGTAGTAATGGAAGAATCTGCTGGTTATGGCTATATGTATTCCACTGGTAGTGGTGGAGGCCTCTGATGGTTATGGCTACCTGTACCACTCCACTGGTAGTGGTGGAGGCCTCTACTGGTTATGGCTACCATGTCAACCTGCTCCACCTGCTCTACTGGTTATTAAGCCTGTCCCACTCCACTGCTAGTGACGGAAGCATCTGCTGGGTATGGTTACCTGTCCAACTCCACTGGTAGTGGTGGAGACATCTGTTGGTTATGGTTACCTGTCCCACTCCACTGCTCATGATGGAGTCCTCTGATGGCTATGGTCACCTGTTCCATTTCACTGCTCGTGATGGAGAACTCTGCTGGTTATGGTTACCTGTCCAACTACACTGGAATTAGAGGAGACCTCTGCTGATTATTGTTATCTGTCCCAATCCACTGCCCATGATGGAAGCCTCTGCTAGATATGGTTGCCTGTCCCACTCCACTGGTAGTGGTGAAGGCCTCTCCTGGTTATGACTACCTGTCCCACTCCACTGGTAGTGGGGGTGGCCTCTGCTGGTCATGGCTACCTGTCCTTCTCCACTGGTAGAGGTGGAGTACTCTGATGGTTATGGAAGCCTGTCCCACTCCACTGGTAGTGGTGTAGGCCTCTGCTGGTTATGACTACCTGTCCTACTCCACTGGAAGTGGTAGAGGCCTCTGCTGGTTGTGGCTACCTGTCGTACTCCACTGGTAGTGGTGGATGCCTCTGCTGGTTATGACTACCTGTCCAACTCCACTGGTAGTGGTGGAGTACTCTGCTGGTTAGGCTTACCTGTCCTACTCCACTGGTAGTGGTGGAGGCCTCTGCTGGTTATTGTTATCTGTCCCAATCCACTGCCCATGATGGAAGCCTCTGCTAGATATGGTTGCCTGTCCCACTCCACTGGTAGTGGTGGAGGCCTCTTCTGGTTATGACTACCTGTCCCACTCCACTGGTAGTGAGGGAGGCCTCTGCTGGTTATGACTACCTGTCATACTCCACTGGTAGTGGTGGAGGCCTCTGCTGGTTATGACTACCTGTCCAACTCTACTGGTAGTGGTGGAGTACTCTGCTGGTTAGGCTTACCTGTCCTACTCCACTGGTAGTGGTGGAGGCCTATGCTGGAAATGAGTACCTGTCCCAATCCACTGCCCATGATGGAGGCCTCTGCTGTTTATGGTTACCTGTCCCAATTCCACTGCTTCTGATGGAGGACTCTGATGGTTATGGTTGCCTGTCCCACTCCACTGGTAGTGGTAGAGGCCTCTGCTGGTTATGGCTACCTGTCCTACTCCACTCATAGTGGTGGAGGCCTCTGCTGGTTATGACTACCTGTCCAACTCCACTGGTAGTGGTGGAGTACTCTGCTGTTTAGGCTTACCTGTCCCTCTCCACTGTCAGTGGTGGAGGCCTCTGCTGGTTATGACTACCTGTCCTACCCTACTGGTAGTGGTGGAGGCCTATGCTTGTTATTGTTACCTGTCCCACTCCACTTGTAGTGGTGCAGGCCTCTGCTGGTTATGGCTACCTGTATCTTCCCACTCCACTGGTAGTGGAGGAGGCCTCTGCTGGTTATGACTACCTGTCCCACTCCACTGGTAGTGAGGGAGGCCTCTGCTGGTTATGGCTTCCTGTCCTTCTCCACTGGCAGAGATGGAGTACTCTGATGGTTATGGAAGCCTGTCCCACTCCACTGGTAGTGGTGTAGGCCTCTGCTGGTTATGACTACCTGTCATACTCCACTGGTAGTGGTGGAGGCCTCTGCTGGTTATGACTACCTGTCCAACTCCACTGGTAGTGGTGGAGTACTCTGCTGGTTAGGCTTACCTGTCCTACTCCACTGGTAGTGGTGGAGGCCTATGCTGGAAATGAGTACCTGTCCCACTCCCCTGATAGGGGTGGAGGCCTCTGCTGGTTATGGTTACCTCTATCTTCCCACTACACTGGTAGTGGTGGTGTCCTCTGCTGGTTATGGGTTACCTATCCCATTCCACTGGTAGTGGTGGAGGCCTTTGCTGGTTAAGGTTACCTGTCCTACTCCACTGGTAGTGGTGGAGGCCTCTGCTGGTTATTGCTACCTACGTCACCCACCTCCACAGGTAGTGGTAGAGAAATCTGCTGATTATGGTTACCTGTCCTAACAAACTGATAGTGGTGGAGGCCTCTGCTGGTTATTGCTACCTACGTCACCCCACTCTCCTGGTAATGGTGGAGAAATCTGCTGGTTATGGCTACCTGTATCTTCCCACTCCACTGGTAGTGGAGGAGGCCTCTGCTGGTTATGGTTACCTGTCCCATTCCACTGGTAGTGGTGGAGGCCTCTGCTGATTATGGTTACCTGTCCTAACAAACTGGTAGTGGTGGAGGCCTCTGCTGGTTATTGCTACCTACGTCACCCCACTCTCCTGGTAGTGGTGGAGAAATCTGCTGGTTTTGGCTACCTTTCCAACTCCACTGGTAGTGCTGGATGCCTTTGCTGGTTATGGCTACCTGTCACACTCCACTGGTAGTGGTGGAGGCCTCTACTGGTTATGGTTGCCATGTCAACCTGCTCCACCTGCCATGGAGGAGACCTCTGCTGGTTATGGTTACCTGTCCCAATCCACTGCCCATGATGGAGGCCTCTGCTGTTTATGGTTACCTGTCCCAATTCCACTGCTTCTGATGGAGGCCTCTGATGGTTATGGTTGCCTGTCCCACTCCACTGGTAGTGGTAGAGGCCTCTGCTGGTTATGGCTACCTGTCCTACTCCACTCATAGTGGTGGAGGCCTCTGCTGGTTATGACTACCTGTCCAACTCCACTGGTAGTGGTGGAGTACTCTGCTGTTTAGGCTTACCTGTCCCTCTCCACTGTCAGTGGTGGAGGCCTCTGCTGGTTATGACTACCTGTCCTACCCTACTGGTAGTGGTGGAGGCCTATGCTTGTTATTGTGTACCTGTCCCACTCCACTTGTAGTGGTGCAGGCCTCTGCTGGTTATGGCTACCTGTATCTTCCCACTCCACTGGTAGTGGAGGAGGCCTCTGCTGGTTATGGTTACCTGTCCCATTCCACTGGTAGTGGTGGAGGCCTCTGCTGATTATGGTTACCTGTCCTAACAAACTGGTAGTGGTGGAGGCCTCTGCTGGTTATTGCTACCTACGTCACCCCACTCTCCTGGTAGTGGTGGAGAAATCTGCTGGTTTTGGCTACCTTTCCAACTCCACTGGTAGTGCTGGATGCCTTTGCTGGTTATGGCTACCTGTCACACTCCACTGGTAGTGGTGGAGGCCTCTACTGGTTATGGTTGCCATGTCAACCTGCTCCACCTGCCATGGAGGAGACCTCTGCTGGTTATGGTTACCTGTCCCAATCCACTGCCCATGATGGAGGCCTCTGCTGTTTATGGTTACCTGTCCCAATTCCACTGCTTCTGATGGAGGCCTCTGATGGTTATGGTTGCCTGTCCCACTCCACTGGTAGTGGTAGAGGCCTCTGCTGGTTATGGCTACCTGTCCTACTCCACTCATAGTGGTGGAGGCCTCTGCTGGTTATGACTACCTGTCCAACTCCACTGGTAGTGGTGGAGTACTCTGCTGTTTAGGCTTACCTGTCCCTCTCCACTGTCAGTGGTGGAGGCCTCTGCTGGTTATGACTACCTGTCCTACCCTACTGGTAGTGGTGGAGGCCTATGCTTGTTATTGTTACCTGTCCCACTCCACTTGTAGTGGTGCAGGCCTCTGCTGGTTATGGCTACCTGTATCTTCCCACTCCACTGGTAGTGGAGGAGGCCTCTGCTGGTTATGGTTACCTGTCCCATTCCACTGGTAGTGGTGGAGGCCTCTGCTGATTATGGTTACCTGTCCTAACAAACTGGTAGTGGTGGAGGCCTCTGCTGGTTATTGCTACCTACGTCACCCCACTCTCCTGGTAGTGGTGGAGAAATCTGCTGGTTATGGCGACCTATGTCACCCCTCTCCACTGTTAGTGGTGGAAGCCTCTGCTGGTTATGGGTCCCTGTCCCACTCCACTGGTAGTGGTGGAGGCCTGTGCTGGTTATGGGTTACCTATCCCATTCCACTGGTAGTGGTGGAGGCCTCTCCTGGTTATGTCTACCTGTCCTACTCCACTGGTAGTGGTGGAGGCCTCTCCTGGTTATGTCTACCTGTCCTACTCCACTGGTAGTGGTGGAGACATCTGTTGGTTATGGTTACCTGTCCCACTCCACTGCTCATGATGGAGTCCTCTGATGGTTATGGTTACCTGTCCAGTTTCACTGCTCGTGATGGAGAACTCTGGTGGTTATTGTTACCTGTCCAACTACACTGGAATTAGAGGAGAACCTCTGCTGGTTATTGTTATCTGTCCCAATCCACTGCCCATGATGGAAGCTTCTGCTAGATATGGTTGCCTGTCCCACTCCACTGGTAGTGGTGGAGGCCTCTTCTGGTTATGACTACCTGTCCTACTCCACTGGAAGTGGTGGAGGCCTCTGCTGGTTATTGTTATCTGTCCCAATCCACTGCCGATGATGGAAGCCTCTGCTAGATATGGTTGCCTGTCCCACTCCACTGGTAGTGGTGGAGGCCTCTGCTGGTTATGACTACCTGTCCAACTCCACTGGTAGTGGTGGAGTACTCTGCTGGTTAGGCCTACCTGTCCTACTCCACTGGTAGTGGTGGAGGCCTCTGCTGGTTATGACTACCTGTCCTACTCCACTGGTAGTGGTGGAGGCCTCTGCTGGAAATTAGTACCTGTCCCACTCCCCTGGTAGGGGTGGAGGCCTCTGCTGGTTATGGTTACCTCTATCTTCCCACTACACTGGTAGTGGTGGTGTCCTCTGCTGGTTATGGGTTACCTATCCCATTCCACTGGTAGTGGTGTAGGCCTCTGCTGGTTAAGGTTACCTGTCCTACTCCACTGGTAGTGGTGGAGGCCTCTGCTGGTTATTGCTACCTACGTCACCCACCTCCACAGGTAGTGGTGGAGAAATCTGCTGGTTATGGCTTCCTATGTCACCCCTCTCCACTGTTAGTGGTGGAGGCCTCTGCTGGTTATGGTTACCTGTATCTTCCCACTCCACTGGTAGTGGAGGAGGCCTCTGCTGGTTATGGTTACCTGTCCCATTCCACTGGTAATGGTGGAGGCCTCTGCTGATTATGGTTACCTGTCCTAACAAACTGGTAGTGGTGGAGGCCTCTGCTGGTTATTACTACCTACGTCACCCCACTATCCTGGTAGTGGTGGAGAAATCTGCTGGTTATGGCGACCTATGTCACCCATCTCCACTGTTAGTGGTGGAAGCCTCTGCTGGTTATGGTTACCTGTCCCATTCCACTGGTAGTGGTGGAGGCCTCTGCTGGTTTTGGCTACCTTTCCAACTCCACTGGTAGTGCTGGATGCCTCTGCTGTTTATGGTTACCTGTCCCATTCCACTGCTTCTGATGGAGGCCTCTGATGGTTATGGTTGCCTGTCCCACTCCACTGGTAGTGGTGGAGGCCTCTGCTGGTTATGTGAACCTGTCCTACTCCATTGGTAGAGGTGGAGTACTCTTCTGGTTATGGTTACCTTTACAACTCCAGTGGTAGTGGTGGAGTACTCTGCTGGTTAGGCCTACCTGTCCTACTCCACTGGTAGTGGTGGAGGCCTCTGCTGGTTATGACTACCTGTCCTACTCCACTGGTAGTGGTGGAGGCCTCTGCTGGAAATTAGTACCTGTCCCACTCCCCTGGTAGGGGTGGAGGCCTCTGCTGGTTATGGTTACCTGTCCTACTACACACGAAGTGGTGGAGGCCTCTGATGGTTTTGGCTACCTGTCATACTCCCCTGGGAGTGGTGGAGGCCTCTGCCTGTTATAGTTACCTGTACTACTCCACTGGTAGTGGTGGAGGCCTCTGCTGGTTTTGGTTACCTGTCCCACTCCACTGGTAGTGGTGGAGTCCTCTGCTGGTTATTGCTACCTACGTCACCCCACTCTCCTGGTAATGGTGGAGAAATCTGCTGGTTATGGCTACCTATGTCACCCCTCTCCACTGTTAGTGGTGGAGGCCTCTGCTGGTTATGGGTACCTGTCCCACTCCACTTGTAGTGGTGGAGGCCTCTGCTGGTTATGGTTACCTGTCCAACTCCACTTGTAGTGATGGAGGCCTCTGCTGGTTATGGTTGCATGACCCATTCCACTGGTAGTGGTGAAGGCCTCTCCTGGTTATGACTACCTGTCCCACTCCACTGGTAGTGGTGGAGGCCTCTGCTGGTTATTGCTACCTGTCCCATTCCACTGCTTGTGGTGGAGGCCTCTGATGGTTATGGATGCCTGTCCCACTCCACTGGTAGTGGTGGAGGCCTCTGTTGGTTATGACTACCTGTCCTACTACACTGGAAGTGGTGGAGGCCTCTGATGGTTTTGGCTACCTGTCATGCTCCACTGGGAGTGGTGGAGGCCTCTGCTGGTTATGACTACCTGTCCTACTCCACTGGTAGTGGTGGAGTACTCTGCCTGATAGAGTTTCCTGTACTACTCCACTGGTAGTGGTGGAGGCCTCTGCTGGTTATGGTTACCTGTCCATCTCCACTTGTAGTGGTGGAGGCCTCTGCTGGTTATGGTTGCATGACCCATTCCACTGGTAGTGGTGGAGGCCTCTGCTGGTTATGGTTACCTGTCTCACTCCACTGGTAGTGGTGGAGTCCTCTGCTGGTTATTGCTACCTACGTCACCCCACTCTCCTGGTAATGGTGGAGAAATCTGCTGGTTATGGCTACCTATGTCACCCCTCTCCACTGTTAGTGGTGGAGGCCTCTGCTGGTTATGGGTACCTGTCCCACTCCACTGGTAGTGGTGGAGGCCCTTGCTGGTTATGGGTACCCGTCCAACTCCACTTGTAGTGTTAGAGGCCTCTGCTGGTTATGGTTACCTGTACTACTCCACTGGTAGTGGTGGAGTACTCTGCCTGTTATAGTTACCTGTACTACTCCACTGGTAGTGGTGGAGGCCTCTGCTCGTTATGGTTACCTGTCCCACTCCACTGGTAGTGGTGGAGGCCTCTGCTGATTATGGTTACCTGTCCCACTCCACTGGTAGTGGTGGAGGCCTCTGCTGGTTATTGCTACCTACGTCACCCCACTCTCCTGGTAATGGTGGAGAAATTTGCTGGTTATGGCTACCTATGTCACCCCTCTCCATTGCTAGTGGTGGAAGCCTCTGCTGGTTATGGGTACCTGTCCCATTCCACAGGTAGTGGTGGAGGCCTCTGCTGGTTATGGTTACCTATCCCACTCCACTTGTAGTGGTGGAGGCCTCTGCTGGTTATGGTTACCTGTCCCACTCCACTGGTAGTGGTGGAGGCCTCTGCTGGTTATGGTTACCTATCCCACTCCACTTGTAGTGGTGGAGGCCTCTGCTGGTTATGGTTACCTGTCCCACTCCACTGGTAGTGGTGGAGGCCTCTGCTGGTTATGGTTACCTGTCCATCTCCACTTGTAGTGGTGGAGGCCTCTGCTGGTTATGGTTGCATGACCCATTCCACTGGTAGTGGTGGAGGCCTCGGCTGATTATGGTACCTGTCCCACTCCACTGGTAGTGGTGGAGGCCTCTGCTGGTTATTGCTACCTACGTCAACCCACTCTCCTGGTAATGGTGGAGAAATTTGCTGGTTATGGCTACCTATGTCACCCCTCTCCATTGCTAGTGGTGGAAGCCTCTACCTGTCATACTCCACTGGTAGCTGTGGATGCCTCTGTTGATTATGGTTACCTGTCCTACTCCACTGGTAGTGATGGAGGCCTCTGCTGGTTATGTTTACCTGTCTGATTCCATTGATAGTGGTGCAGGCCTCTGCTGGTTAGGCCTACCTGTCCTACTCCACTTGTAGTGGTGGGGGCCTCTATTGGTTATGGTTATCTGTCCCGCTCCACTGGTAGTGGTGGAGGCCTCTGCTGGTTATGGTTGCCTCTCCCACTCCACTGGTGGTGGTGGAGGCCTCTGCTCGTTATGGATACCTGTCCCATTCCACTGGTAGTGGTGGATGCCTCTGCAGGTTATGTTTACCTGTCCGATTCCATTGATAGTGGTGGAGGCCTCTGCTGGTTATTGTTGGCTGTCCCACTCCACTGTAATTGGTGGAGGCCTCTGCTGGTTATGAATACCTGTCCTACTCCACTGGTAGTGCTGGAGGCCTCTGCTGGTTATGGCTACCCGTCATACTCCACTGGTAGCTGTGGAGGCCTCTGCTGGTTATGTTTACCTGTCCGATTCCATTGATAGTGGTGGAGGCCTCTGCTTGTTATTTGTTACCAATCCCATTCCACTGTTAGTGGTGGAGGCCTATGCTGGTTATGTTTACCTACGTCACCCCACTCCACTGGTAGTGGTGGAGGCCCCTGCTGGTTATGGTTACCTGTGTCTTTACACTCCACCGGTAGTGGTGGAGGCCTCTGCTGGTTATGGATAGCTGTCATACTCCACTGGTAGCTGTGGAGGCCTCTGCTGGATTTGTTTACCTGTCCGATTCCATTGATAGTGGTGGAGGCCTCTGCTTGTTATTTGTTACCAATCCCATTCCACTGTTAGTGGTGGAGGCCTATGCTGGTTATGTTTACCTACGTCACCCCACTCCACTGGTAGTGGTGGAGGCCCCTGCTGGTTATGGTTACCTGTGTCTTTACACTCCACCGGTAGTGGTGGAGGCCTCTGCTGGATATGATTACCTGTCCCACTCCATTGTAGGGGTGGAGGCCTCTGCTGGTTATGGTTGCCTGACCCACTCCACTTGTAGTGGTGGAGGCCTCTGCTGGTTATGGTTGCCTGACCCACTCCACCTGTCATGGTGGAGGCCTCTGCTGGTTATGGTTACCTGTCCCACTCCACTGGTAGTGGTGGAGGCCTCTGCTGGTTATGTTTACCTGTCTGATTCCACTGGTAGTAGTGGAGGCCTCTGCTGCTTATGGTTACCGAGGTCACCCCACTCCACAGGTGGTGGTGGAGGCCCCTGCTGGTTATGGTTACCTGTCCTACTCCACTGGTAGTGTTGTAGGCCTCTGCTGGTTATTATACCTGTCCAACTCAACTGGTTAATGCAGGAGGCCTCTGCAGGTTATGGGCGCCTGTCCCACTCCACTGGTTGTAGTGGAGTCCTCTGCTGGTTATGGTTACCTGTGTCTTCACACTCCACAGGTAGCGGTGGAGGCCTCTGCTGGATATGGTTAGCTGTCCAACTCAACTGGTTAATGGAGGAGGCCTCTGCTGGTTATGGTTACCTATAGCACTCCACTGGTTGTGGTGGAGGCCTCTGCTAGTTATGGATACATGTCCAACTCAACTGGTTAATGGAGGAGGCCTCTGCTGGTTATGGTTGTCTGTCCCACTCCGCAGGTAGTGGTGGAGGCCTCTGCTGGTTATGGCTACCTGTCCCACTCCACTGTTAGTGGTGGAGGCCTCTGCTGGTTATGTTTACCTGTCCGATTCCATTGATAGTGGTGGAGGCCTTTGCTTGTTATGGGTTACCAATCCCACTCCACTGGTAGTGGTGGAGGCCCCTGCTGGTTATGGTTACCTGTGTCTTTACACTCCACTGGTAGTGGTGGAGGCCTATGCTGGTTATGGCTACCTGTCCCACTCCACTGGTAGTAGTGGAGGTCTCTGCTCTTTATGGATACCTGTCCCACTCCACTGGTAGTGCTGGAGGCCTCTGCTGGTTATGGCTAACTGTACTCCACTGGTAGTGGTGGAGGCCTCTGCTGGTTATGGCTACCTGTCCTACTCCACTGTTAGTGGTGGAGGACTCTGCCGGATATGGTTACCTGTCCCATTCCACTGGTAGTGGTGGAGGTCTCTGCTGGTTATGGCTACCTATGTCACCCCACTCCACTGGTAGTGGTGGAGGCCTCTGCTCGTTATGGATACCTGTTCCACTCCAATGGTAGTGGTGGAGGCCTCTGCTGGTTATTGCTACCTTCGTCACCCCAATCCACTAGTAGTGTTGGAGAAATCCGCTGGTTATGGTTATCTGTCCCATTCCACTGTTAGTGGTGGAGGCCTTTGATGGTTATGGTTACCTACGTCACCCCACTCCACTGGTAGTGGTGGAGGCCTCTGCTGGTTATGGATACCTGTCAAACTCAATTGGTTAATGGAGGACACCTCTGCTGGATATGATTACCTGTCCCACTCCATTGTAGGGGTGGAGGCCTCTGCTGGTTATGGTTGCCTGACCCACTCCACCTGTAGTGGTGGAGGCCTCTGCTGGTTATGGTTGCCTGACCCACTCCACCTGTCGTGGTGGAGGCCTCTGCTGGTTATGGTTACCTGTCCCACTCCACTGGTAGTGGTGGAGGCCTCTGCTGGTTATGTTTACCTGTCTGATTCCACTGGTAGTAGTGGAGGCCTCTGCTGCTTATGGTTACCGAGGTCACCCCACTCCACAGGTGGTGGTGGAGGCCCCTGCTGGTTATGGTTACCTGTCCTACTCCACTGGTAGTGTTGTAGGCCTCTGCTGGTTACCGTTAACTGTGTCACCCAGCACCACTGGTAGTGGTGGAGGCCTCTGCTGGTTATTATACCTGTCCAACTCAACTGGTTAATGCAGGAGGCCTCTGCAGGTTATGGGCGCCTGTCCCACTCCACTGGTTGTAGTGGAGTCCTCTGCTGGTTATGGTTACCTGTGTCTTCACACTCCACAGGTAGCGGTGGAGGCCTCTGCTGGATATGGTTAGCTGTCCAACTCAACTGGTTAATGGAGGAGGCCTCTGCTGGTTATGGTTACCTATCGCACTCCACTGGTTGTGGTGGAGGCCTCTGCTAGTTATGGATACATGTCCAACTCAACTGGTTAATGGAGGAGGCCTCTGCTGGTTATGGTTGTCTGTCCCACTCCGCAGGTAGTGGTGGAGGCCTCTGCTGGTTATGGCTACCTGTCCCACTCCACTGTTAGTGGTGGAGGCCTCTGCTTGTTATGGGTTACCAATCCCATTCCACTGTTAGTGGTGGAGGCCTATGCTGGTTATGTTTACCTATGTCACCCCACTCCACTGGTAGTGGTGGAGGCCCCTGCTGGTTATGGTTACCTGTGTCTTTACACTCCACTGGTAGTGGTGGAGGCCTCTGCTGGTTATGGCTACCTGTCCCACTCCACTGGTAGTAGTGGAGGTCTCTGCTCTTTATGGATACCTGTCCCACTCCACTGGTAGTGCTGGAGGCCTCTGCTGGTTATGGCTAACTGTACTCCACTGGTAGTGGTGGAGGCCTCTGCTGGTTATGGCTACCTGTCCTACTCCACTGTTAGTGGTGGAGGACTCTGCCGGATATGGTTACCTGTCCCATTCCACTGTTAGTGGTGGAGGCCTATGCTGGTTATGGTTACCTACGTCACCCCTCTCCACTGGTAGTGGTGGAGGTCTCTGCTGGTTATGGCTACCTATGTCACCCCACTCCACTGGTAGTGGTGGAAGCCTCTGCTCGTTATGGATACCTGTTCCACTCCAATGGTAGTGGTGGAGGCCTCTGCTGGTTATTGCTACCTTCGTCACCCCAATCCACTAGTAGTGTTGGAGAAATCCGCTGGTTATGGTTATCTGTCCCATTCCACTGTTAGTGGTGGAGGCCTTTGATGGTTATGGTTACCTACGTCACCCCACTCCACTGGTAGTGGTGGAGGCCTCTCCTGGTTATGGCTACATATGTAATCTCTCTCCACTGGTAGTGGTGGAGGCGTCTGCTGGTTATGGTTACCTGTCCGATTCCACTGGTAGTGGTGGAAGCCTCTGCTGTTTATGGTTACCAAGGTCACCCCACTCCACAGGTGGTGGTGGAGGCCCCTGCTGGTTATGGTTACCTGTCCTACTCCACTGGTAGTGGTGTAGGCCTCTGCTGGTTACCGTTAACTGTGTCACCCAGCACCACTTGTAGTGGTGGAGGCCTCAGCTGGTTATGGATACCTGTCCCACTCCACTGGTAGTGGTGGAGGCCTCTGCTGATTATGGTTACCTGTCTCACCCCTCTCCACTGGTAGTGGTGGATGCCTCTGGTTACATGTGTAACTCCAATGGTGGTAATGGAGGACTCAGCTGGTTGTGGTTACCTGTGTCACTCCACTCCAATGGTGGTGATGGAGGACTCAGCTGGTTATGTTTCCTGTGTCACCCCACTCCACTGGGGGTGATGGAGGACTCAGCTGGATGTGGTTACCTGTGTCACCTCACTCCAATGTTGGTGATGGAGGACCCAGCTGGTTATGTTTCCTGTATTTGTTTTTTTTACGTGTTATTTCTTACATTGGTTCCCCAGGTAATCTTAGGTTGATTACATGCAGTCGTGAGCTACTGGATATAAGAGAAACGTCATCTCACCATCATTTCGACCAGTAATACGACTATCCTGAAGCGGACCCTGTGTTTTGCCCTCCACCCAGGATAATGGATCGGATCCCAGCCGCCGAACCAAAACAAAGACTCTGTAAAAGGGGCAGTCGAAGCGGTCTTCTGTTCAGGCTCCGGAGAAGGGCACATCGCGCACCGCTCCCGAGCATACTGCTTGCCAATGTCCAGTCTCTTGACAGCAAGGTTGATGAAATCCGAGCAAGGGTAGCATTCCAGAGAGACATAAGAGACTGTAACGTTCTTTGCTTCACGGAAACATGGCTCACTCAAGACACGCTATCGGAGTCGGTACAGCCAGCTGGTTTCTTCACGCATCGTGCCAACAGAAACAAGCATATTTCTGGTAAGAAGAGGGGCGGGGGTGTATGCCTTATGATAAACGGGACGTGGTGTGATCACAACAACATACAGGAACTCAAGTCCTTCTGTTCACCTGACTTAGAATTACTCACAATCAAATGTCGACCGCATTATCTACCAAGAGAATTCTCTTCGATTATAATCACAGACACATATATTCCCCCCTAAGCAGACACATCGATGGCCCTGAACAAACTTTATTTGACTCTATGTAAACTGGAAACCACATATCCTGAGGCTGCATTCTTTGTAGCTGGGGATTGTAAACAAGGCTAATCTGAAAACAAGACTCCCTAAATTTTATCAGCATAACGATTGTGCTACCAGGGCTGGTAAAACCCTGGATCATTGTTATTCTAACTTCCGCAACGCATATAAGGCCCTCCACCGCCCTCCTTTCGTAAAAGCTGACCACAACTCCAATTTGTTGCTCCCAGCCTATAGACAGAGACTAAAACAGGAAGCTCCCGTGCTCAGGTCTGTTCAACGCCGGTCCGACCAATCTGATTCCGCGCTTCAAGATTGCTTCGATCAAGTGGATTGGGATATGTTCCGCATTGCGTCAAACAACAACATTGATGAATATGCTGATTCGGTGAGCGAGTTTATTAGCAAGTGCATCGGCGATGTCGTACCCACAGCAACTATTACAACATTCCCAAACCAGAAACCGTGGATTGATGGCAGCATTCGCGCGAAACTGAAAGCGCAAACCACTGCATTTAACCAGGGCAAGGTGACCGGACACATGACCGAATACAAACAGTGTAGCTATTCCCTCCGCAAGCCAATCAAACAAGCTAAACGTCAAAATAGAGACAAAATAGAGGCGCAATTCAACGGCTCAGACACAGAAGGTATGTGGCAGGGTCTACAGTCAATCACGGATTACAAAAAGAAAACCAGCCCCGTCGCGGTCTTGCTCTCAGACAGACTAAACATCTTCTTTGCTCGCTTTGAGGACAATACAGTGCCACTGACACGGCCCGCTACCAAAACCTGCGGACTCTCCTTCACTGCAGCCGACGTGAGTAAAACATTTAAACGTGTTAACCCTCGCAAGGCTGCAGGCCCAGATGGCATCCACAGCCGCGTCCTCAGAGCATGCGCAGACCAGCTGGCTGGTGTGTTTATGGACATATTCAATCAATCCTTATCCCAGTCTGCTCTTCCCACATGTTTCAAGAGGGCCACCATTGTTCCTGTTCCCAAGAAAGCTAAGGTAACTGAGCTAAACAACTACCGCCCCGTAGCACTCACTTCCGTCATCATGAAGTGCTTTGAGAGACTAGTCAAGGACAATATCACCTCCACACTACCTGACACCCTAGACCCACTCCAATTTGCTTACCGCCCCAATAGGTCCACAGACGACGCAATCGCAACCACACTGCCCTAACCCATCTGGACAAGAGGAATACCTATGTGAGAAAGCTGTTCATCGACTACAGCTCAGCATTTAACACCATAGTACCCTCCAAACTCGTCATCAAGCTCGAAACCCTGGGTCTCGACCCCGCCCTGTGCAACTGGGTACTGGACTTCCTGACGGGCCGCCCCCAGGTGTTGAGGGCAGGTAACAACATCTCCACCCCGCTGATCCTCAACACTGGGGCCCCACAAAGGTGCGTTCTGAGCCCTCTCATGTACTCCCTGTTCACCCACGACTGCGTGGCCATGCACGCCTCCCACTCAGCAATCAAGTTTGCAGACGACACTACAGTGGTAGGCTTGATTACCAACAACGACGAGACGGCCTACAGGGAGGAGGTGAGGGCCCTTGGAGTGTGGTGTCAGGAAAATAACCTCACACTCAACGTCAGCAAAACAAAGGAAATTATTGTGGACTTCAGGCAACAGCAGAAGGAGCACCCCCCTATCCACATCGACGGGACAGTAGTGGGGAGCAGCTGCCAACATACTGACTCAACTCCAGCCACTTTAATAATGGAAAAATTGATGTAAAAAATGTATCACTTGCCAATTTAACCAATGTCACTTAATATAAAGTTGACATATCTTACATTACTCATCTCACATGTATATACTGTACTCTATACCATCTACTGCATCTTGCCATGCATCTTACATGTAATACATGTATCACTAGCCACTTTAATCAATGCCACTTTTATATGTTTACATAGCCTGACATTACTCATCTCATATGTATATACTGTACTTGATACCATCTACTGCATCTTGCCTATGCCGTTCTGTACCATCACTCATTCATATATTTCTATGTACATATTCTTCATCCCTTTACACTTGTGTGTATAAGGTAGTTGTTGTGAAATTGTTAGGTTAGATTACTCGTTGGTTATTACTGCATTATCGGAACTAGAAGCACAAGCATTTCACTACACTCGCATTAACATCTGTTAACCATGTGTATGTGACAAATAAAATTGTATTGGTTTATTTCCCATCCCTGTTCCCACTGTCTGACCTCAACCTAACTCATATTACCCCCTCTCTGTTCCAACTGTCTGACCTCAACCTAAGTCATATTACCCCCTCCTTCTTCCCACTGTCTGACCCTCTGCCCTTTCCCACTGTCTAACCTCAACCTAACTCATATTACCCCTCTCTGTTCCAACTGTCTGACCTCAACCTAACTCATATTACCCCTCCCCGTTCCAACTGTCTGACCTCAACCTAACTCATATTACCCCCTCCTTCTTCCCACTGTCTGACCCTCTCCCCTTTCCCACCCTCTGACCTCAACCTAACTCATATTACCCCTTCCTGTTCCCACTGTCTGACCTCAACCTAACTCATATTGCCCCCTCCCTGTTACCACTGTCTGACCACAAGATCCTTCATTCTCTCTTACCTCAGCTGAGGTTTCAATACAAGGTTAAAGGATGAGTAGAGGGATTGATCCTTGAGATTGTAAAAAAAGATTAGCTGCAGTTGAAATCAAGCAGGTAGACATTTGAAGTAGAAGTATGAGAAACATTCTTAGAAAGTTTCTGATTACTGTTGCTTGGTTTTATAGTTAGGTACAGTAACTCCAGTGAATTTGAGCAGGAAGTTAATGTATTATAAAAGTATTATATGTTTCCACTACGTGGAGCAGTGTCCAGTAATACAGTGGAAATAAATAACTATTGACTGCCAAGCTGATTAGACAGCACCAACTTTTTGAAGGTTCTACATTTGTTAAATAACAGTTTTGTATTTTACTAACCTAATGCAACAGGTTAAACTGATAAGGTTACTGGAAATGGGTTTTGGGATTGTTTCTTTTCATTTCAGTTTGAAATTGGGTATACAGAAGGATGGAAATGTTTTTAAATGTTTTTAAATAGTTTCAGTAGGTCAGGGAAAGGACAGGGAGAGGAAATATTTGAATGGTGTCGCATGCCCTCTATAACTGACTTTTACATTGAGGCCTGATCAATCTCACTGGAACTGACAGGAACAGGTGGGATTTAATGATAAAATGACTGAGAAACAGCAAATCAAATTAAAATAAAATCAAATTTGACATCAGCTGATGTCTCAAAGTGCTGTACAGAAACCCAGCCTAAAACCCCAAACAGCAAGCAATGCAGGTGAAGAAGCACGGTGGCTAGGAAAAACTCCCTAGAAAGGCCAAAACCTAGGAAGAAACCTAGAGAGGAACCAGGCTATGAGGGGTGGCCAGTCCTCTTCTGGCTGTGCCGGGTGGAGATGGCCAAGATGTTCAAATGTTCATAAATGACCAGCATGGTCAAATAATAATAATCACAGTAGTTGTCGAGGGTGCAACAAGTCAGCACCTCGGGAGTAAATGTCAGTTGGCTTTTCATAGCCGATCATTAAGTATCTCTACCGCTCCTGCTGTCTCTAGAGAGTTGAAAACAGCAGGTCTGGGACAGGTAGCATGTCCGGTGAACAGGTCAGGGTTCCATAGCCGCAGCCAGAACAGTTGAAACTGGAGCAGCAGCACAGCCAGATTGACTGGGGACAGCAAGGTGTCATCATGCCAGGTAGTCCTGAGGCATGGTCCTAGGGCTCAGGTCCTCCCAGAGAGAGAAAGAAAGAGAGAATTAGAGAGCGCATACTTAAATTCACACAGGACACCGGATAAGACAGGAGAAGAACTCCAGATATAACTGACCCTAGCCCCCCGACACATAAACTACTGCAGCATAAATACTGGAGGCTGAGACAGGAGGGGTCAGGAGACACTGTGGCCCCATCCTATGATAGCCCCAGACAGGGCGAAACAGGCAGGATATAACCCCACCCACTTTGCCAAAGCACAGCCCCCACACCACTAGAGTGATATCTTCATCCACCAACTTACCATCCTGAGACAAGGCTGAGTATAGCCCACAAAGATCTCCGCCACGGCACAACCCAAGGGGGAGCGCCAACCCAGACAGGAAGATCACATCAGTGACTCAACCCACTCAAGTGACGCACCCCTCCTAGGGACGGCATGGAAGAGCACCAGTAAGCCAGTGACTCAGCGCCTGTAATAGGGTTAGAAGCAGAGAATCCCAGTGGAAAGAGGGGAACCGGCCAGGCAGAGACAGCAAGGGCGGTTCGTTGCTCCAGAGCCTTTCCGTTCACCTTCACACTCCTGGGCCAGACTACACTCAATCATATGACCCACTGAAGAGATGAGTCTTCAGTAAAGACTTAAAGGTTGAGACCGAGTCTCAGTTATGAAAATAATAAAACAATCAAAAAGGTAAGTAACCTTCATAAAAACCCTTACAATGTCATTCTAAATATAAAACCCTTCCTCGCACACACCTCTCTAACAACTGTTATATCATACTGAAAAGGAAGATTAAGGACTAACCCATACAAGTGAACAGATATTCAGAAGGTCCAACATCATTTGTCATTCAGCAACTGTTACATTGAGTACATGGTTATATTCTGTTATACTATGTGTCTACTTTAAACACATTCCTCATCCCAATCATAAGGGACAGTCACCCTTTTGACACATAGCACAGAAAATTGGGTACATTTCACAACATCATCTAGTTTGCCTATTTGCACAAACATCAAACATTGCAGGTTTAGGTATTATTAATTTACCTGTCATGGGGGATTTGCAACACAGTATACAATTGTCCATTCTATGTTTTTTGGCTGGCCCACTTATACCAGCCATTTTTTGTTGCTTTTCAAAAAAATCTATGTTTGATTCAGGAGTAGTTTCTGCATTGTAGCCTCCCCAGTTGGTAACAGATCTTCTTCATCAACCCACTTTCTTGTGGTTTTGTCATTGTCTTAGTTGGTGTAATATGCTAGTGGGAGATGATTTTACAATTTCTTCTAGGTTTGCCGCTGTTACTTTCAAGGTCATTCTACCGTTCTTCATCTGTCCTGGTTTCCACTGTCTGTTAGGAAGACCATGTGAGTGCAGAGAAGTTGATGGTAGGGAGTCTCCTTCCCATTCTCCTGTCGTTGTTTCTCTGTCCCCTTGGACAGTGCCTCTGTCAGGGGTATCTGCCAGAGTAGGTGTGTCACCAGGAGCAACAGGCATGTCACTCCTCCCCATCCCTGGACTCTCTGGATATTCAGGAAACATTGCAATCAATATATATTTACGCTCAGTGTGTCATCAGAGTTCTCTGTTGGAATTGCCCGTCTTCCTGTTGGAAAGTTAATCTGTTTGTTTCTCCACGCCATTTCCGGTCACAACTTGCAGACTTGTTTACGTGTTGCTGTGCCTTTTGTTGCCAACCTTACTTTGCTACCTGACAACTTTACGGTGTTTGCTTTTTAATTACCGTTTATATTTTTGTTTTTTCCCTCACTCAACTTTTTTTCAATTCAACTTTTTCACTTTTTCACTTTATCTGGACATGGTTCATCAGGACCACCACCAGCCGAAGCTAAGTAGTAACATTAACACGATGCCTTCTAATTGCTGTCGCTGTACTCATAATATACAGGAGAACGATCACCTTAAGGCGAGGATAGTTGTGATGCAAGCCCAGCTTCAGACGTAATCGTTAGGCAAGGGTAATTTCAGTGTAGGAAAGGATGAAACAGTGTCTGTGCCACCAGTAAATACAGATAGTAACGTTAGTATAAATCTCCTCGCACGGTCCCTGCAGCCGGACAACTTTCTCATGGCTTCTGAAGGGAAATGCTGTACGAATGCTCAACCGGTGTTGCTCATTCAGCCGACAGAATCTTTCAACTGGTTTTCTCCATTAAGCAGCGAGTCAAAGTCTGAGGCTGTGCCTTCTCTTGTCTCTACTCCTCCCGTTACGGGGTCTGAGCTTCCCACCATTAGCTCTGACAAATTGAAAACCCTAGTCATTGGCGACTCCATTACCAGCAGTATTAGACTTAAAACAAATCATCCAGTGATCATACACTGTTTACCAGGTGGCAGGGCTACTGATGATGGTGCTGGCTAAAGCTATAACAGGCGAGTGTAGAGAGTATGGAGATATTGTTATCCACATCGGCACCAACGATGTTAGGATGAAACAGTCAGAGGTCAACATAGCTTCAGCGCGTAAATCAGCTAGAAAGTGTCGGCATTGAGTAATTGTCTCTGGCCCCCTCCCAGTTAGGGGGAGTGATGAGCTCTACAGCAGAGTCTCACAACTTAATCGCTGGTTGAAAACTGTTTTCTGCCCTTCCCAAAAGATAGAATGTGTAGATAATTGGCCCTCTTTCTGGGACTCACCCACAAACAGGACCAAGCCTCACCTGCTGAGGAGTGACGGACTCCATCCTAGCTGGAGGGGTGCTCTCATCTTATCTACCAACATAGACAGGGCTCTAACTCCTCTAGCTCCACAATGAAATTGGGTGCAGGCCAGGCAGCAGGCTGTTAGCCAGCCTGCCAGCAAAGTGGAGTCTGCCACTAGCACAGTCAGTGTCGTCAGCTCAGCTATCCCCATTGAGACCGTGTCTGTGCCTCGACATGGGTTGGGCAAAACTAAACATGGCGGTGTTCGTCTTAGCAATCTCACTAGGACAAAGACCTCCTCCATTCCTGTCATTATTGAAAGAGATCGTGATACCTCACATCTCAAAATAGGGCTACTTAATGTTAGATCCCTTACTTCAAAGGCAATTATAGTCAATGAACTAATCACTGATCATAATCTTGATGTGTTGGCCTGACTGAAACATGGCTAAAGCCTGATGAATTTACTGTGTTAAATGAGGCCTCACCTCCTGGTTCCACTAGTGACCATATCCCCCGTGCATTCCGCAAAGGCGGAGGTGTTGCGAACATTTACAATAGCAAATTTCAATTTACAAAAAAATGTATGATGTTTTCGTCTTTTGAGCTTCTAGTCATGAAATCTATGCAGCCTACTCAATCACTTTTTATAGCTACTTTTTACAGGCCTCCTGGGCCATATACAGCATTCCTCATTGAGTTCCCTGAATTCCTATCGGACCTTGTAGTCATAGCAGATAATATTCAAATTTTTGGTGACTTTAATATTCATATGGAAAAGTCCACAGACCCACTCCAAAAAGCTTTCGGAGCCATCATAGACTCAGTGGGTTTTGTCCAACATGTCTCTGGACCTACTCACTGCCACAGTCATACTCTGGACCTAGTTTTGTCCCATGGAATAAATGTTGTGGATCTTAATATTTTTCCTCATAATCCTGGACTATCGCACCACCATTTTATTACGTTTGCAATTGCAACAAATAATCTGCTCAGACCCCAACCAAGGAGCATCAAAAGTCGTACTATAAATTCACAGACAACACAAAGATTCCTTGATGCCCTTCCAGACTCCCTCTGTCTACCCAAGGACGTCAGAGAACAAAAATCAGTTAACCACCTAACTGAGGAACTCAATTTAACCTTGCGCATACCCTAGATGCAGTTGCACCCCTAAAAACTCAAAACAGTTGTCATAAGAAACTAGCTCCCTGGTATACAGAAAATACCCCAGCTCTGAAGCAAGCTTCCAGAAAATTGGAACGGAAATGGCGCCACACCAAACTGGAAGTCTTCCGACTAGCTTGGAAAGACAGTACCGTGCAGTATCGAAGAGTCCTTAATGCTGCTCGATCATCCTATTTTTCCAAATTAATTGAGGAAAATAAGAACAACTCGAAATGTATTTTTGATACTGTCGCAAAGCTAACTAAAAAGCAGCATTCCCCAAGAGAGGATGGCTTTCACTTCAGCAGTAATAAATTCATTAACTTCTTTGAGGAAATCATGATTATTAGAAAGCAAATTATGGACTCCTCTTTAAATCTGCGTATTCCTTCAAAGCTCAGTTGTCCTGAGTCTGCACAACTCTGCCAGGACCTAGTATCAAGAGAGACACAAGTGTTTTAGTACTATATCTCTTGACACAATGATGAAAATAATCATGGCCTCTAAACCTTCAAGCTGCATACTGGACCCTTTTCCAACTAAACTACTGAAAGAGCTTCCTGTGCTTGGCCCTCCTATTTTGAACATAATAAACGGCTCTCTATCCACCGGATGTGTACCAAACTCAATAAAAGTGGCAGTAATAAAGCCTCTCTTGAAAAAGCCAAACCTTGGCCCAGAAAATATAAAAAGCTATCGGCCTATATAGAATCTCCCATTCCTCTCCAAAATTTTAGAAAAGGCTGTTGCACAGCAACTCACTGCCTTCCTGAAGAAAAACAATGTATTCGAAATGCTTCAGTCTGGTTTTAGACCCCACCAAATCACTGAGACTGCACTTGTGAAGGTGGTAAATGACCTTTTAATGGCATCAGACCGAGGCTTTGCATCTGTCCTCGTGCTCCTAGACCTTAGTGCTGCTTTTGATACCATCAATCACTATATTCTTTTGGAGAGATTGGAAACCCAAATTGGTCTACACGGATAAGTTCTGGCCTGGTTTAGATCTTATCTGTCGGAAAGATATCAGTTTGTCTCTGTGAATGGTTTGTCCTCTGGCAAATCAACTGTAAATTTCGGTGTACATTTCAATGAAACATGGTGAAGCCCCAAAATTGCCCTCGCTAGAAGCCTGTGTGTCAGACATAAGGAAGTGGATGGCTGCAAACTTTCTACTTTTAAACTCGGACAAAACAGAGATGCTTGTTCTAGGTCCCGAGAAAATCTGACAATTAATCTTAATGGTTGTACAGTCGTCTCAAATAAAAGGACCACGGTGTTACTCTGGACCCTGATCTCTCTTTTGACAAACATATCAAGACTGTTTAAAGGACAACTTTTTTCTATCTACGAATCAGAAACTTTCTGTCCAAAAATTAAATTATGCAGAAAAATGTATCCATGCTTTTGTTACTTCTAGGTTAGACTACTGCAATGCTCTACTTTCCAGCTACCCGGATAAAGCACTAAATAAACTTCAGTTAGTTCTAAATACGGCTGCTAGAATCCTAACTAGAACCAAAAAATGTGATCATATTACTCCAGTGCTAGCCTCCCTACACTGGTTTCCTGTCAAGGCAAGGGCTGATTTCAAGGTTTTACTGCTAACCTACAGAGCATTACATGGGCTTGCTCCTACCTATCTCTCTGATTTGGTCCTGCCGTACATACCTACACGTACGCTACGGTCACAAGACGCAGGCCTCCTTATTGTCCCTAGAATTTCTAAGCAAACAGCTGGAGGCAGGGCTTTCTCCTATAGAGCTCCATTTTTATGGAATGGTCTGCCTACCCATGTGAGAGACGCAGACTCGGTCTCAACCTTTCAGACTTTACTGAAGACTCATCTCTTCAGTGGGTCATATGATTGAGTGTAGTCTGGCCCAGGAGTGTGAAGGTGAACGGAAAGGCTCTGGAGCAACACACCGCCCTTGCTGTCTCTGCCTTGCCGGTTCCCCTCTTTCCACTGGGATTCTCTGCCTCAAATCCTATTACAGGGGCTGAGTCACTGGCTTACTACTGGTGCTCTTCCATGCCGTCCCTAGGAGGGGTGCGTCACTTGAGTGGGTTGAGTCACTGATGTGATCTTCCTGTCTGGGTTGGCGCTCCCCCTTGGGTTGTGCCGTGGCGGAGATCTTTGTGGGCTGTACTCGGCCTTGTCTCAGGATGGTGGATGAAGATATCCCTCTAGTGGTGTAGTGGCTGTGCTTTCGCAAAATGGGTGAGGTTATATCCTTCCTGTTTGGCCCTATCATTGGATGTCTCCTGACCCCTCCTGTCTCAGCCTCCAGTATTTATGCTGCAGAAGTTTATGTGTCGGGGGGCTAGGGTCAGTTTGTTATATCTGGAGTACTTCTCCTGTCTTATCCGGTGTCCTGTGTGAATTTAAGTATGCTCTCTCTCTTTCTTTCTTTCTTTCTTTCTTTCTTTCTTTCTTTCTTTCTTTCTTTCTTTCTTTCTCTCTCTCGGAGGACCTGAGCCCTAGGACCATGCCTCAGGACTACCTGGCATAATGACTCCTTGCTGTCCCCTGTCCACCTGGCCATGCTGCTGCTCCAGTTTCAACTGTTCTGCCTGTGATTATTATTATTTCACCATGCTGGTCATTTATGAACATTTGAACATCTTAGCCACGTTCTGTTATAATCTCCAACGAGCACAGCCAGAAGAGCACTGGCCACCCCTCATAGCCTGGTTCCTCTCTAGGTTTCTTCCTAGGATTTTGCCTTTCTAGGGAGATTTTCCTAGCCACCGTGCTACTACACCTGCATTGCTTGCTGTTTGGGGTTTTAGGCTGGGTTTCTGAGATATCAGCTGATGTACGAAGGGCTATATAAATACATTTGATTTTGATTTTTGATTTGATCCATCTGCTTCCAAGAAGTCTTTTGTGGTTATAATGGATACTCCAGAGTCCCATTCAGGAATGTTCTTATAGTATAGATGTTTTGGCGGTTGTCGGTCCTCGCATTAAATGGTACATAATTTATAGCTGCAGACTAGTAGAAGATTTGCTCTTATTCTGTCGGCATCGATAGTCTCAGAGTTTAACCATTTCCACTCGTGTAGCCAATGCTTCACGTGGTTTGGTTAGGAATTCAACAACCATTACAACCTTAGCCTATACTGAGGTTTTTGTGGTCTCTAGTCAAGCATTTGCCTGGTCTGAAGTGGATTTCTCCAGATGGGGGTTTTATTCGGAAAAGTAGAAAGGGCTGTCCAATGAGCCAGATCATGTCTGTGCTCAGGGGGGCGGGCCAATGACTTAGTTAAACTTTGAAGGGAATACAATTCTCTCATAATAATGTTTCAACATCCACTTACATAATTTCACAAATAGTTTCATCTTTACTCATTCATTTTCTACAATAATTAGACTCACACCTCATAACGGAGGCTCCTGTATAAACAGTTATGGTAATGTGGCTGTATTGTCTTTCATAAGGTCACAAATTTAAACAAAACGGACCAGGTCGTAGCTGGCTTCTCCACCGACTGTTTACACATTCTCCAAAACATGGATATTGTTCAGTTCTCAAGTTCTGTGATGTAGAAGAAGTTCCTTTGTTCTACTGTGAAACTCTCTCTCTATATATACTGCATGGCCAGGGGAGAGAGTCTCCTCCAGGAATTTACGACCTGAGATAACAAAACCTGGGTGTTGGGGAAAGAGAGAGGTGGTGAGAGAGAGGGGGATGGTACTCGCTATACCCAAAGAGGGCCACGTCAAGACAACTGTCAGCAAATTACTTCAGCCCTGTGACCACACCTTCTCTCCACTGAACTCTGCAACTCCTTCCTTCAGTTTTTCAAGGACAAATCACCAAAATAAACTCATCAATGACTGATCAATCTCACTCAGACACCCATCCCTCTGTCAACCTCCCAACAGTCACCCCTGAAACCCAGCCCTCTTAATTTGCCCCCATTGACTCTCCCTATATCTCAAAACTTATCATGTCATCCAAGACTACAACTTTCTCCCTGGAACCTCTCCCTACTGTTCTCATCAAAGTCTGCCTGCCTGCTCTCTAACCATATTTCACACACATCGTCAACCTCTCTCTCACCCATGCTACTGTCCCCTCTAATTACGAAACAGCTGCTCACCCACATCTTAAAAATGCCAGCACTGGAAGTCACCATCCTCAATAACTTCCGCACCATTTCCAAACCCCCCTCCTTGACAAGATTCTGGAAACATACTGTTGCCTCCCAATTACAAACCCACCTGCTAATCAACAACCTGTTTGAGCCCCTCCAGTCTGGTTTCCGCCCCCTCCACAGTAGTGAAACTGCACTCCTCAAAGTTATTAATGAACTCCTAACCTCTGCTGAGGGCTTGGGTGTTGAGGGAACTGCCCTCTCCTGGCTACAATCATACCTCACAAACTGGACCCACTACATCACCCTCAATGGCCAGATCTCAGACTCAGCTGCAGTTATAAAGTTTGTCCCCTGGGGCTCTGTGCTATGGTCCCTCACTCTTCATCCTCTACATCCTCCCCCTTGGTCAGATCCTCAATCATTTCAACATTGACTTCCACTGCTTTGCCGATGACACCTTCTGGAAACAGAAGATACTCTACAGGAATGACGGAGTCCATCCAAATCATCTTGGCTCCTGGACTCCTGTCCACGCACTTCAAGGCTGCGTTGAAACAATTATTTATCAATGACCCAAGACCAGCTCAGCTAATCCCTACCATTGTGACAATAATTGCCCTGAATACCTTTGTTAATCCTACGGCTATTGGATGCGGTAATCATAAGCCTATGAACCAGAGTTACACTGTTAGCACTGAGGCGGTGTGCAATAGTAGGAAGAACACTTTGTGCAGCTCACCCTACACTATCAAGTCTTCTTTTGATAAGCTTCCCATTAAAGCATTACAAACAGTCAAGCAACCCAGAAAAGTGCTAAAAAAAAAACATATTAACATATGCAGCCTGATTATTAACAAGGTCCATGAAGTCAATGACTTGCTTGTAACAGATGGCATTCATATTCCGACTATCGCAGAAACCCACCTGAGGGCACACACTTAGTCTGTTGTGGAATCTGTAATGAATGTATTGTAACGTTTAAAAATTTGGATAACTGCCTTAATTTTGCCGGACCCCAGGAAGACTAGCTGCTGCCTTGGCAGAAGATAATTGGGATCCATAATAAATACAAATACACTCAAATATTCCAGTCAGTTGCTCTATACAGAAGTGGTCAGATGACTCGGATACTATGCTAAAGAACTGTTTTGCTAGCACAGATTGGAATATGTTCCGGTATTCATCCAATGGCATTGAGGAATACACCACCTCAGTCATCGGCTTCATCAATAAGTGCATCGACGACGTCGTCCCCACAGTGGCCGTACGTACATATCCCAACCAGAAGCAATGGATTACAGGCAACATCCACATCGAGCTAAAGGCTAGAGCTGCCGTTTTCAAGGAGCGGGAGACTAATCCGGACGCTTATAAGAAATCCCTCTATGCCCTCAGAAGAAACATCAAACAAGCAAAGTGTCAATACAGGATTAAGATTGAATCCTACTACAGGTTTTGTACATATGTTACTCTGAATCTCGTTAGATGTGGCAGGGCTTGAAAACTATTATTGATTACAAAGGGAAACCCAGATGCGATCTGCCCAGTACCTACCAGATTACCTAAATGCCTTTTATGCTAGCTTCGAGGCAAGCAACACTGAAGCATGCACGAGAGCACCATCTGTTCTGGATGACTGTGTGATAACGCTCTCGGTAGCCTTTTAAACAGGACAACATTCACAAAGCCGCTGGGCCAGACAGATTACCAGGATGTGCACTCAAAGCATGCATGGACCAACTGTCAAGTGTCTTCACTGACATTTTCAACCTCTCCCTGACCGAGTCTGTAATACCTACATATTTCAAGCAGACCACCATAGTCCCTGTGCCCAAGGAAGTGAAGGTAATCTGCCCAAATGATTTTGTCACGAAAAGATGCTCGACTATGCATATAATTGACAGCTTTGGATAGGAAACACCCTGACGTTTCCAAAACTGCAAAGATATTGTCTGTGAGTGCAACAGAACTGATGTTACAGACGAAACCCAGATAAAAATCCAACCAGGAAGTGCCGCATTTTTTGAAACCGCCTCATGCCAATGATTCCTTATATGGCTATGAATGAGCTACGAATGAGCTTACTTTTTCCACGTATTCCCCAATGTGTCTACAGCATTGCGACATCTTTTTACGCATTTCCATTGAAGAATAGCTGTAAGGGACCATATATAGCAAGTGGTCACATGGTGTCTCCCGCAGAAAATCTTGCGTAAAATACTGAGGTAGCCATTTTTTCAATCGCTTCTTATGAGAAACCAATTGCCTCTACGGATAAATTATCGAATATATATGTTAAAAACACCTTGAGGATGGATCCTAAACAGCGATTGCCGTGTTTCTGTCGATATTATGGAGCAATTTCTTTTTAAAGTTTGGCGTTGTAGTGGTAGCATTTTCCAGTCGATTTCTCAGCCAAGCATGATGAACAATGGGAGCTATTTCGCCTACAAAAATAATAATTTTGGAAAAAAGGAACATTTGCTATCTAACTGGGAGTCTCCTGAGTGAAAGCATCCGCAGTTCTTCAAAGGTAAATGATTTAATTTGGTTGATTTTCTTATTTTCGTGAAAATGTTGCCTGCTGCCTTCAGAGCCTAGCACAAATGCTTGTCTAGCGTTGGCTGTAACGCATATTTTGAAAATCTGAGATGACTAACAAAAGGCTAAGCTTGTGTTTGAATATATTTCATTTGCGATTTTCATGAATAGGAAAAGTTTCTAGGGGTATTAATGTCCCCTGCGTTATGCTAATTCGTTTGAGGCTATGATTACGCTCCCGGATCTGGGATTTCTAGTCGCAAGAAGTTAACTGATGCCTCCAGAGAAGAAACCTCTCTCATTGTCATCAAAAGCATAGGTTTACCTCCACTGTAATCACATTCTACCATACCCTTGTCTGTACATTATTCCTTAAATATTTAATCTACCACGCCCAGAAATCTTCTACTTTTATTCTCTGTCCCCAACGCACTAGACGAACAGCCTTTAGCCGTACCCTTATCCTACTCCTCCTCTGTTCCTCTGGTGATGTAGAGGTTAACACGGGCCCTGTAGCCCCCCGTTCCACTCCTATTCCCCAGGAGCTATAATTTGTTGACTTCTGTAACTGTAAAAGCCTTGGTTTCATGCATGTTAACATTAGAAGCCTCCTCCCTAAGTTCTTCTCACTGCTTTAGCACACTCCGCCAACCCTGATGGATGTCCTAGCCGTGTCTGAATCCAGGCTTGGGAAAGCCACAATAAATTCTGAAATTTCCATCCCCAACTACAACATTTTCTGCCAAGATAGAACTGCTAAAGGGGGTGGAGTTGCAATCTACTGCAGAGAGAGCCTGCAGAGTTCTGTCATGCTATCCAGGTCTGTGCCCAAACAATTCGAGCTTCTACTTCTAAATATCCCCCTTTACAGAAATAAGTCTCTCACTGTTGCCGCTTGTTATATAGACCCCCCTCAGCCCCAAGCTGTGCCCTGGACACCATATGTGAAGTAATTGCCCCCCATCTATCTTCAGAGTTTGTTCGGCGACCTAAACTGGCATATGCTTAAAAACCTCTTAAGGATCGACCCCATTTTTTTACAGTTTTCTACTAAAATGACATACCCAAACTACCTGTAGCTCAGGCCCTGAAGCAAAGACATTCATATTATTGGTAGCATTTGAAAGGAAACACTTTGAAGTTTGTGGAAATGTGGTAGGAATGTATGAGAATATAACACATTAGATAATAAAGATAATAAAAGTAAAGTAAAAGATAATACAAAGAAAAAAACAACCACTCTTTTTTCTTTTTTTGTACCATCATCTTTGAAATGCAAGAGAAAGGCCATAATGTATTATTCCAGCCCATGTGCAATTTAGATATTGGCCACTAGATGGCAGCATTGTATGTGCAAAGGTTTTTATCTGATCCAATGGACCATTTCATTTCTGTTCAAAATGTTGTGTCAAGACTGCCCAAACGTGCCTAATTTGTTTATTAATATCTTTTCATGTTCAAAACTGTGCACTCTCCTCAAACAATAGCATGGTATTATTTCACTGTAATAGCTACTGTAAATTGGACAGTGCAGTTAGATTAACAAGAATTTAAGCTTTCTGCCAATATCAGATTTGTCTATGTCCTGGGAAATGTTCTTGTTACATACTCATGCTAATGGCATTAGCCTACATTAGCTCAACCGTCCCACAGGGGACCCACCAATCTTGAAGAAGTTCCGGCCGTCATGCAATCTAATTTAGATGTCCTCAATCTCACACAAATTATCATGGAACCTACCAGGTACAACCCGAAATTCGTAAACACGGGCACCCTCATAGATATCATCCAGATGAACCTGCCCTCTAAATACACCTCTGCTGTCTTCAACCAGGATCTCAGCGATCACTGCCTCATTGCCTGCGTCAATAAGCATTTTTTTTCAATAAGCATTTTTCTACTGCTGGCCATGCATTCCACCTGGCTACCTCTCCCCCGGTCAACAGCTCTGCACCCCCCACTACAACAAAAGAGCACTCTTCCTTTGGCTAAATGGAGAAATCTGGAAATTGATGAAAGAACGAGATTATGCTCTAAAAATAGCCCTAAAATCTAAATTAGAGCATGACAGACGTAGGTTTACCATGTTGAGAAATAAGGTGATGAAAGAAATCAGACAGGCCAAGGCAAACTTTTTTATTAACATAATTGGTGAAGCAAAGGGAAATTCTAAATTGATATGGGAGAATCTAAAAAAGTTAACAGGGAAAGACCATAGTAACACTGCAAAAAGACTAGAAATCATGGTGAATAACAATCTAACACAGGATGCAGTCGAAATAGCAATAGCCTTCAATTCCTACTTTATTGACTCTGTCAGGGTACTGACACAGAACCCCTCCACTTGTTTCTTGGGCTCAGTGCTAGTGAATGACACTCAACCTGTCTTCATCATAAGGGAGGTTTCTGAGTCAAAGGTGAACAAGGTGATTAGCTCACTAAAGAACTCTAAAGCCAAAGGTGTGTTTGGGATGGACTCTACCTTTCTTAAAAACTACAAAGAGTCACTCATTGGCCCCATTACTAAGGTCACCAACACATCTATTGGTCTCGGTGTGTTTCCAAGGGTATGGAAGTCGGCCATAATAACGGCCATCTTTAAATCAGGCGACCCTGCTAACGTGAGTAACTACAGGCCCATTAGTATATTACCTGTGGTGTCAAAGGTTGTTGAAAAGTGTGTAGCAGAACAACTGATTGCCCACCTCAACAACAGCCCCTTCACATTACACTCCATGCAGTTTGGCTTCAGAGCGAAACACTCCACAGAAACGGCCAACTGCTTTCTTCTGGAAAATGTGAAGTCCAAGATGGACAAAGGGGGTGCTGTTGGGGCTGTGTTTCTGGACCTAAGGAAGGCTTTTGATACTGTTAACCATGAGATTCTCATCACAAAATTGTCCAAGTTCAACCTTTCCCCTGATGCCTTGAGATGGATGAAATCATACCTTGAAGGCAGAACTCAGTGTGTCAGAGTGAGCAATGAGCTGTCGCCCACTCGTAGCTATGATGTGGGCGTGCCCCAAGGGTCAATACTGGGGCCCCTCCTGTTCAGCCTGTACATTAATGATCTGCCTTCTGTCTGTACTGGTTCTGAAGTTCAAATGTATGCAGATGATACAGTGATATATGTGCATGCAAAGAGCAAACAACAAGCTGCACAAGAACTCACTACTGTAATGGTCCAGGTTACAAAGTGGCTCAGTGACTCGTGTTTGCATCTCAATGTGAAAAAAACTGTTTGCATGTTCTTCACAAAGAGGGCAACATGGGTGCTGGTCATGGGTGCACCTCAGCCACGCTCAAGGTCCTAAATGATATCATAACCGCCATCGATAAGAGACAGTACTGTGCAGCTGTCTTCATCGACATGGCCAAGGCTTTTGATTCCGTCAATCACCACATTCTTATCGGTAGACTCAACAGCCTTGGTTTCTCAAATAACTGCCTGCCCTGGTTCATCAACAACTTCTCAGACAGAGTTCAGTGTGTCATCTCGGAGGTCCTTTTGCCTGGACCTCTGGCAGTCTCTATGGGGGTGCCACAGTGTTCAATTCTCAGGCCGACTCTTTTCGTTGTATACATCAATGATGTTTCTCTTGTTGCTTTTGATTATCTGATCCACCTCTACGCAAACGACACCATTTTGGAAACCACTCAGCCCTTCTTTGGACACTGTGTTAACCTACCTCCAGATGAGCTTCATGCCATACAACTCTCCTGACATGGCCTCCAAATGCTCTTAAATGCAAGTAAAACTAAATGCATGCTCTTCAACCGATCGCTGCCCGCACCAGCCCGCTCGTCTAGCATCACTACTCTGGACAGTTCTGACTTAGAATATGTGAACAACTACAAATACCTGGAAGTCTGGTTGGACTGTAAACTCTCCTTCCACACTCACATCTCCAATCCAAAATTAAATCTAGAATCGGCTTCCTAGAATCTCAGCTCACTGGTCACCATAGCAGCACCCACCCATAGCGCGGGCTCCAGCAGGTATATTTCACCTGTCAACCCCAAAGCCAACTCCACATTTGGCCGCCTTTCCTTCCATGTCTCTGCTGCCAATGACTGGAACGAACTGCAAAAATTACTGAAGCTGGAGACTCATATCTCCCTCTCTAACTTTAAGCATCAGCTGTTAGAGCTGCTTACAGATAATTGCACCTGTACATAGCCCATCTGTAGATAGCCCATCCAACTACCTCATCCCCATATTGTTATTTATTTGTTTTGATCCTTTGCACCCCAGTATCTCTACTTGCACATTCATCTTCTGCACATCTATCACTCCAGTGTTTAATTGCAAAATTGTAATTATTTTGCCCCTCGGCCTATTTATTGCCTTTCCTCCCTAATCTTACTTCATTTGCAGAGACTGTATTTATATTTTTCTATTGTGTTATTGACTGTATGTTTGTTTATTCCATGTGTAACTCTGTGTTGTTATTTGTGTCACACTGCTTTGCTTTATCTCGGCCAGGTCGCAGTTGTAAATGAGAACTTGTTCTCAACTGGCCTACCTGGTTAAATAACAATAAAATAAAAACATCAATGCAACAAAACATCCTTAAGCTCAACAGTGATAAAACTGAACTCCTCCTTATAGGCACCAAATCCATCCTCACCAAAGATGACACCACGATCTCTCCCTCCATGCACACAACTACACCCTGTCATTTGACCACCACATTAGACAGACTGTCAAATGCTCATTCTTCCACCTTGCCAAAGGCCTCGTCCGTCCTGCTGCTGAAATCCTCATGACTACTGCTACTCACTACTCTCCGGCATCAAATTAAGGGCCCTCCATAAGCTCCAAAGGGACTCCTCACCCACACTAAGTCCTGGCAGCACATCACCCCTGTCCTCTGTGAACTCTACTAGCTCCCAACGAAATTGAGAGACTTGGATCTCGACCTTTAAGTCTTCATTGAAGACTAATTTCTTCAGTAGGTCCTATGATTGAGTGTAACCCTATTACTGAGTCACTGGCTACTTGTGCTCTTCTGTGCCGTCCTTAGGAGGGGTGCGTCACTTGAGTCATTGACATGATCTTCCTGTCCGGGTTGGCACCACCCTCGGGTTCGTGCCATGGGGGAGGTCTTCATAAGAAAGTTGGTGGTTGAAGATATCCCTCTAGTGGTGTGGGGGCTGTGCCTTGGCAAAGTGGGTGGGGTTATATCCTGCCTGTTTGGCCTTGTCCGGTGGTATTGTCGGATGGGGCCACGGTGTCTCCCGACCCCTCCTGTCTCAGCTGCCAGTATTTATGCTGCAATAGTTTGTGTCTGGGGGCTAGGGTCAGTCTGTTATATCTGAAGTAATTCTCATGTTGTATCCGTTGTCCTGTGTGTATTTAAGTATGCTCCCTCTAATTCGCTCTCTTTTTCTCTCCCTCTTCTCTCGGAGAACCTGAGCCCTAGGACCATGCATCAGGACACCCTGGCCTGATGACTCCTTGCTGTCCCCAGTCCACCTGATCATGCTGCTGCTCCAGTTTCCACTGTTTTGCCTGCGGCTATGGAACCCTGACCTGTTCACTGGACGTGCTACCTTGTCCCGGACCTGCTGTTTTCGATTCTCGCTACCGCACCTGCTGTCTCTTACTCTGAATGATCGGCTATGAAAAGCCAACTGACATTTACACCTGAGGTGCTGACTTGCTGCACCCTCTACAACCACTGATTATTATCTGACCCTGCTGGTCATCTATGAACGTTTGAACATCTTGGCCATGTTCTGTTATAATCTCCACCTGGCACTGCCAGAAGAGGACTGGCCACCACTCAGAGCCTGGTTCATCTCAGTTTCTTCCTAAATTATGGTCTTTCTAGTGGGGTTTTCCTTGCCACCTTGCTTCTACATCTGCATTGCTTGCTGTTTGGAGATTAAGGCTGTGTTTCTGTTCAGCACTTTGTGACATCAGCTGATGTTAAAAGGGCTTTATAAATACATTTGATTGATTGATTACAAGCTCCTCCTTCTGACCTACGAACCTTTTCTCCCCCACCAATCAACACGCAGACTCCGTTCCCCCACAGCGGGCCACCTTACCATCCCCCAGGTTGAAGCTCCAGAGCTTCGGCCACAGGGCTAGGCTCTGTAACTCTCTCCCTCCAGCCACCCATGACTCAGAGTCCATCACTATCTTTCAGTCCCCCCTAAAGCTTTTAAATGAAACAAGCATTCACAATAATTCAAAATAAAATCTTTATTATTCAATGAATAATGGAGTCATGGTTTCTGTCCTCAACACACAATATCAAACAATGAAGCCAACACACATGCGGAACATGGGTAGCTCTGCATCCAGTTATTTCACAATAAAACAAATGTCAAACTAGCCTTCTAAAAAGCACGGTTTGGCAGCGCCAGTCCAATATACATCCAACTTGAGTGAGGAATAACATAGAATAACACAGGCGCGGAATCCGACATGAATTTAATTAATTATTATTACCCATGTCCAGCTTCTGGTATAATTCTAGATTAAATAAATATTCAAGTAAATGTAAAAATCTAGAGGATTTGGGAATCAGCCAATTGATTGCCATGGCTTAATCACTCCTCCATCAGTGGGGCCCCACTGGTTTTGCCTGTGCTGAAATCACACAAACTTTGTTGAGAAATGTAACAAAAAGCCTGGTCTAAAGGGGCTGTGATGAAAGCCTCAATTCTCATCACACATATTAGGAACAATAACAACAAGACGTGCTAACAAATTTTCTCCCACAAGGAATAACCTAGCTGAATGAGCTACTGTAAACAGTCAATGCCAAACACAAGGATAGTGGTGTAGCTGTCAATGACACAGTTTTTTTTCTACCCCAAACAGAAATAAACATATATTTACACTCAATACACAATAAAAGGTGTCTCCATTTAGCAATCACTAACTATAGTCATAAGAAATGTCACTGACCATCAACATCATCATCATCATTTCTTTCCTGTTAATACGACAACAGCTTTATTTTAAACTAAGGCGAAACCTTGTACCTAAAAATGGCATGTCATTCAGAGTCATTTTCACACCTCCGTCAGTCATATTCCTCCATGACAAATCTAAACAAACATAAAATATTCCACTGTAAAATTGAATAAGAGTTAAAAAGAAATGCAATAATAATCCTGAAGCTCAACAACATGACCTCATGCTTCGGCTTGTATTAAAAAAATCCACTACAAATCATCCATTCTGTTTCCAACAAGACCGTTAAGTAATACGGCAAGACAACTCGGCAAAGATTTTTACTTTCTGGCATAAATTAAAAATGAAAGTATTGGGTCAAATCCAATGCAAAGTGAAACTGTCTGTATTTTCATGTTATGGGTGTGCTTGTCATCAGCAGGGACTGGAGAGTTTGTCAGCCTCAAATTTAAAATGACAATATCTCCAAATTATTATGACTTAAAAACCTCCAATTATAAATGATAGAAATTCATATACAAAAATTGAAAGCATTTAATAAGAAAACTAAAAGGTGTGCAACATGACATGCAAATGACCTGGTTTGACTGTTTCAAGTTATCTATAAGGGTGAGTGACTAATTGTGTACTGTTTTGGTGGAGTGAATGTACAAGACAACTCTCATTTGGCTTCAGTCATGGCTGCTGCATTTCTTAATGGGCAATATGAAAAATGTGGCTAAATGAGGAAGTTCAGTCCCCCTTTAACCATTAGTTGGGCAACTTCTTCCTTCTCCGTTGAAACTTCCAGACCAATACTGATGGAAGCCCGGTATGAAACGAAGCATCTATCCTCAAGCTATAATTTGTATCACAATAATGCTTGGTTTGATTACAATTTTCATATTTGATCTTGTGAAACAATGTGTGTGCATTAGTGTGAGTGTGTGTATGTGTAATACCATTTTCACTTCATGGATTGATACTCTGGTCAAGCAGGGGAGATTTTCATGAAAATGCACGTTTCACAATAATCTCAAGATTCGTTAAGTGCATATTTCTCGCACTATACATGTAATCATATAATATCACAATTAAGGTGAAGGAGAACTACTAACAACTGGGGGATTGATGCAGTAACTGTGGCAGCCGCCAGTACTACAACAAATGGTTTGACGTCCTAGGCTCCTAATCACTTTATCGCTCAAATTAGCATTGTATAATTTACCGTGACAGAAAAGTCTCTTCAAATGGATCCCATTATAAGCCAAAATAAAACAAACACATTTTATATTTGTCATGAATAAATACTTCCTCCAACCTTATAGTCTTTCAGCTATCTCAAAACTCACTTTGTTGCATTGCCAAATAAACAGGCCAGTAGAGAGAGAGGATATGTGCCATAAGGGCTAATATACTGTATATTATCTGAGTAACAAACTCCTTATCAAATCTCATGATCATGAACTACTTTCAAGAGTTCAAGAGATGATAATGACATTAAACAGTCAAGCTAAAATGGTAGACCGTTGGAACAATAAGAAGATAGCCCTACCTTTCTGAGCAAGCTGGGTCAATGTACATATGCACACTTGTATATAAGTACAGAAATATACACTCTTAGGTGTGCATATGTATGTACAAAGACACACTTACATGGACATACATAGGTTTGTTTATCTATACACAGGGGCGACAGGGTAGCCTAGTGGTTAGAGCGTTGGACTAGTAACCGAAAGGTTGCGAGTTCAAACCCCCACTGTTCCTAGGCCGTCATTGAAAATAAGAATTTGTTCTTAACTGACTTGCCTGGTAAAATAAAAAAAATAAACATACATACATACAGCTACAGCATACATTGAGAAATTCTGAGGAAAGCTACTGCAAACCCAGTTTCATGCTGGGTTGCTGCTACGGTAATACTGGTAGGCAGGATATCACAGTTTATATATAATAAGTCTTCATTGCAATGAGGCTGGGTTGGATTTTTTGTTCGCATTTGTTTCACTTCTGCCTAAAGTCTGATGTGAGGACAGGGAAGGGCTTGTGCTAGATTAGAGGAATGGCCTCACACCTGTCTCTCCGGCTGTCAGTCGGACAGAATGTGCACAAAGGACATGGGGAAAACTCCTTTCCTCTCGGGATGTCCTTCTATGTGCCCGATCTGAAAGAGATAAAAAAAGAGTTGGATAATGATGAATACATATTTTACTGTGACAGCTTCACAATGAGGCTGACATGAGTGACACGTACATGAGTATACTCTCATACTTCAATAATTTGGTGTACTTGTTTTTTTTATCTTTACTTATGATCCCTGATCTAAAAGGATTGGAAAGGAGAAAAATTCATGGCAGAAGCTTCCCCTAGCCTACCTGACAACTTCTGCCATACAGTATCGCCGTCACCTTTCTGGTATAATTGTTTACAATTTCATCATTTAGCAGACACTTTCATCCAGAGTGACTTACAGACAGTTGTCAGTCAGCCTAGTCCTCTTAGATCATCAAAGAAAGGCAATGGATTTGGTTACGTTCAGGAGTGTGCAACCTACTGAATGTTGATGATAGAAATGCTTTGAATAAAACTTTGAATAGGGATTCCTTACTCTAAATATCACAGAGGCCTCTGTTCATATATTAATTTCTTAGCAATACACAATATTGTGCCCCACTGAACGGGGACCAGATTTCAAACCTCTCATCAACAGTTTATGGCTCTCTTGAAATGATAAACATGTCAAATGTAAGCAACACTGTGGAGTTACTTTTCAAACTCCCAGAGATACTTCTTAGTTCTCAGACGAAGCTTCATTGCCATGAATGCTGACAGGTGAGGCTTTGGCCACATTAACATTTTGTGTCTGAATATTTCAGACGGAGCCAATGCTTTTTCAATAGGATAAATCCGTTGCCAGATGAATGTCAACACAGATGGTTGTCCAACAAAACCACACAAATTGTCAGTCTTTTAACTTATGCAACTCATCTGAACTCATCCTAAAAAAAAGAGATGAGTTGCACTTTTGATGGACAAGAACAGACAATGATGTACGCCATATAGGATTTTATCCATGTTCATTTATGAGTGTGGCTGCAGCCTGATGCAGGACAAATACTCACCCACCACTCCGGGTCCTCTTCTCCTGTGACGATGATAACCTCTCCCTCTGCAAAGGTCAGCTCATCATCGTTATCTGCCTGGCAGTCGTAAATGGTCTTCACCCGTCTAGTTTTACTCTTCCCCTGGTTGAAAATGCAATAAGCTTAGTATGTTTACATTACTGTCAGAGTACATTGATATATTTTCACATGGTGTATGTCTTGATAAAATTATACTTTGAGTTGTAAAAATTGTTCTTGTTAAAACCAGTTCAGCCTTGAAAGGTTTTAAGCAGGGTTGAAGGCAATGTTTACACATTCATGGTAAACGCTGCATATGTCAGCTTAATCGGAAATGACCTAACGCGGATCTCCCGCGATTTCGGATTGAATCCAGCCATAGGTACTACAACAAAAAGCACTATCTTTAGTCAGCACTCACAGTGTTGATCTTCCGAGGCAGCGGCACAGGCATTTCCACTGCACATGGCGGGGATCCATTGGTGTCCTCGCTGGCCTGTCTGGGGGATAGCTCCACCTGTTGACTGCAAGACTGCTTGTCCATCGCAGTCTGCACGGCCTCGCCCAGAGGGAGCCGCTCACTGACAGGGGGCTTTGGAGGGATTTCGCTCAGTTGAGGCTTGGGCGGGAGGTCCTTGAGCTGCGGTTTGGGCGGGAGATTCGACAGTTGTCGTTTCGGGGGTCGGTCAGAGAGCTGGGGCTTGGGGGGAAGATCTGACTTCTGGGGCTTGGGAGGCAGTTCACTTAGCTGTGTTTTTTTAGCCAATGGGGCCCTCTGAGGCATGTCTCCGGGGGTCTGCAGTGGCTGGGGCGATTTTTGGTAAGACTCTAGTTGGGCGCAGGTTGACCTCTGTAGAACCTCCGGAGGTTGGCAGAGCTTGTCCACTGAAGGGAGGTGGATAGTGTCGATCTTCCGTAGTGCCACTTCAAAAAGACAGGGTGAGGCGTTAAAAAGTGTCAACTTGCATGAACTTATTTTGGTATATTTTGGGTTAACAGTATCCTTAATAAATTGTACACATGTAGTGCTGGTTTCCAGACAAATTAAGCTTGTCCAGGACTAAAAAGCATTCTCAATGGGGATTCTCCATTGAAACAACGTTTTAGTCCAGGACTAGGCTTAATCTGTGTCTGGTAAACTGGCCAGTAATCTATTCTGTGTGATTTCTTTCATTGTTGCACATTTTCTGTCAAATAAGAGAGAAAACATAATACCTTTTTGAGGTAGTTTGGGTAGAACCCTTGGACCAAGTGTTGACTTTGTATTACTAATGGTAGCGCTGAAAGAGAGATACGATGACCCATTATACAATGTGATCTTAGCCTCTGAAGGTTGAGGGGTCCATTTCTGAATGTTTGCATGTACTGTGTAAGTGCTTAAGTTCTAAGCCATCTTTTTGGTTGTTGACTCTCATAATCAAATCAAGTTATATTGGTCACATACACATATTTAGCAGATGTTATTGCGGGTGTAGCGAAATGCTTGTTTTCCTAGCTCCAACAGTGCAGTAATATCTAACAATTCACAACAACACATGCAAATCTAAAAGTAAAATAATGGAGTTAAGAAATATATAAATATTAGGACGAGCAACGTCGGAGTGGCATTGACTAAAATACAGTAGATTAGAACACAGTATATACATATGAAATGAGTAAAGCAGTATGTAAACATTATTAAAGTGACGAGTGTTCCATTATTAAAGTGACCAGTGATTCCATGTCTATGTACATAGAGCAACAGCCTGAAGGTACAGGTTTGAGTAATCAGGTGGTACCCGGCTAGTGATGGCTATTTAACAGTCTGATAGATAGAAAGCTGTTTTTCAGTCTCTCGGTCCCAGCTTTGATGCACCTGTACTGACCTCGCCTTCTGGATGGTAGCGGGGCGAACAGGCCGTGGCTTGGGTGGTTGATGTCCATTATGATCTTTTTGGCCTTCCTGTAACATTGGTGTCCTGGAGGGCAGGCAATGCGCCACCGGTGATGCGTTAGGCAGACTGCACCACCCTGTACAGAGCCCTACAGTTGCGGGAAGTGCAGTTGCCATACCAGGCGGTGATACAGCCTGACAGGATGCTCTCAATTTGACCATTTTAGATCGTCGGTGATGTGTACGCCAAGGAAGAATTTCACCTTCTCCACTGCGGTCTGGTCGCTGTGGATGGGACGTGCTCTCTCTGCTGTTTCCTGAAGTCCACGATCAGCTCCTTGATTTTGTTGATGTTGAGTGAGAGATTATTTCCTGGCACCGCTCCACCAGGGCCCTTACCTCCTCCCTGTAGGAAGTCTCGTCATTGTTGGTAATCAGGCCTACTGTTGTGACGTCTGCAAACTTGATGATTGAGTTGGATGGGTGAACAGGGAGTACTGGAGGTGGCTGAGCACGCACCTGTGTGGGGCCCCAGTGTTGAGGATCAGCAAAGTGGAGGTGTTGTTTCCTACCTTCACCACCTGAGGGCGGTCCATCAGGAAGTCCAGGACCCAGTTGCACAGGGCGGGGTTCAGACCCAGGGCCCCCTGCTTAATGACGCGCTTGGAGGGTACTACTATTTTGAAGGCTGAGCTATAGTCAATGAATAGCATTCTTACATAGGAATTTCTCTCATCCAGATGGGATAGGGAAGTGTGCAGTGCAATGGCGATTGCATCATCAGTGGATCTATTGAGGCGGTATGCAAATTGAAGTGGGTCTAGGGTGTTAGGTAAGGTAGAGGTGATATGATCCTTAACTAGCCTCTCAAAGCACTTCATGATAATAGACGTGAGTACTACGGGAACAATGGTGAAGCAAGTGGGGACAGCAGACTGGGATAGGGAGAGATTAAATATGTCCGTAAACACGCGGCTAGGGATGCCATCTTGGCCAGCAGCCTTGCGAGGGTTAACACGTTTAAATCTTACTCACGTCAGCCACGGAGAACGAGAGCCCGCAGTCCTTGGGAGCGGGCCGAGTCGGTGGCACTATGTTATCCTCAAAGCGGGCGAAGAAGGTGTTTAGCTTGTCTGAGCGCAAGACATCGGTGTCCGCGACGTGGCTGGTTTTCCCTTTGTTTTGTAGACCCTGCCACATAAGTCTTGTGTCTGAGCCGTTAAATTTGTATTCGACCATATTCCAAAATACGTAAACTGTAAGTCATCCACAAAATTAAATACCTCTTTAATTGTGAGCACTGTTGATAAATGCATCTGCTAAATATGCGATTGGCACTATTGCGCTGAGCCTGGAAAGGCTGAATGAGTGAGTTGAAGCAGCGGGGATGGTACTGTACCTCTGCTGCTGCTCAAACTTGTTTCCAGGTGAGGTCCTGTTTGTAGGCGGGTGAGTGGACACGCTTCCTGTGTGGGAAACAGAGTGAAGATTTATGGCCACATGCCTTACTGGGGCATGCTGAGATTTGGAACATACATTTTTGGATTTTTAAATGAATTATATACAGTGTACAGCTATTAATACTTGAAGAATATAACTTAGAAATGCCTGATGAACTTAGTTTCAATGTCATTGATGTTCAGTCCTTATATGAATAGCTCTGTCTATACGTTTGAGCGCTAACATTTCTCCAGCCCCATCCCTCATCTTTTTAAAGTGGGGGGTGGGACCGATTTATTGTTGTTTCAATCCAAACTACCCCTTTAAAGGGACAGTTAACTCCAAAATCAAAGTTTAATAGATATTTTCAGACATCAAAAGATGAGATAAGTCCATGGCCATGTATCAAAATGGAAAAGATAACTTTGGAAACAAGTATATTAATTAAGACTTTTAAGTGCTTATCTTCTGGGGATCCAAGGAACTGCTTGTTGTATTATTTGTTATGGAAAGAAGTGGAGGGCGCTTAACCAACGTTAGTCAAGGTGCAACCCAAGTTAGCATCTTTGAAAAAGAAAAGGTACAATGATTGCACACGATCAGAAATGTAGATGAAGGCCATTGATGAAGGCCCAAACGTCAAGCTTTTAATAGTGTCTTAAATAAAATAACATGTTTTTAATGGTGAGTGAGTGTTGCACCTTTTCAATGTATAATCATAGATCATTATGGAACTGTATAATAATAAGATATGAGAGGCCCTCTAGCTGATATATTAATGATATATGCCAACCATGCCTTTTTGCTCAGTCATACAGTTTCACAATGCTCTAAGACTGTATCCATTAGTTAATTAATGTTTATAAGCCAATATAAATGCTTGAATTCCAATGGAGGGTTTATGTCAAAATGAGTCATATGAATTACAATTAAAAACTTATATGGGTGTTACACATAAAGGGGCGGTTTTCCAGACACAGATTAAGGCTAGTCCTGGACTAAAAAGTATTTTCAATGGAGATTCTTCATTGAACGCACAATTTAATATCCAGGACAATGCGTAATCGGTGTCTAGGAACCACCCCAAAATGACTCAAATGTAAACTACTAAACTTGGTTGATCGTAAGGAAAAATACATAATATGTATCAGCAATATGTGACAGTGGGAATGCATTCAGCACTTGGCCTCTATTTCATTTTTTCTGCTCGCAGAGGAAGTGAAACAAAATGAGAAACAAAGAGGAACAGAAGGGACGTTCAGATATAAATATGTTCTGTAGAACAAACATGCCCCTGACACGTAGAATAAGAAATCTCGTCAGCTCTATTCATAGCATTTCTTCTGCAGCGTTTGACAATTTTTCGCTACTGAACATGGCCCTGGGGTAAACTATCGAGCACATATGGTAGAGTGCAAAATGCGTGGAATTGAATAAATAGGCTGTTATCAATAACATAATGGTGGTGCATTCCATTCCCAACTGGTGCAAGTGTAGCCCAGTCTGATCCAGTAAACCATAGATTTCCCCTTTAGAGACTATTCATTAGAGATTTGAGTAATACTAAATATAAGGAAAGACTATGTACTCTTTTCTCTTTTGTGTGTTCAGGAGGATGCAAAGTTACAGAACATCCAGATAGAAAGGGATCATGTGAACCAGATCTTATTGTATGTAGTGTAGAATAGGGAATCCAGTCAGCACTATTTACTTCTATATATAAGGTTCACAACATGTCACTGGAAACATGCACAGTGTTGTTTTAAACTTTTTGACCGCCGTCCCACTCACCCCAACCGGTCCCACCCGTGCTTTGGGGGCCTTGCAGGACTGGGCTGGGGGGGTCTGAGAGGGTACGCTTGTGCCCGGGGGGAGGGGGTGGGGGTCTCTTCTTAAGGGTGGAGATGCCCCCGCTGCCTCCAGTCTGGGAGCCCAGGGGAAGGGAGGTAGGCGGGCCAGTAGAGGGTGCTAGAAAATACAGGTAACGAGAGGCATGCTGTGATTGGTTAAAACAAGAGGGCAAAAATCTTGTCTTATGGAGGCATGCTACAGAGCTGTTATCTATGATCAAAGCCATATTTAATTCAGAAAGAGGGTACTGTAAAGATGCAAAGATTGAACAAGATGTTCAAGTTGATTTCTCTGACACAAAGCGGAAGGCACTATCATTCTATTTTGACATGAACAAACTATTCAAAAACACTGGATTATTCCATGCATGAACTGCATAATTGTGAAAACTCTGTACATCAGTCAATCAAATGTATTTATAAAGCCCTTTTTATATCAGCAGATGTCAAGCTGGGATTTTGGAACATACATTTTTACATCTTTAAATTAATTATATAGAAATGCGGGAAATAAGGGAAAGGGGGATACCTAGTCAGTTGTACAACTAAATGCATTCAACTGAAATGTGTCTTCCGCATTTAACCCCTCTGAATCAGAGAGTTGCGGGGGGCTGCCTTAAATCGACATCCACGTCTTCAGCGCCCGGGAACAGTGGGTTAACTGTATACAGTGTACAGCCATTAATACTTGAAGAATATAACTTAGAAATGCCTGAAGAGCTTAGTTGCAAAGTCATTGATGTTCAGTCCATATATCAATAGCTCGGTCTATAAATTTGAGCGCTAACATTTCTCCAGCCCCATCCCTCATCTTTTTAAAGTGGGGGGTGGGACCACTTTGTTGTTGTTTCAATCAGACTGCCCCTTTAAAGGGACAGTTCACTCCAAAATCAAAGGTTAACAGATATTTTCAGACATCAAAAGATGAGATAAGTCCATGGCCATGTATCAGAATGGAAAAGATAAACACCATATAATTTCTTGATTTCATTGGGTTTTACCATCAAGGACCACTTTGGAAACAAGTATATTAATTAAGGCTTTTAAGTGCTTATCTTCTGGGGATCCAAGGAACTGCTTGTTGTATTATTTGTTATGGAAAGAAGTGGAGGGCCAACTTTAGTCAAGGTGCAACCCAAATTAGCATCTTTGAAAAAGAAAAGGTGCAATGATTGCACACTATCAGAAACGTAGATGAAGGCCATTGATGAAGGCCCAAACGTCAAGCTTTCAATAGTGTCTTAAATAAAATAACATGTTTTTAATGGTGAGTGAGTGTTGCACCTTTTCCTTTTCACCCCAATTGTAGTTTTTTTAGGTCTGAAAACATCTGACAAATGTTGATTTTGGAGTGAACCTTCCATTAAGATAATGGAACACTTTAGTTGAAGGACCTTGTTATACTGCTTTCAAACCAGTCATAGAGCATTATGGAACTGTATAATAATGTACATCAATCAATCAATCAAATGTATTTATAAAGCCTTTTTACATCAGCAGATGTCACAGTGCTGTACAGAAACCCAGCAACAAAAAAAAGCTATCCATTCAGATATAGAAGCACTGTGACCAGGAAAAACTCCCTAGAAAGGCAGGAACCTAGGAAGAAACCTAGAGAGGAACCAGGCTCTGAGGGGTGGACAGTCCTCTGGTTGTGCCAGGTGGAGATTATAAGAGTACATGGCCATTTAGGCCAGACCGTTCTTCAAGATGTTCAAATGTTCATAGAAGACCAGCAGGGTCTGATTAAATTCAATTGACGCCGACTAGAATTCAATAAATCTTTCCAGAGTTGTTTATGCATTGTCTTTGTTTAAAAGCTATGCTTGATTTACAGACGTTTGTCTGGTACAATGAAATATTCCCTGTTACAATGGAATATTTATATATAATGGAATTCATATATTTGGATTTCACCTAAACCTGTCTTTGGTTTTATTGTGTATGTGAAAAAGAGCTACTATTTTAACACGGCAATGTGGGTGTGATTGAGTTGAACACCAAGTGTTGGTGTATTGGTGGCGTAGCCTGCAACTATAACATTCCTTGTTAAGACTTATGGAAACTGTGCTGTGATCCTCCATAACACCTTTCTCTTATTCCGCCCTCCAAAAAGCAGCAATCTTTCGGTTGACAAAGAGACCTGATGTATTTTATAAAATACATGATTCTCAGTTGCTACTGCCATAACCAGGACCATTGGAAAGACTCCTATGCAAAGCACATTTATTTTTTCTTTATATAATAGATTAAAATTAGATGAATAATATTATTCATATTACCTTTCCCTGCTGTCCTGCTGGGTAGTGTAGTCCCGTTAGGTCCTGGTGAGGGAGACATGTCTGTGGAGGTGTTGTAGACTGGGTTGGCAAAGGCCCCGTAGGATAGGCGCTGTTTGTCCCTGTGAGGGGTGTAACCCCCCGGGAGTGTCAGCTTGTCCTGAGGGGAGGACATACTGGAGGAGTGGCCGAAGCTCTGGGGCTGCGGAGAGCGGTCTTTTTTCACAGGACTTGGCTGTGAGGGGTCAATAGTAAGAGGTCAGAGACTGCTCATACCTATCCAGGACTGCAAGAAGAATGGCATCATATTCCCTATTGTGAATAAATACAGTACCAGTCAAAAGTTAGGACACACCTACAAATTCAAGGATATTGAAGACATCACAACTATGAAATAGCACATGTGGAATCATGTAGGAACCAAAAAAATGTTAGATTTCAGATTCTTCAAAGATGCCACCCTTTGACTTGATTGAATGCTTTTCCAACCGTCTTGAAGGAGTTCCCACATATGCTGAGCACTTGGTGACTGCTTTTCCTTCACTCTGCGGATCAACTCATCCCAAACCATCTCAATTGGGTTGAAGTTGGGTGATTGTGGAGGCCAGGTCACCTGATGCAGCACCATCAATCTCCTTCTTGGTCAAATAGCCCACACAGCCTGGAGGTGTGTTGGGTCAAGTGTGCCTTGAATTCTAAAAAACAGACAGTGTCACAAGCAATGCACCTACACAATCACACCTCCTCGTCCAATCTTCACGGTGGGAACCACACATGTGGAGATCATCAGTTCCCCTACTCTGCGTCTAACATGGACATTGCGTTTGGAACCAGAAAATTTGGACTCATCAGAACAAAGGACAGATTTCCACTGCTCGTGTTTCTTTGGCCAAGCAAGTCTCTGCTTCTTATTGGTGTCCTTTAGTAGTGGTTTCTTTGCAGCAATTCAACCATGAAGGCCTGATTCACACAGTCTCCTCTGAACAGTTGATGTTGAGATGTGTCTGTTACTTGAACTATGTAAAGCATTTATTTTGGCTGCAATCTAAGGTCCAGTTAACTCTAATGAAATTATCCTCTGCAGCAGAGGTAGCTCTGGGTCTTCCTTTCCTGTGGCAGTCGTCATAAGAGCCAGTTTCATCATAGAGCTTGATGGTTTTTGCAACTGCACTTGAAGAAACTTTCAAAGTTTGACGTGTTAAAATAATGGACTGTCATTTTCTTTGCTTATTTGGACTTGGACTTGGTCTTTTACCAAATAGGGCATTCTTCTGTATACCACCCTTACCTTGTCACAACACAACTGATTGGCTCAAACACATTAAGGAAAGAAATTACACAAATTAACTTTTAACAAGGTACACCTGTTAATTGAAATACATTTCAGGTGACTACCTCATGCAGCTGGTTGAGAGAATGCAAAGAGTGTGCAAAGCTGTCATCAAGGCAAAGAGTGGCTACTTTGAAGTATCTCAAATATAAAATACATTTTGATTTGTTTATTAGGTTACATGATTTGGTTACGTTACATGATTCCATATGTGTTACTTCATAATTTTGAAAATAGTCAAAATAAAGAAAAACCCTGGCATGATTAGGTGTATCCAAACTTTTGACTGGTATTGTAGGTCCTTTCAGAATGACTAACAGACAAATAGGCTAAATGGACTATCTGAGTTGTCCCTTGTATTTTATTATTATTTTCCATGCACACTCACAGGGCCCTATATACTTTACTTAAAACATTTCATTTCACCTTTATTTAACCAGGTAGGCCAGTTGAGAACAAGTTCTAGGAAGCCGATTCTAGATTTAATTTTGGATTGGAGATGCTTAATGAGTCTGGAAGGAGAGTTTACAATCTAACCAGACACCTAGGTATTTGTAGTTGTTCACATATTCTAAGTCAGAACCGTCCAGAGCAGTGATGCTAGTCGGGTGAGCGGGTGTGGGCAGCAATCGTTTGAAGAGCATGCATTTAGTTGTACTAGCATTTAAAAGCAGTTGGAGGCCACGGAAGGAGTGGTGTATGGCATTGAAGCTCGTTTGGAAGGTTAACACAGTGTCTAAAGAAGGGCCAGATATATACAGAATACTGTCCTGTGCGAAGAGGTGGATCAGAGAATCACCAGCAGCAAGAGCGCATCATTGATATATAGAGAGAAAATAATTGAACCCTGTGGCACCCCCATAGAGACTGCCAGAGGTCCGGACAACAGGAATCTATCTGAGAAGTAGTTGGTGAACCAGGTGAGGCAGTCATTTGAAAAACCAAGGCAGTTGAGTCCACCAATAAGAATTCGGTGTCAAAAGCCTTGGCCAGGTCGGCTGCACAGCACTGTCTTTTATTGATAGTGGTTCTGATATCTGATATTGATAGTGGTTCTGATATCCTTCGGCTGAGGTGCACCCATGACCAGCTCTGAAACCAGATTGCTTAGTGTAGAAGGTACAGTGGGATTCGAAATGGTCGGTGATCTGTTTGTTAACTTGGCCTTCAAAGACTTTAGAAAGGCAGGGCAGGATGGATATAGGTCTATAACAGTTTGGGTCTAGAATGTCTCCCTCTTTGAAGAGGGGGATGATCGGGGGCAGCTTTCCAATCTTTGGGGATCTCAGACGATACTAAAAAGAGAGGTTGAACAGGTTAGTAATAGGGGTTGCAACAATTTAGGCTGATCATTTTAGAAAGAGAGGGTCCAGATTGTTTAGCACAGCTGATTTGTAGGTATCCTGATTTTGCAGCTCTTTCAGAACATCAGCTGTCTGGATTTTAGTGAAGGAGAAGCGGGGGTGGGGGGGCTTGGGCAAGTTGCTGCAGGGGTTGCTGAGCTGTTGGCCGGGGTAGGTGTATAGCCAGGTGGAAAGCATGGCCAGCCGTAGAAAAATGCTTATTGAAATGATCGATGGTGGTGACAGTGTTTCCTAGCATCGGTGCAGTGGGCAGCTGGGAGGAGGTGTTCTTATTCTCCATGGACTTTACAGTGTCCCGAAAGTTTTTGGAATTAGTACAACAGGATGCTAACTGACTGAGTATATTGGTTCCTGACTTCCCTGAAAAGTTGCATATTGCCGGGGATATTCGATGCTAATGCAGAATGCCACAGGATGTTTTTGTGCTGGCAGTCAAGTCTGGGGTGAACCAAGGGCTATATCTGTTCTTAGATCTACATTTTTTGAATGGAGCATGCTTATTTAAGATGGCGAGGAAAGCACTTTTAAAGAGCAACCAGGCATCGTCTACTGACTGGATGAGGTCAATATCATTCCAGGATACCACGGCCAGGTCAATTAGAAAGGCCTGCTCGCTGAAGTGTTTTAGGGAGCGTTTGACAATGATGAGGGGTGGTCGTTTGACCACGGACCCATTACGCACGCAGGCAGTGATTGCTGAAATCATGGTTGAAGACAGCAGATTTGTATTTAGAGGGCAAGTTGGTCTGGATGACATCTAAGAGGTTGCCCATGGTTATGGATTTAGGGTTGTACCTGGTAGGTTCCTTGATAATTTGTGCGAGATTGAAGGCATCTATCTTAGATTGTTGGACAGCCGGGGTGTTAAGCATGTCCCAGTTTAGGTCACCTAGCAGTACGAGCTCTGAAGATAGATGGGGGGCAATCAATTCACATATGGTGTCCAGGGCACAGCTGGGGGCTGAAGGTGGTCTATAACAAGCGGCATTGGTGAGAGACTTGTTTCTGGGAAGGTGGATTTTTAAATATAAAAGCTTGAATTGTTTGGGCACAGACCTGGATAGTATGACAGAACTCTGCAGGCTATCTCTGCAGTAGATTACAACTCCGCCCCCTTTGGCAGTTCTATCTTGTCGGAAAATGTTATAGTTGGGGATGGAAATTTCAGGGTTTTTGGTGGTCTTCCTAAGCCAGGATTCAGACACGGCTAGGACATCAGGGTTGGCGGTGTGTGCTAAAGCAGTGAATAACACAAACTTGTGGAGGAGGCTTCTAATGTTAACGTGCATGAAACCAAGGCTTTTATGGTTACAGAAGTCAACATATTAGAGCGCCTGGGGAATGGGAGTGGTGCTGGGGGCTGCAGGGTTAACCTCTACATCACCAGAGGAACAGAGGAGGAGTAGGATAGTGAAATAAGATAGGGGTTCAACAGTGAAATAAGATAATAATCACTGACCAAAACAGCAATAGATAAGGCATTTTGACATTATGGAGAGGCATGTGTAGCCGAGTGATCATAGGGACAAATGAGTCAGGGAGCCAATTCAGTAGTTGTTACTACGCTAGGTGAGCTGGAGACACGGCGATTCAGACAGCTAGCAGGCCGGGGCTAGCAGATGGGCATCAGGCAATGTCGCAACGGAAGAACCTGTTGAAACCACCTCGGACGGTTACGTTGCCAGACCAGTTGTGATGGATTGGCGGGGCTCCGTGTAGGCAGTAAAGAGTTCAGGCCAATTGGCAAAATAGATATTGTAGCCCAAGAATTGGCTGGTGGACCTCTTTGGCTAGCCGGGAGATGGGCCTAGCTCGAGGCTAGCTCCAAGCTAACTGGTGCTTGCTTCGGGACAGAGATGTTTCCCAGGATTAGCCACTCAGTGGCTAGCTGCGGTGATCCGGTGTAAAGGTTCATAGCTTGCGGTAGGAATCCGGAGATGAGGTAGAGAAAAAGCAGTCCGATATGCTCTGGGTTGATATCGCAATGTGCAGACTGGCAGGAGTTGACCGGGCTGAGGCTGGCTGATGTCCGAGTTAATGTTGAGGACCGCTAGCAGTGGCTAACTGACTACTAGCTAGTAGCAAGTTAGCTGGCTAGCTGCTGATGGGGGTTCCGGTTCTAAAGTATAAAAATAACAAATCCGAATCACATTGGGTGAGGAGGGTTGCAGGAGAGGATATCCAGTCCGTAGATAGAAAGTGAGATGAAAATATATACAAATTATATACGACGAAAATTATATATACACGGAACAGGTCAAAACACACGTCCGACTGCTACGCCATCTTGGAACTACCACACACTTACACACACTGACACTCCAAAACACACACTCCATCATTTGCACACACGCACAATACGCACATAGATTTACACTGAATTGACACACACACAAACACACACCATCATCATATACGCTGCTGTTAATCATATATCCTGATGTCTAGTCACCTTACCCCTATACATATCTGCCTCTACCACTCCAGTATCCCTGTATATTGTTAATATGGTACTGACCCTGTATATAGTCACCTTACCCCTATACATATCTACCTCCATCACTCCAGTATCCCTGTATATTGTTAATATGGTACTGACACTGTACATAGTATGATTACCCCTATACATATCTACCTCCATCACTCCAGTATCCCTGTACATTGTTAATATGGTACTGGTACTGTATGTAGTATGATTACTTACTTGATAGTGTTCTTCATATTCTTATTTTCATACTGTGTGTGCTTTTGTTTTACCTTATTCGTTTTAATATTACATTGTTATTGCATTGTTGCACTTGCAAGAAAGGCATTTCACTCTATTTGTGCATGTGACATTAAAACTTGAAACTATAACCAAACAAGATCACTATAAGTATAAGAAACAAGACCAGATCGATGCTGCTGCCTTTGTCTTTCCAAGTGTGCAGTTTAACGTATGACATGGATACATATTGTAGCGCATTCTGAACGTATTCAGACCCCTTCACTTTTCCACATTTCTCTGACATGACAACCTCATTCTAAAATGGATTAAATAAAAACAATTCTTCATCAAGTGTCACGTCTGTAGGGAACCTGGCACCATCCCTAGGGTGAAGCATGGTGGCAGCATCATGCTGTGGGGATGTTTTCAGCGGCAGGGACTGGGAGACTAGTCAGGAGCGAGGGAAAGATGAACGGAGCAAAGTACAGAGAGATCCTTGTTGAAAACCTGCTCCAGACCACTCAGGACCTCAGCCTGGGGTGAAGGTTCACCTTCCAACAGGACAACGACCCTAAGCACACAGTCAAGACAACGCAGGAGTGGCTTCGGGACAAGTCTCCGAATGTCCTTGAGTGGCCCAGCCAGAGCACGGACTTGAACCCGATCGAACATCTCTGGAGAGACATGAAAATAGCTGTGCAGTGATGCTCCCCATCCAGCCTGACAGCGCTAGAGAGGATCTGCAGAGAAGAATGGGAGAAACTACCCAAATTCAGGTGTGCCAAAATGATAAAAAACAGTTTTTCCTTTGTCATTATGGGGTATTGTTTGTAGACTGATGTGGGGGGGGGGGGGACTTTTAATCCATTTTAGAATAAGGCTGTGAAGTAAAATGTTTTGGAAAAGTCAAGGGGTCTGTATATTCATTAAATTCAATCATTCATTGTTTTGTTAATTCAGTCATGATGGAGTACCTTATCATCAAGGTCATCATCACTCTCGTCTATTTCCTCCAGTCGCAGGTTCCACTCATACTCCACATGGACGTGAGCGTTAAACTTCCCCTCTGCCGCCTCCATCAGCTAGAGGGTGAGAAGGAAAAATAAAGCTATAAATAGAGGGAGAGTGAGAGACAGACATACAGACAGATTGAGAGAGAAAGAGAGACAGAGAGAGAGACAGTGAGACAGAGAGAATGAGCGAGATACATACAGAGAGAGAATGAGCGAGAGAGAGAATGAGAGATAAACAAAGGAGAAAAAGGCTAAGTTACAGAGTGTGACAATATTAATAGTATATATTTACATGACCATATCACAGACAGGATAGATTATGGGAAGAGGCAATAACAGTGTTGTGTGCAACGTGTGAAAAAGTGTATGATATGATAATTCCCATAGTTGAGAGTACTAGCATGCTTTTCTACATGAAGCAAAGCCAGTTCAGCTAAGACTTCCTAGCTTAACATGGCGGCCTATTTAAGTTGAGTTCTGCACACGCATCCTCTGCTCCTGCACTGCAAGCTTTGCGCTGGAGTTTCTTGCTGCCCATGCTGCAACTATGCTGTTACTCGCTACGCATTGTCTGTTTACTGCTAAACCAGCACAACCCCAGCCTCCACCTGTCAGGGGGATTGGTACAGCTATACCTGTAGTTTATTATTATGGTAACGATTGAGCATCGCTATGGCACTGAGCTACCCTGAAGCTGCAGAGCCTAACAACAAGACCTAATGTATTCTAATTTACTTCTAATAAATGGTTAAATCAATACATTGTTTTCCCTGTCTGAACAGACCAGGTTACATTGACTAGTTACATTGTGAGAGCTAGTCACAATACTGAAAAAGTTGTACTGGTAGACATGCAATAGTGTAGTCATGTCATATAGTACAGTACCTTCAGAAAGTATTCATACCCCACAATTCCACTGTTTTACAGACTGAATTCAAAATTGAAGAAAGAAATGTTTTTCTCACCCATCTACACACAATACCCCTGAATGAGAAATAACTAGTTTTTAGAAATGTTTGCAAATTTATTGAAAATTAAATACAGCAATATCTAATTTACATAAATATCCACACACCTGAGTCAATACTATGTAGAATTAGTTCCGTTCAGTTTCTTTTTAAATCCTGAAAAACTCCCCAGTCCTTAATGATTACAAGCATACCCACAACATGATGCAGCCACCACTATGCTTGAAAATATGGAGAGTGGTACTCAGTAATGTGTTGTATTGGATTTTCCCCAAACATAACACTTTGTATAAAGGACAAAAAGTGAATTGCTATGCCACATATTTTTCAGTATTACTTTAGTTACTTGTTGCAAACAGGATGTATGTTTTGGAAAAAATGTATTCTGTACATGCTTCCTTCTTTTCACTCTGTCAATTAGGTTATTAGGTTATCAATAACTACAATGTTATTGATCCGTCCTCAGTTTTCCCATATCACAGCTATTACACTCTGTAACTGTTTAAATTCATCATTGGCCTCATGGTGAAATTGATACACCATCCAAAGTGTAATTAATACCTTCACCTTGCTCAAAGGGATATTCAATGTCTGCTTCTTTGTTCTCACCCATCTACCAATAGGTGACATTTTTTGCGAGTCATTGGATTTGCGAGTCACTCCCTGGTCTTTGTGGTTGAATCTGTGTTTGAAATTCACTGCTCGACTGAGGAACCTTACAGATACAGTAATTGTATGTGTGGTATTCTGCCCTTGAGTTGCGTTCCCATGCAAAACTAGACAGATAGCTAACAACTAAGTCCCAAGGCGTGACTTTTCTTGAATTAATATATTGAAAACGTTTATGTTGTGAAAAAACTTATATTTTCCAAGGCTGAAGCGTGACAATAAATAACTACATTGAAAGACCTGCACCATAGCGTTGTTTGTAGCTGCTTCTATGCGTGCAGAACAAATTCTCTACTTCCTGTTTGCGTAGTCTTTCTAAGTACCAGAAAGCTCCACTAGTGGGCAATTAACACCATTGAACACAATGAAAATCCAATTTAACCATTGTAATAAAATAATCTGTTACCTTCTAACAGGAAGGCAGCACATGTGGTGTACAGAGATGAGGTAGCACATTTTTACTCCTGAACATATTTAGGCTTGCCATAACAAAGGGGTTGAATACTTATTGACTGAAGACATTTCAGCACTTTAATTAATTTAATTTGAAAACAACAAAATGTAGAAAAAGTCAAGGATTGTGAATACTTTCTGAAAGCACTGTACATACTGTATGCCACTTGATGTTTGTATTATGTGATTGGATGTGGTGATACTGTGGGAGGTTTGTTTCAACCACTAGCTGCCAGGTTGACAGAGGTATTCAGGGGAGTTAAAGAAGCATACGAGGGTGCTCACATTGTCCGCACTTCGACGGGACATAACATGCTTTCCTTGTATTCATATTGTATTCATATTCAATATTGTAGTCGTAAAACCCTAATACGTACTTTCAGATTTTCCTAACTTAATTGTTACATTTCTTTTTTTTCTCTTCTTTAAAAAAAAATCACTTGTACTGTTCACACTTAAGTCCACAATGTAGGGGGGAAAGAGGTTCTAAGTGTTGTGTTCTAGGTGGACAGATCAGCTAATTAGAATCAGAAGTTGTCCTCTGTTGCTAGTAATGACAGGGGGAACTGGAGCACTAAAAGACCATGTCTGTCAGTCTCTAAAACAGTTTGATGTTGCTGGAAATAATCCAGCCTTCTAGATATTGATGCCTATAAGGCTGATACTCACCGATTCCTCGTACTGGGTATCTCGCAACCTTCTTGCAATGTCCAGAGCAGTCTCTCCACTTTGATTGGCTGAAAGAACAAGTAGCCAGCGGTCACCATAAGTGCGGAGCCTCATGACGTGATTTGTAATTTGATGATGGTTTTCTTATATGGCGGGATAAATTAAGTTGTAATGAATTGATTTGAAATGACATTACATGACATGCATCAACAAAAGTCAGATGATGTTTTAATGTTGTGAGGGAAATTATGGTTTTAGAAAAACAGACTGGATAAATACTTAATAATTGTTAAATTGTTAAATACTGTGATAAAGGAGCAGATAATTACTTGACTGCTTTTTACAATTACAGTAGTTACTTTTCCTAAACTATTTGATATATGCCTGAAAGTAAGAAAGAAAATATTTCTGAAGAAAAAAAGTAATTGTAAAGTAGTTGACATATTTCATAGCTATCCAGAACAAACAAATCATGTCTCTCTCCATCTCCAACCTCTCCAAAAAAACACCTTGGTTTGCCTCACATATTTCAGTCATATGAAATCTAAGATTAAAAACATGCAATGAGATGACAAGTCCGACAGGGACAATCTGAGAGTTTGCACACACCGATGTCGATGGCTGGTTTGCCCCGCAGTAGCAGTTTCAAACATTCTTGTTTTTCGTACAGACAGCAGTAGTGTAGTGCAGTGTTTCCATTCTCCGTCTGCCTGTCTAGATTACCACTGGGGGTGGAGAGTGAGAGAGACTGATAGTCAAATTCTAGTGATACAAAGAATAAAAAGGTAAACCTTAAGATAATCATTAGTAAGTCATTAACAAGTATTTAGTAAAAGTGTTGGTTATACGTTCCAACTTTAAATGTGTGATTGAGTTCCCTCTGCCGGGACACTAGCGTCATATACCTGTTTTGCACCAGGAAGTCCACTAGATGCAGGGAGGTCTGGTCAGCAGTCCTCACAGAGTAGTGGAGGGCAGTCTCACTGAGCTCCTGTTGGGAACGAGTCTGTGTTTCAACTACAGTACCAGTCAAAAGTTTGGACACACCTACTCATTCAAGGGTTATTTATTTATTTGTACTATTTTCTACATTGTAGAATAATAGTGAAGACATCAAAACTATGAAATAACACATATGGAATCATGTAGTCGCCAAAAAATTATTAAACATATCAAAATATATTATATATTTGAGAATCTTCAAAGTAGCCACCTTTTGCCTTGATGACCGCTTTGCACACTCTTGGCATTCTCAAATCAAATCAAATTTTATTTGTCACATACACGTGATTAGCAGATGTTAATGAGAGTGTAGCGAAATGCTTGTGCTTCTAGTACCGTCAGTGCAGTACTATCTACCTTATACACACAAATCTAAAATATATGTATATGAATATGTACATATAAATACCTGGATGAGTGGTATAGGCATCGTGCAATAGATGGTATAAGGTACAGAATATACATATGATATGAGTAATGTAAGAAATGTAAACCAAAATATTTGATCATTTACTCCATAAGAATATGTACATATAAATACCTGGATGAGTGGTATAGGCATCGTGCAATAGATGGTATAAGGTACAGAATATACATATGATATGAGTAATGTAAGAAATGTAAACCAAAATATTTGATCATATTACTCCAGTGCTAGCCTCGCGACACTGGCTTCCTGTCAAGGCAAGGGCTGATTTCAAGGTTTTACTGCTAACCTACAAAGCATTACATGGGCTTTCTCCTACCTATCTCTCTGATTTGGTCCTGCCGTACATACAGTGGGGCAAAATAGTATTTAGTCAGCCACCAAATGTGCAAGTTCTCCCACTTAAAAAGATGAGAGGCCTGTAATTTTCATCATATGTACACTTCAACTATGACAGACAAAATGAGAAAAAAAATCCAGAAAATCACATTGTAGGATTTTTTATGAATTTATTTGCAAATTATGGTGGAAAATAAGTATTTGGTCACCTACAAACAAGCAAGATTTCTGTCTCTCACAGACCTATAACTTCTTCTTTAAGAGGCTCCTCTGTCCTCCACTCGTTACCTGTATTAATGGCACCTGTTTGAACTTGTTATCAGTATAAAAGACACCTGTCCACAACCTCAAACAGTCACACTAAAAACTCCACTATGGCCAAGACCAAAGAGCTGTCAAAGGACACCGGAAACAAAATTGTAGACCTGCACCAGGCTGGGAAGACTAGGTAAGAATAGGTAAGCAGCTTGGTTTGAAGAAATCAACTGTGGGAGCAATTATTAGGAAATGGAAGACATACAAGACCACTGATAATCTCCCTCGATCTGGGGCTCCACGCAACATCTCACCCCATGGTCATTCACTAGATCCCCCCCGTGTGGTTCTGGGATTTTTGCTCACAAAAACAGTGAGCAAAAATCCCAGAACCACACGGGGGGGATCTAGTGAATGACCTGCAGAGAGCTGGGACCAAAGTAACAAAGCCTACCATAAGTAACACACTACACACAAATCCTGCAGTGCCAGACTCCTGCTTAAGCCAGTACATGTCCAGACCCGTCTGAAGTTTGCTAGAGAGCATTTGGATGATCCAGAAGAAGGTTGGGAGAATGTCATATGGTCAGATGAAACCAAAATAGAACTTTTTGGTAAAAACTCAACTCGTCGTGTTTGGAGGACAAAGAATGCTGAATTGCATCCAAACCATACCTACTGTGAAGCATGGGGGTGGAAAAATCATGCTTTGGGGCTGTTTTTCTGCAAAGGGACCAGGATGACTGACAGAGTAAAGGAAAGAATGAATGGAGCCATGCATCATGAGATTGAGTGAAAACCTCCTCCCATAAGCAAGGGCATTGAAGATGAAACGTGGCTGGGTCTTTCAGCATGACAATGATCCCAAACACACCGCCCGGGAAACGAAGGAGTGGCTTCATAAGAAGCATTTCAAGGTCCTGGAGTGGCCTAGCCAGTCTCCAGATCTCAACCCCATTGAAAATCTTTGGAGGGAGTCGAATGTCCGTGTTGCCCAGCAACAGCCCCAAAACATCACTGCTCTAGAGGAGATCTGCATGGAGGAATGGGCCAAAATACCAGCAACAGTGTGTGAAAACCTTGAAGACTTACAGAAACCGTTTCACCTCTGTCATTGCCAACAAAGGGTATATAACAAAGTATTGAGATAAACTTTTGTTATTGACCAAATAATTGGTCTCTCATATTTTTAAGTGGGAGAACTTGCACAATTGGTGGCTGACTAAATACTTTTTGCCCCACTGTACCTACACGTACACTACAGTCACAAGACGCAGGCCTCCTAATTGTCCCTAGAATTTGTAAGCAAAAAGCTGGAGGCAGGGCTTTCTCCTATAGAGCTCCATTTTTATGGAATGGTCTGCCTACCCATGTGAGAGACGCAGACTCGGTCTCAACCTTTCAGACTTTACTGAAGACTCATCTCTTCAGTGGGTCATATGATTGAGTGTAGTCTGGCCCAGGAGTGTGAAAGTGAACGGAAAGGCTCTGGAGCAACGAACTGCCCTTCCTGTCTCTGCCTGTCTCTGCCCTCTTTCCACTGGGATTCTCTGCCTCTAACCCTATTACAGGGGCTGAGTCACTGGCTTACTGGTGCTCTTCCATGCCGTCCCTAGGAGGGGTGCGTCACTTGAGGGGTGCGTCACTGATGTGATCTTCCTGTCTGGGTTGGCGCCCCCCCTTGGGTTGTGCCGTGGCGGAGATCTTTGTGGGCTATACTCGGCCTTGTCTCAGGATGGTAAGTTGGTGGATGAAGATATCCCTTTAGTGGTGTAGTGGCTGTGCTTTTGCAAAAAGGGTGGGGTTATATCCTTCCTGTTTGGCCCTATCATCGGATGGGGTCACAGTGTCTCCTGACCCCTCCTGTCTCAGCCTCCAGTATGTATGCTGCAGAAGTTTATGTGTCGGGAGGCTAGGGTCAGTTTGTTATATCTGGAGTACTTCTCCTGTCTTATCCGGTGTCCTGTGTGAATTTAAGTATGCTCTCTCTAATTCTCTCTTTCTCTCTTTCTTTCTCGCTCTCGGAGGACCTGAGCCCTAGGACCATGCCTCAGGCCTACCTGGCATGATGGCTCCTTGCTGTCCCCAGTCCACCTGGCCGTGCTGCTGCTCCAGTTTCAACTGTTCTGCCTGTGATTATTATTATTTGACCATGCTGGTCATTTATGAACATTTGAACATCTTGGCCATGTTCTGTTATATTTTCTCCACCCCGCACAGCCAGAAGAGGACTGGCCACCTCTCATAGCCTGGTTCCTCTCTAGGTTTCTTCCTAGGTTTTGGCCTTTCTTGGGAGTTTTTCTTCTACACCTGCATTGCTTGCTGTTTGGGGTTTTCGGCTGGGTTTCTGTACAGCACTTTGAGATATCAGCTGATGTACGAAGGGCTATATAAATACATTTGATTTGCTTTGATTATTAAAGTGTCATTATTTAGAGTGGCATTGTTTAAAGTGACTAGTGATTGGGTCTCAATGTAGGCAGCAGCCTCTCTGAGTTAGTGATTGCTGTTTAGCAGTCTGATATCCTTGAGATTGAAAAACAGCTTCTGTCTCTCGGTCCCAGCTGTGATGCACCTGTACTGACCTCGCCTTCTTGATGGTAGCAATGTGAACAGGCCGTGGCTCGGGTGGTTGTTGTCCTTGAAGATCTTTTTGGCCTTCCTGTGACATCGGGTGCTGTAGGTGTCCTGGAGGACAGGTAGTTTGCCCCCGGTGATGCATTTCGCAGACCACACCACCCTCTGGAGAGCCTTGCGGTTGAGGGTGGTGCAGTTGCTGTACGATGCGGTGATACAGCCCGACAGGATGCTCTCGAATGTGCATCTGTAAAAGTTTGTCAGGGATTTTTCAGCCTCCTAATATTGACGAGGTGCTGTTGTGCCTTCTTCACCACACTGTCTGTGTGGGTGGACCATTTCAGTTTGTCAATGATGTGCACGCCGAGAAACTTAACTTTCCAACTTCTCCACTACTGTCCCTTTGATGTGGATAGGGCGGTGCTCCCTCTCTCTGAGAGGTTGTTATCCTGGCATCACACTCTGAGTGCCCTGACCTCCTCCCTGATTACCGTAGTTGTTGGTAATCAAGCCCACTACTGTTGTGTTGTCTGCAAACTTGATGCTTGAATTGGAGGTGTGAATGGCCACGCAGTAATGGGTGAACAGGGAGTACAGAATGGGGCTGAGCATGCACCCTTGTGGGGCCCCAGTGTTGAGGGTCAACGAAGTGGAGACATTGTTTCCTACCTTCACCACCTGGAGGCGGCCCATCAGAAAGTCCAGGACCTAATTGCACAGGTCGGGTTGAGACTCAGGGCATCCAGTTTAATGATGAGCTTGGAGGGAACTGTCGTGTTGAATGCTGAGCTGTAGTCAATGAACAGCATTCTTACATAGGTATTCCTCTTGTCCAGATGGGATAGGGCAGTGTGCAGTGTGATGGCGATTGCCTCGACTGTGGACCTGTTGGGGAGGAAAGCAAATTGAAGTGGGTCTAGGGTGGCAGGTAAGGTAGAGGTGATATGATCCTTGCCTTGTCTCTCATAGCACTTCACGACGACAGAAGCGAGTGCTACCGGACTGTAGTAATTTAGTTCAGTTACCTTTGCTTTCTTGGGTACAAGAACAATGGTGGGCATGTGGGGACAGCAGACGGGATAGGGAGCGATTGAATATGTCAAAAACTCTCTAGCCAGCTGGTCTGCGCATGCTCTAAGGACGCAGCTAGGGATGCCGTCTGGGCCAGCAGCCATGCGAGAGTTAACATGCTTAAATGTCTTACTCACATCGGCCACGGAGAAGGAGAGGGGGGGGCCACGTCCTTGTTAACGTGCCACGATGGTGGCACTGTATTATCCTCAGAGGGAAAATAAGGTGTTTAGTTTGTCTGCAAGCAAGATGTCAGTGTCCGTAACGTGGCTGGTTTTCTTTCTGTAGTTCGTGATTTCCTCTAGACCCTGCCACATACGTCTCGTGTCTGAGCCGTTGAATTGCGACTCCACTTTGTCCCTATACCAACATTTCACTTGGTTGATTGACTTGCGGAGGGAATAACTACACTGTTTATATTTGGCCTTATTCCAGGTCCTCTTTCCACGGTTAAATACGGTGGATCGCACTTTCAGTTATGCGCGAATGCCGCTATCCCTCCACGGTTTCTGGTTAGGGTAGGTTTTAATAGTCACAGTGGGTACAACATCTCCTATGCACCTCCTTATAAACTCACTCACAGAGAGAGCGTATAGATCAATGTTATTCTCTGAGGCTGACCGGAACATTTCCCAGTCCGCGTGATCAAAACAATCTTGAAGCGTGGATTCCGATTGGTCAGACCAGCGTTGAATGGTTCTAGTCACAGGTACATCCTGTTCGAGTTTCTGCCTATAAAGACGGTAGGAGCAAGATGGACTCGTGGTCGGATTTGAGGAAGGGAGGGCGAGGGAGGGCCTTGTATGCATCGTAGAAATTAGAGTAGCAGTGATCGAGTGCATTGCCCTTGCGAGTGCTGAAATCAATATGCTGATCAAATTTAGGTAGCCTTGTCCTCAAATTTTCTTTGTTAAAATCTCCAGCTACAATATATGCAGCCTCAGGATATATGGTTTCCAGTTTGCATAGAGTCCAGGGAAGTTCCTTGAGGGCCATTGTGGTGTCTGCTTGACGGGGAATATGCACAACGGACAAGAACCCTTCTTCCCAGAGAGGTGTTTATCTCTGTCGGCACGACGCATGAAGAAGCTCGATGGCTTCACCGACTCCAACAACGTATCCCGAGACAGCCATGTTTCCGTGAAACAGAGAATGTTACAATCTCTGATGTCTCTCTGGAAGGCAACCCTTGCTCGAATTGTGTCTACCTTGTTGTCAAGAGACTGGACATTGGTGAGTAGTATTCCCGGTGAGTGGTGGGCGATGTGCATATCTATGGAGCCTGACCAGAAGGCTGCTCCGTCTGCCCCTTCTGCAGTGGTGTTGCTTTGGGTCGACTTCTGGGATTAGGTCCATTGTCATGGGTGGGCGGTCCAAACCAAGGATCCGCTTCGGGAAAGTCGTATTCCTGGTCGTAATGTTGGTAAGTTGACGTCGCACTTATATCCAATAGTTCCTACCGGTAATAACGCTTAAGATTTTCTGTGCTAACAATGTAAGAAATAATACACACACCAGTAAGAGAGGCGACCATCGCTGTCGGTGCCATCTTGTGTCTCTCAATCAGCTTCATATGGAATGCTTTTCAAAATGTCTTGAGGGAGTTGCCACATATGCTGAGCCCTTGTTGGCTCCTTTTCCTTCACTCTGCGTTCCAACTTATTCCAAACCATCTCAATTGGGTTGTGGTTTGGTGATAGTGGAGGCCAGGTCATCTGATGCAGCACTCCATCATTCTCCTTCTTGATCAAATACACAGCCTTTGCACAGCCTGGAGGTGTGTTTTGGGTATTTGTCCTGGTGAAAAGCTCTCAAGGCAAAGGGTGGCTACTTTGAAGAATGTCAAATATAAAATATATTTTGATATGTTTAACACTTTTTTGGTTCTACATGATTCCATGTGTTATTTCCTAGTTTTGATGTCTTCACTATTATTCTACAATGTTGAAAATAGTAAAAATAAAGAAAATTAGTAGGTGTGTCCAAGCTTTTGATTGGTCCTGTAAATAAAATATACATAAATAAAATACATCAAATAACGCCACTTTCATAACCACATCTTCGTCCAGTGATGCCAAATTGTTTTGGAATTGTGACCACTTGAAGCTTTCTGAATTGTTTTCTGACTCGTTGTGCACTTCAGTTAATATGCTATTTAAGAATAAAATGAACACAGCTACCCTTACCTTTCCTGCCTCGGGCAGGGGCTCCATAAGCTCCGCCCCCTCGGCATAAATCTGGATAAGTAACAGCAGATCTCGGGAGCGCACCGCCTCCGACAACTTGCCTGGAACCGTGGCTTTGCCAGTCTGGTGGGCAAATTTGTGGTCCAGGTATTTAGCGTTGATGTACTCCTTCCTCACCGTCCTGCCATAGAGAATATAAGGTTTGTTTCTTATCATAATTATCTGTTTGCCAGTGAACTAATACTTAGGCCGGTATCAGAAATGCATTTGATTTGCACCATATGGAGATCATTTATATTTATTGACACAGTCAGGGGTGAAAGTAAGCAGGTACGGGTCAAGTAAATAGTGGTGGTACACCGTATCGGTAAAAGATTTGCCTATCACAATAACAGCACTCCCTGGTTTGAACCTTTGAAGTTCAGATGGAACAGTTGAAAAAGTAACTGGACTGACTGTAGGCCTCCTGCAGAATCCTTGCAGTAAAAATAATAGACCAAATGTTCATTTTTGTCTCGGAACAGGATTAGAGAAATATGATTTCTCTCGTTCATTTTTTCTCTCGTTCATTTTTTCCCCCACCAAATAAAATATGCATCCATATTAACTGAAATGTTATCAGAAACATGTTGGATCGTTTTCACAGATTTTAAATTCCTTAAAACCAGTTTAACTGTTGTAATTTGGAAATTTTGCACAGAAAATCTTCCTGGTACCTAAACCAAATCTAATGATATTCGTCACATGCTTCGTAAACAACAGTTGTAGACTAACAGTGAAATGCTAACTTACGGGACCTTCTAACAATGCAGAGAGTGAAAATTAAAACATAATAATAAAAGTAATAGATACACAATGAGTAACAATAACTTGGCTATATACAAGAGGTACCAGTACCGAGTCGATGAGCAGGGATACGAGGTCATTAAGGTAGATATGTACATAGAGTATAACTTGAGTATACATTTTTACATCCATCAAATGGCTGGTGTGCTTTTGGAATTAATTTACAGGGGATGAACGTGTGCAGCAGTGGAGGCTCCTCAGAGGAGGAAGAGGAGAACCACCCTACTGAGTGATTTTTTTTATTCTTATAGTGAAACATTGAAAAAGTTATAATTTTTTGACAAAACTACCCTAAATACAGTATACTTATTTAACTGATTAAAGCACACTGTTTTGAAATTAAGGTCTATAGTAGCCTCAACAGCACTCTCTGGTGTAGCACAATGGTGTACCCGGAGGACAGCTAGCTTCCGTTCTCCTCTAGCTACATTGACTACAAAACCTAGGAGGCTCATGGTTCTCACCCCCTTCCATAAACTTGGAACATGGAAAATATAAATCTAGCTGTTTTTTCTATATATCGGCAGGACAGAACAGCTGTGTCCAGTAAGGTGACGGAAGGGGGTGTGTCTCTTTGTCAACAAAAGTTGGTGCGCAGTCTCAAGGTTCTGCTCATCCGAATTAGAAAACCTCATGATAAGCTGTAGACCACACTATTTCCCAAAAGAGAGCTTTCAAGAGTTTGCAGCTGTCTATTTACCACCAGGCCATAAGCAAATAAAAAAATGCAGAAGCTACATCTGGTAAGAGGAGGGGTGGGAGTGTGTGTTTTTTTTGTCAATAACAGCTGGTGCGCGATGTCTAATAATAAAGAAGTCTAGTGGTATTTGCTCACCTGAGGTAGAGAACCTTATGGCAAGATGTAGACCAAGAGAGTTCTCATCTGTATTATTCGTAGCCGTCTATTTACCATCACATATCGATGCTGGCACTAAGATTGCACTCAACCAACTCTATAAGGCCATAAGCAAACAAGAAAATGCTCACCCAGATGTGGTGCTCCTAGTGGCTGGGGACTTTAATGCAGGGAAACCATTTTACCTAATTTCTACCAGCATGTCTTATGTGCAACTACAGGCAAAAAAAATCAAAATCACATCTACTCTACACAGAGATGCATACAAAGCTCTCCCTCGCCATTCATTTGGCAAATCTGACCATAACCTCATCCTCTTAATTCCTGCTTACAAGCAAAAACTGAAACAGGAAGTACCAGTGATGAGCTCAATATGGAAGTGGATCGATGAAGTGGATGCTAAGCTACAGGAATGTTTCGCTAGCACAGATTTGAATATGTTGTGGGATTCATACTATGGCATTGATGAGTTTACCACATCAGTCACTGGCTTCATTAATAAGTGTATGGACAATGTAGTCCCCCGAGTGACCGTGCATAAATAGCCTGACCAGAAACAATGGATTACAGGCAACATCTGAACTGAGCTAAAGGCAATGAGCGGGACACACATTTGGATGCTTATAAGAAATCCCGCTACGCCTGTGTACGAACAATCAAACAGGCAAAGTGTCAATACAGCACTAAGATCGAATCCTACTAAACCAGCTCTGATGCTCATCCGATATGGCAGGGCTTGCAAACTATGATGATTGACCAAGGGAATACCAGCCACAAGCTGCCCAGTGACGCGAGTCTACCAGACAAGCTAAATGCATTCAATGCTTGGTTCAAGGCAAGCAACACTGAACCATGCATGAGAGCACCAATTGTTCCGTAGCCGATGTGAGTAAGGCTTTTTAACAGGTTAAAATTCACAAGGCCGCAGGGCCAGACGGATTACCAGTACTCAGAGCATGAGCTGACCAGCTAGCAAGTGTCTTCACTGACATTTTCAACCTTCATCCATTGTAGGGTGCCGTCTTTCATATGGGACGTAATGTCTTGACCCTCTGTGGTAACTAAAGATCCCATGGCACTTATCGTAAGAGTAGGAGTGTTAACCCCAGTGTCCTGGCTAAATTCCCAATCTGGCCCACATACGATCATGGCCACCTAATCATCTCCAGCTTCTAATTGGCTCATTCATCCCCTTCCTCTTCTCTGAAACTATTCCCTTGGTAGTTGCTGTAAATTAAAATGTGTTCTCAGTCAACATACCTGGTAAATTAAGGGTTAAATAAATACAAATAAAATGTAATACCTACATGTTTCAAGCAGACCACCATAGTCCTCATGCCCAAGAACGCCAAGGTAACCTGTCTAATGACTACGTCCTGTATGCCCTGTAGCACTCAGATCTGTAGCCATGAAATGCTTTGAAAGGTTGGTCATGGCTCACATCAACACCATTATCCCAGAAACCCCTGACCCATGCCAATTTGGAAATGCCTCCAAAGATGATGCAATCTCTATTGCACTCCACACTGCCCTTTCCCAACTGGACAAAAGGAACATCTATGTGAGAATGCTGTACATTGACGACAGCTCAGTGTTCAACACCATAGTGCCCACGAAGGTCATCACTAAGCTAAGGACTCTGGAACTTAACACCTCCCTCTGCAACTGGATCATGGACATTCTGATGGGACACCCCTAGGTGGTGAGGGTAGGCAACAACACATCCGCCACGCTGACCCTCAACACGGGGGCCCCTCAGGGGTGCATGCTTAGCTCCCTCCTGTACTCCCTGGTCACCCTCGACTGTGGTGCCGCACACGGCTCCAACACCATCATTAAGTTTGCTGATGACACAAAGTTGTAGGCCTGATTACTGACAACGATGAGACAGCCTACAGGGAGGAGGTTAGAGACCTGACAGTGTGGTGCCAGGACAACAACCGCTCTCTCAACGTCAGCAAGACAAAAGACCTGATAGTGGAATACATGAAACGGAGGGCCGAGCACGCCCCCATTCAAATCGACGGGCTGTAGTGGATACGGTCGAGAGCCTGAAGTTCCTCGGTTTCCACATCACTAAAGACCCATCATGGTCCAAGCACACCAACACAGTCGTGAAGAGGGCACGACAACGCCTCTTCCCCCTCAGGAGGCTGAAAAGATTTGGCATGGGTCCTCTGATCCTCAAAACGTTCTACAGCGGCACGAGAGAGCATCGTGACTGGCTGCATCACCGTTAGCATGGCAACTGCTCGAAGGTAGTGCGTATGGTCCAGTACATCACTGGGGCTGAGCTCCCTGTCATCCAGGACCTCTATACCAGATGGTGTCAGAGGAAGGCCATGAAAAGACTCCAGCCAAAGACTCACAAAGTCAAAGACTCACAGTCTGTTCCCTCTGCTACCGCAAGGCAAGGGGTACCGGAGTGCCAAGTCTGGGAACGAAAGCCTCCTGAACAGCTTCTACAGCTTCTACGACTGCTGAATAGTGAATAATACAGCTACCCGGATGTTTTGTTTTTCACCCCCTACCTACATGTACATAGCACTTCAATCAATAACCTAACCAAACCTACATGTATATATTACCTCAATCAATAACCCCAACTGCCTCATACCCCAGTACACTGACTCAGTGCCAGTACTCCTTGTATATAGCCTCGTTATTGATTTATTTGAAAATCAGATTGAAACATTATGACAAAAGACATATCTTTTGAAACAAAAGACATCATTATTAATTATGCCCCTCCAGATAGGAGGTCCTGTACCGGCAAGTAATTACATTTACTTTCAGCCCCGGACACATATATTCGCAACCTGCTATGATGACAACCATTTTAGATTTCAGATGGGTTGAAAAGGTTAGATTCACATTGATTTCAAATGACTGATGTTAATTCAATAACACTCACATGTCACTTGATGGGGTGGGCTTTGGCGAGGGACATGGAATATTGCCTTCCATGATGCCATTGAAACTACTGTTCCCTATGTTCTTAGCCAGCTGAGGAGAGAGAGCAGAACAGGTGGGTTGAATAACATGTAAACTGCCTTTGAAACAGACAAAGTTTAGGAGTTAAACATACCATATACTGTGCCTTTCAAACGTATTCAGACCCTTTGGATTTCTTCGCATTATATTGTGTCAATACATGTTATAAACACATTTGGCATCGATTACAGATGTGAGACTTTCTGGGTTGGATTGTACAATATTTGCCCATTATTCTTTTCAAAATTCATCAAGCTCTATAAAGATGTTGGGGATCATGACTAGACAGCAATTTTTAAATCTTTCCATAGATTTTCAAACATATTTAAGTCAAAACTGTAAGTTGGCCACTCAGGAACATTCACCGTCTTCTTGGTAAGCAACTCCAGTGTAGACTTTGGCTTGTGTTTTAGGTTATTGTCCTGCTGAAAGGTGAATTCTTCTCCCAGTCTCTGGTGTAAAGCAGACTAAAGCAGGTTTTCCTCAAGGATTTTTCCTGTGCTTAGCTATATTCCATTTATTTTTATCCTGAAAAACTCCCCAGAATTTGCTGATGTCAGGCATACCCATACCATGATGCAGCCACCACCATGCTTGAAAATAAGGAGGCAGTTATTCAGTGACATGTTGTGGTGGATTTGCCCCAAACATATATATATTTTAACATTTTATTTCACCTTTATTTAACCAGGTATGCCAGTTGAGAACAAGTTCTCATTTACAACTGTAAAAATAAAGCAAAGCTGTGCAACACAAACAACACAGAGTTACACATGGAATAAACAAACGTACAGTCAATAACACAATAGAAAAGTCCATATACAGTGTGTGCAAATGAGGTAAGGCAATAAATAGGCCGTAGCGGCAAAGTAAATACAATTTAGCAATTAAACACTGGAGTGATAGATGTGCAGAAGATGAATGTGGAAGTAGGGATACTGGGGTGCAAAGGAGCAAAAAATAAATAACAGTATAAGGATGAGGTAGTTTGATGGGATATTTACAGATGGGCAATGTACAGGTGCAGTGATCTGTGAGCTGCTCTGACAGCTGGTGCTTAAAGTTAGAGGGGTTATGAGTCTCCAGCTTCAGTGATTTTTACAATTCGTTCCAGTCATTGGCAGCAGAGAACTGGAAGGAAAGGAGGCCAAAGGGAGAATTGGCTTTGGGGATGACCAGTGAGATATACCTGCTGGAGCGTGTGCTACGAGTGGGTGCTGCTATGGTGACCAGTGAGCTGAGATAAGGCGGGGAATTACCTAGCAGAGACTTGTAGATGACCTAGAGCCAGTGGGTTTGGCGATGAATATGAAGCGAGGGCCAGCCAACGAGAGTGTACAGGTTGCAGTGGTAGTGTCACGCCCTGTTCTAAGTATTTTGTGTTTTTTTTCATGTATTGGGTCAGGCCAGGGTGTGGCATGGAGTTTTTGTATTGTGGTGTGTTTTGTCTTGGGGTTTTGGTGTGTATGTATTTGGGATTGTAGCTAGTGGGGTTATCTAGCAAAGTCTATGGCTGTCTGGAGTGGTTCTCAATCAGAGGCAGGTGCTTATCGTTGTCTCTGATTGGGAACCATATTTAGGCAGCCATATTCTTTGAGTTTGTCGTGGGTGATTGTCCTTAGTGTCTTTGTTCCTGTCTCTATGTTAGTTTACACTAGTATAGGCTGTTTCGGTTTTCATTACGTTAAGTTTGTTGTTGAGTCTGGAAGGATCGGTTGAAGAGCATGCATTTAGTTTTACTAGCATTTAAGAGCAGTTGGAGGCCACGGAAGGAGTGTTGTATGGCATTGAAACTCGTTTGGAGGTTAGTTAAAACAATTTCCAAAGAAGGGCCAGAAGTATATAGACTGGTGTCGTGTGGGTAGAGGTGGATCAGGGAATCACCAGCAGTAAGAGTGACATCATTGATGTATACAGAGAAAAGAGTCGGCCCGAGAATTAAACCTTGTGGCACCCCTATAGAGACTGCCAGAGGTCCGGACAACAGGCCCGTCGATTTGACACACTGAACTCTATCTGAGAAGTAGTTGCTGAACCAGACGAGGCAGTCATTTGAGAAGCAAAGGCTGTTGAGGCTTTGTATTTAGGCCAAAAAAGTGTATTTCTTTGCTGTGTTTTTTCCCCTCAGTATTCTTTAGTGCCTTGTTGCGTACAAGATGCATGTTCTGGAATATTTGTATTGTGTATGTTTGTATTATTCTTTTCACTCTGTCATTTAGATCATTATTGTGGAGTCTCAACATTGTTGTTGATCCATCCTCAGTGTTCTCCCATCACAGCCATTGAACTGTTTTAAAATCACCAATGGCCTCATGGTAACATCCTTAAGCAGTTTCATTCCTGTCCTGCAGCTCAGTTCAGAAGGAATCTGTTCTTTAAATTCAATACTTGACTGAGGGAACTTACAGATGTTGTATGTATGGGGGACAGAGGAAGGGTTAGTCATTTAACAATTATGTCAACCCCTTTAGAGGATTATTTCACACAGAGTGAGTAACTTATTATGTGATGTGTTCAGCCAAATCTTGCAAAGGGGCTGAATACTCATGAATACTCATGGAACAATTATATATATATATATATATATATATATATATATATATATATATATATACACACACACACACACACACATATACATATATATATATATACTGCTAAAAAAAATAAAGGGAACACTTAAACAACACAATGTAACTCCAAGTCAATCACACTTCTGTGAAATCAAACTGTCCACTTAGGAAGCAACACTGATTGACAATAAATGTCACATGCTGTTGTGCAAATGGAATAGACAACAGGTGGAAATTATAGGCAATTAGCAAGACACCCCCAATAAAGGAGTGGTTCTGCAGGTGGTGACCACAGACCACTTCTTAGTTCCTATGCTTCCTGGCTGATGTTTTGGTCACTTGCAGATCATCCAGGATGGCACATCAATGCGAGCTGTGGCAAGAAGGTTTGCTGTGTCTGTCAGCGTAGTGTCCAGAGCATGGAGGTGCTACCAGGAAACAGGCCAGTACATCAGGAGACATGGAGGAGGCCGTAGGAGGGCAACAACCCAGCAGCAGGACCGCTACCTCCGCCTTTGTGAAAGGAGGAGCAGGAGGAGCACTGCCGGAGCCCTGCAAAATGACCTCCAGCAGGCCACAAATGTGCATGTGTCTGCTCAAACGGTCAGAAACAGACTCCATGAGGGTGGTATGAGGGCCCGACGTCCACAGGTGGGGGTTGTGCTTACAGCCCAACATCGTGCAGGACGTTTGGCATTTGCCAGAGAACACCAAGATTGGCAAATTCGCCACTGGCGCCCTGTGCTCTTCACAGATGAATGCAGGTTCACACTGAGCACGTGACAGACGTGACAGAGTCTGGAGACACCGTGGAGAACGTTCTGCTGCCTGCAACATCCTCCAGTATGACTGCTTTGGCAGTGGGTCAGTCATGGTGTGGGGTGGCAGCCCTCCATGTGCTCGCCAGAGGTAGCCTGACTGTCATTAGGTACCGAGATGAGATCCTCAGACCCCCTGTGAAACCATATGCTGGTGCGGTTGGCACTGGGTTCCTCCTAATGCAAGACAATGCTAGACCTCATGTGGCTGGAGTGTGTCAGCAGTTCCTGCAAGAGGAAGGCATTGATGCTATGGACTGGCCCGCACGTTCCCCAGACCTGAATCCAATTGAGCACATCTGGGACATCATGTCTCACTCCATCCACCACGCCACCAACAGACTGTCCAGGAGTTGGTGGATGCTTTAGTCCAGGTCTGGGAGGAGATCCCTCAGGAGACCATCCGCCACCTCATCAGGAGCCTGCCCAGGCGTTGTAGGGAGGTCATACAGGCACGTGGAGGCCACACACACTACTGAGCCTCATTTTGACTTGTTTTAAGGACATTACATCAAAGTTGGATCAGCCTGTAGTGGGATTAAAATATAAAGTGGGATTAAAATAGATTTAATTTAACACTAAATGTGAGGAAATCTAAGGGGTCTGAGTAGTTTTGCAAGGCACTATGATTAAACTAAGATACAATAAAAGTATATGTTGACAGGGAACATTGTCTTGGACAGTATATATACAAAATCACACACCTGGACAAAGAAATTAGGAACGAGATTAAGCAGAGTCCTAGACTAAAAATATGCAGTAATTCCATAGAGATAAATTAGTCTGAGTCATGGAAACTGACCCTTTAGACATCCATCACAAACATAACATATACATTCATTGCATAATGCCAATGTCAAACACATCATGCATCTCATTGACAAGAAACACAAAGTAACACAAATACACCAACATATTTATTTTCATATTGTGTATAAAAAAATGACTCCAAGCTACACTTGAATGTTTAAAACCTGATAGAAAGTATGTAGAATTATAATGGACCGATATCATTTTTGATACCGGCCCAGAAATTCATTTTGACAAACAAATTGTGTGGCCCTGGAGCCTCAAGATGTGTCAGGATACCAGTATACACTGAGTGTACAAAACATTAAGAACACCTTCCTAATATTGATTTGCACTCCCCTTCTGCCCTCAGAGCAGCCTCAATTCGGCGGGGCATGGACTCTACAAGGTGTAGAAAGTGTTCCACAGGGATGCTGGCCCATTTGGAATCCAATGCTTCCCACAGTTGTGTCAAGTTGGCTGGATGTCCATTGGGTGGTGGACCATTCTTAATACACACGGGAAACTGTTGAACGTGAAAACCCCAGCAGCGTGGCAGTTCTACCTACTACCATAACCCATTCAAAGGCACTTAAATCTTTTGTCTTCCCCATTCACCCTCTGAATGGCACAGACACAATTCATGTCTCAATTTTTATAAGGAGACATCAAAAAGGGATCATAGCTTTCAACTAGATTCACCTGGTCAGTCTATGTCATGGAAAGAGCAGGTATTCATAATGTTTTGTACACTCAGTGTACGCGTCAACATACCAAGAGTTCGGAGCTCCCCAGTTTGTCTAGCTCCATGGACTGGATGCGGGAGATGTGGACACCCATTTCCCTGTGGATCCCAGAGCACTCGATACACGTCAGGATGCCAAGATTAGTAGACAGCCATTTTGGCTCTGCAAAGAAAGAACAGATGACAACAGTGTCCGGGGCAAGTCTAGCGGGTATGTCTCCACCTTCAGCACACACTATAAATTATACCCTTGTGCATGGCATCGAATCGTGGTACCACCGCTATATACTATACACTCCCCTCGCTCTAGGACCCCTCTCATTCAACGCTATCGCTCTCTTTATCAATAATACAAAAAAAATACAAGAGGATGGGAATTTCCTAAACAATAAGACAACAGAAGTTGAGGGCGCATGCACACTAATAATTCAATATTAAACTGATTATTGCAGTAGGCCGAGTATGGCATTAGTCATACAAATACCTTACTCTGCTTATCTTAATCGGTGTAAGGTCATAATCGAAGTAAGCATATGTTGATTAAAATGCTTGTATTATTTTGCAATCTTTCTAATTATTAGGACATGTAAACAGCTTAAGTTCCAGCAGTGTATTTGATCTGCGCCATGTGCTAGCAACGCAAGCCTCCCTCTTACGCATGAGTGAAGTATAGTTTTAAAACAAACAAACTTTACATGTCCAAACTCAGAATCAAATTGGCTTCCCAAAAATAACAAGTTGCTGTTTTGGAACATTTATTTTGGTTAGGGACTTTTCTGCATTTATCAAAGTTCCATCAGGTAGCCTGATTTCAGATCAGGCTACCTGATTATCAGGGAAATCCTTCTTCTTGAAAAGCATGTAAACATTTAATCAAACTATTATATGAATCTCAGTACTCACAATAATTGTATTGTGTGCATGTAAATGTACCCACTGAAGTAAATTGACAACACAAAAACAATCAAAGGTTTATGTAGGGATTTAAGACACAATTACACTAGATATAAATAACAAACCAAATTGTTCAGCATTGAAGAATGAATTCATTACGTCTATTGTTTTGTCAATACTCAAAAAACATTGCAATGTGAAAGATGCGGGAAGCAGATAGCACCCTTTAAATAAATGCATTTGAAAAGCCATGCAAATATTGGGTGGTTGTTTAATGAGAACAAAGAGAAAGGGAGAAGAAAAAGAGAGAAAGAAAGGGGCAAAAGAGGGAGAGAGAAGGAATGGGACATATACACATGGGGTGAAAGAGGGGGAGAGGAGAGACAAGGAAGGAGAAGGGGAGCAGAGAGAAGGAATGGGGCAGATACACATGGAGTGAAAGAGGGGGAGAGAGGAGAGAGAAGGAAGGAGAGGGGGAGAGGAGGAATGGGGCAGATACACATGGAGTGAAAGAGGGGGAGAGGGAAGAGAGAAGGAATGGGGCAGATACACATGGAGGGAAAGAGGAGAGAAGAAATGGGGCAGATACACATGGAGTGAAAGAGGGGGAGAGGAGAGAGAAGGAAGGAGAGGGGGAGAGGGGGGAGAGAAGGAATGGGGCAGATACACATGGAGTGAAAGAGGGAAAGAGGGGAGAGAGAAGGAAGGAGAGGGGGAGAGAAGGAATGGGGCAGATACGCATGGAGTGAAAGAGGGGAGAGGGGAGAGAGAAGGAATGGGGCAGATACGCATGGAGTGAAAGAGGGGAGAGGGGAGAGGGAAGGAATGGGGCAGATACACATGGAGTGAAAGAGGGGGAGAGGGGAGAGAAGGAAGGAGAAGGGGAGCAGAGAGAAGGAATGGGGCAGATACACATGGAGTGAAAGAGGGGGAGAGGAGAGAGAGAAGGAAGGAGAGGGAGAGCAGAGAGAAGGAATGGGGCAGATACACATGGAGTGAAAGAGGGGGAGAGGGAAGAGAGAAGGAATGGGGCAGATACACATGGAGGGAAAGAGGAGAGAAGAAATGGGGCAGATACACATGGAGTGAAAGAGGGGGAGAGGAGAGAGAAGGAAGGAGAGGGGGAGAGGGGGGAGAGAAGGAATGGGGCAGATACACATGGAGTGAAAGAGGGAAAGAGGGGAGAGAGAAGGAAGGAGAGGGGGAGAGAAGGAATGGGGCAGATACGCATGGAGTGAAAGAGGGGAGAGGGGAGAGAGAAGGAATGGGGCAGATACGCATGGAGTGAAAGAGGGGAGAGGGGAGAGGGAAGGAATGGGGCAGATACACATGGAGTGAAAGAGGGGGAGAGGGGAGAGAAGGAAGGAGAAGGGGAGCAGAGAGAAGGAATGGGGCAGATACACATGGAGTGAAAGAGGGGGAGAGGAGAGAGAGAAGGAAGGAGAGGGAGAGCAGAGAGAAGGAATGGGGCAGATACACATGGAGTGAAAGAGGGGAACCTCTCTGATTCAGAGGGCTTATCTTCTCTAGGGTAGGGGACAGCATTGGAAATTTTGGATGAAAAGCGTGCCCAAATTAAACTGCCTGCTACTCAGCCATAAAAGCTGAATATGCATATAATTAGTAGATGTGGATAGAAAACACTTTCTAAACCTGTTTGAATGATGTCTGTGAGTATAACAGAACTCATATGGCAGGCAAAAACCTGAGAAAAAATCCAACCAGGAAGTGGGAAATCTGAGGTTTGTAGTTTTTCAACTTTTGGCCTATCGAATACACAGTGACTATGGGGTCATATTGCACTTCCTAAAGCTTCCACTAGATGTCAACAGTCTTTAGAACCTTGTTTGATGCTTCTACTGTGAGGTGGGGGCGAATGAGAGGGGAATGAGTCAGAGGTCTGCCAGAGAGCCACGAGCTGGCCACGCTCGTTCACGTGATAGTTAGCTTGCGTTCCATTGCAATTCTGAAGACAAAGGAATTCTCCAGTTGGAACATTAATGAAGATTTATGTTAAAAACATCCTAAGGATTGATTATATACATCGTTTAACATGTTTGTACGGACTGTAATGGAACTTTTTGACTTTGTCTGCTCCTAGTGAATGAATTTGGAATACTGGGCTAAACACGCAAAAAAAAAAAAAAGAGATTTTTGGACATAAATTATGGACTTTATCGAACAAAACAAACATCTATTGTGGAACTGGGATTCCTGGGAGTGCATTCTGATGAAGATCATTAAAGGGAAGTGAATATTTATAATGCTATTTCTGACTGCCAACATGGCGGATATCTGTTTGGTTTGATTTGTTGTCTGAACGCTGTACTCAGATTATTGCATGGTTTGCTTTTTCCGTAAAGTTTAAAAACAATCTGACACAGCGACTGCATTGAGGAGAAATGGATCTAAAATTCCATGCGTAACAGTTGTAACTTTTAGCAATGTTTATTATGAGTTTTTTTGTAAATTGATGTGGCTCTCTGCAAAATCACTGGATGTTTTGGAACTACTGAAGGTAACGCGCCAATGTAAACTCTTTTCGGATATAAATATGAACTTCATTGTGTAACATGAAGTCCTATGAGTGTCATCTGATGAAGATCATCAAAGGTTAGTGATTCATTTTATCTCAATTTCTGCTTTTTGTGAATCCTCTTTTTGGCTGGAAAAATGGCTGTGTTTTTCTGTGACTTGGCTCTGACCTAACAATCGTTTGGTGTGCTTTCATTGTAAAGCCTTTTTGAAATCAGACACTGTGGCTGGATTTACAACAAGTGTATCACTAAAATTGTGTGAAATATTTGTATGTTTGAGGAATTTTAATTATTGGATTTCTGTTGTTTTGAATTTGGCGCCCTGCAGTTTCACTGGCTGTTGACGAGGTGGGACGCTAGAGGTTAAATGTGGAAGACACATTTATTTTAAATGCATTCAGTTGTGCAACTGACTAGGCATCCTTCCCTTTATATTAATAACCTCTACATGATCAATGTCTTGAAATTGGGACAATTGTTGCTCAATATGTGACTAGAATGGCATTGCAAATAACAGACAACTTTCCGGGACAACAAATTATTGTTAATCTGCAAAGTCCAATTTACAGTAGCTATTACAGTGAAGAAATAACATGCCAGAAGTTTGAGGATAGTGCACAACAACAAAACACTTTTATCAAGGCAACTAGTTTGATACATTCACTTCTGTTGGTAAATACTTTACTTACATTCAGTAATCTTGCTCTATTTTGTCATCCTGAGGGTCCCAGAGATAAAATGCAGCATAGTTTGGTTTGATAAAATAAATGTTTATATCGTAACACGATCCATGTTGAATACAGAGTTTTGCATGGATTCATCAAAACAATTTATGAAATCTAATTGGCAAAACTTTGCTTAACCCAGTCAAGTTCAGTTTCTGTGCAATCCTCAGACACTCAACCAAACGTGTTTCATCATTTTACATTACGTATTGGCTACACAACACGTCAATTGGCTACACAACACGTCAATTAGTCCAGGAAGGTCAGCCATCATTATACACCAATGAGACGAGCGGTGTTCATTTGGTCCAATGAACATCAATCGTTTTGAAATATAGCTAGCTAGATAGCAAATGAGCTGGACTTTCCAGCATTCAGCAAACAGCCATCATGTTAGAGCAGTGCGCAACAGTTTTCATTCTAAGAATGAAAGCAAACAACGCATGGTACTTTACGCTACACAGCGGTTCGTTCTCTTCTACAAACTTTTCTTAAAACTGAAAAAGTGAAACATGGCTACTAAGAGTGGAAAAGCTAAATAGAAGTCCAAGTATATTAATTTGGATGAGATTATTGCAGAAATTTATCGGGAGTGTGACACAGAACGAATGGATGAGGACTCCGAGTGAGCACAATTTTGATTCTAGCGCGAAATAAACATTTGGAAGGAAAATATCCACTTTTAGATCAGTAAGTAAAATAAGTTTTTGCTTCTCATGCTAATACAGTTGTTTAAATGTGACCCGTTTCAGGAAACTAGGCGTATGTCGCTGGTCACTACTTCACACGAGAGCCATTTGAATGTAAACTTTTTTTATTTATTAAAATGCATTTTGGGGCAGAAATGCCTTCTGGAACATGTGAACTTTCATGTGCCTTAATAACAAAATTGTATACCATCTGTAAATATGAATACAATTGTTAAATTACGAGCTTAGTTGATTTGGCCACAGAAAAAGTCAACAACCTTCTTGCTAGCCATGATTGGCTAAGATAATGAGCTGGACATGCCGAGAGATGAGTTCAGATTGGTCTGCCATGTAGCACGCTTCTGTCTACTTGAGCTGGTCTGTATGTGTAGGTGTTACGAATCCCTTTTGGCCCGACAGTCTAGGGGGGATGGTAATGAGACCCGTAACATAACTCATACAAATTCTAATAGTGACAAAGTAAAAGTGAGAATGAAATAACTACGACAACTGAAATCTACCGTCAAACTCAGGGTTTATTAATAAACACACGGTAATGGGGGGAGCAGTAAAAGGGGCTGAGCTGGACCCAAGGAAAGAAACAATAAGTATTCAAAAACACCCCTAAGCTAGACTAGCCTACTTTAACAACAGCTAACTAACTAACCAAAAATACAGTGGGTGGTCCGCCTAGTTCTAACTAGTTTATTTAACAAAGTAACCTACGGGTAGTGTATGCCCATGGGCGACTTGTCTTGGTTCCCCCTTTTCCCAACAGCAAACAAACAAACACCATAACCAAAAACAATACTCACAGGTGATGACAAAGTGCTTATGGAGGTGCTCAAACAAAAGAGAGGTCAATACACAAAGAGAGAGTGAAACAGAGAGACCTACAGACATGGCATTTACAGAGAGATTGAGCTCTACAGCAAACAAAGGGTTTTTAAACAAAGGGAAAGGAACGGTGATTGGGTAGGAAACAGGAGGAGGTGTGTCTTCTGATTGATGATTGTTGACTGATTGTGGAGTGATGATTTTCACCTGTGAGGGGAGAAGGAGAGAAAAGAAACACACACACAGGATACTTGTATCCGTAACAGTAGGTAATCCTGTTGAAGCAGCTTTAAAAAATATATATTGCATAGTAGAACTGCGTAAGTGTTGCTCTCCACTTTCTGGAGGACCGAGGTTTGAAATCAGTGGAATTAGAGTATGATAGCTAAGGAGATGAAGAAAACACCTGTCTCTGGATTACATCTTCAAACTAAGGTCAACCATGGCATCCGTGACAGGGAGAAGAGTCCGCTCATGATGTTCATGTGTAAGATAGTCTAGCTAGCTAAATGTTCAGATATTACACATTTCACATTTTTACAAAGTCATTTTCATTTCAATTTAAAGTGTACTGTTAGCTAGCTAGCTGTCACAATCGTTGTAAGAACATTTGGACCAAAGCGCAGCGTGATATGGGTTCCACATATTTATTGAAGTGAAACGCACAAAACAATAAAGAACAAACGAAAAGGGATGTCAATTAAGTGCTCACAGGCAATTTTTTTTAAATATTAATTTTACCTTTATTTTACTAGGCAGGTCAGTTAAGAACAAATTCTTATTTTCAATGACGGCCTAGGAACAGTGGGTTAACTGCCTGTTCAGGGGCAGAACGACAGATTTGTACCTTGTCAGCTCGAGGATTTGAACTTGCAACCTTTCGGTTACTAGTCCAACGCTCTAACCCCACCCACCACTAGGCTAGTGGTGGGTGGTATAAGGTGCTTTAGTAACAAAACGGATGGCTCTGTGATAAACTGCATCCAGTTTGCTGAGTAGAGTGTTGGAAGCTATTTTGTAGATGACATCGCCGAAGTCGAGGATCGGTAGGATAGTCAGTTTTACTAGGGTAAGTTTGGCGGCGTGAGTGAAGGAGGCTTTGTTGCAGAATAGAAAGCCGACTCTAGATTTGATTTTAGATTGGAGATGTTTGATATGAGTCTGGAAGGAGAGTTTACAGTCTAGCCAGACACCTAGGTACTTATAGATGTCCACATATTCTAGGTCGGAACCATCCAGGGTGGTGATGCTAGTCGGGAGTGCGGGTGCAGGCAGCGAACAGTTGAAAAGCATGAATTTGGTTTTACTAGCGTTTAAGAGCAGTTGGAGGCCACGGAAGGAGTGTTGTATGGCATCGAAGCTCGTTTGGAGGTTAGATAGCACAGTGTCCAAGGACGGGCCGGAAGTATACAGAATGGTGTCGTCTGCGTAGAGGTGGATCAGGGAATCGCCCGCAGCAAGAGCAACATCATTGATATATACAGAGAAAAGAGTCGGCCCGAGAATTGAACCCTGTGGCACCCCCATAGAGACTGCCAGAGGACCGGACAGCATGCCCTCCGATTTGACACACTGAACTCTGTCTGCAAAGTAGTTGGTGAACCAGGCAAGGCAGTCATCAGAAAAACCGAGGCTACTGAGTCTGCCGATAAGAATATGGTGATTGACAGAATCGAAAGCCTTGGCAAGGTCGATGAAGACTGCTGCACAGTACTGTCTTTTATCAATGGCGGTTATGATATCGTTTAGTACCTTGAGCGTGGCTGAGGTGCACCCGTGACCGGCTCGGAAACCAGATTGCACAGCGGAGAAGGTACGGTGGGATTCGAGATGGTCAGTGACCTGTTTGTTGACTTGGTTTTCGAAGACCTTAGATAGGCAGGGCAGGATGGATATAGGTCTGTAACAGTTTGGGTCCAGGGTGTCTCCCCCTTTGAAGAGGGGGATGAATGCGGCAGCTTTCCAATCCTTGGGGATCTCAGACGATATGAAAGAGAGGTTGAACAGGCTGGTAATAGGGGTTGCGACAATGGCGGCGGATAGTTTCAGAAATAGAGGGTCCAGATTGTCAAGCCGATAAACAGCTGCCTCTGATTGGAAACCATACCAGGCCAACATAGAAATCAACAACCTAGATTACCCACCCTAGTCACACCCCGACCTAACCACAATAGAGAATAAAAAGGATCACTATGGTCAGGGAGTGACACTAGCTAACGTTAACACAATTGGGAATGTAATATTTTGTCATACAGTGAATAGTTGGTCTGGATTTACAGAACCAGAAATGTATTAAACTGTTGTTTTGTTATGTCCTCTCTCAAAGTTATGGCGACAGTGACTACAGACGGTATCTTGATGCATATAAGGAATAAAGCGATGAGAACAGTGTGAGCTTCACCCCCCTTAACCGTCTGAAGAAAGGGCGTCAAATGCGTTCACTATGACCTTGTCCTTCACCACTTCTACCGTGAGACTGAGCCAGCAACCTGTACACAGCATCCAGTCGAAGCTATCAACTGCCTTATCACTCATGAGTCATGAGTCCACTTGGAGTGAGCAGGGAGAGAGATCCCGTCCAAACTTCTCTCATGCTGCTGGTGCACTGGTGGGAAAATGGACAAGACATAATGGACTGTATAGGGCAGTGTCGGCTCAGGTGAGAGACATTATCTAGGGTCATCCACTTTGAACATGTGCCATTGGGAGGAAGAACTGAAACACTATCTAAAGCAGAATATGAATAGACGCTGGAAGAAGAGTGCAGGGAAGGAGGGGGGTGGTCAACTGTGTCTGTACATTTATTTAGGATTGGTTTTGGAGGTTTACACACTGGGAAGCTTATTGTAATTTAGATTAAAATGCATTGAGATACCGATCTGTTATTAACATGTCACTTGTTACATTGTAAAACAGGGATGAACAAGGGCTGTCATGAAAAAAGTTAATACTGGTAATATGAGTAGTAAAAACTGTCTATATACGGTCCCCTGTTTGTAGATGTACATTCTAACCGCGTGTGCTTAGTTGAAGGTCTTCAATTTGAGTGATAGACTCAACGTGAAGCACTAAGGACTGTCATTCTAAATTTGGGTTGAAAAAGTTTTACCATGTTAACAGAATTCTCATGTTAAGGCGTATCAATACATATGGCTTTCTGGATGATATATAGCACAATTGACTTGAGCATGTTTTAGTATGTTTATAACAATATAAGTGGACTAGCAGCAGTGACTAACGTGTTATGGGTTAGGTGGAATGATTATGTGGAAATGTTTTTGTAGCAGAAGGCTAAGAACATACGGGGCCATGTGTTTGAGACAATGTTTGCATAAGGGTGTTAGTTGCAGATTCTAGCAGATATAGTGTTGTCATTTCAGACACTATTGTCAAATTTCAGTGACAAATAAAAAAGGTACAACACATGAAAGAATAGCCACAGATCCCTGTACACAGGAGGCCACATCACTGGAAGGGAAGTTCGCTGTAGTAGTAGCATCATATCTCCTGCAGAGGGGGCCAAATGATAGGTGACCATTGCTGTACATTCATACTCCAGGGTGAGGGTAACTTAATGAACTATTCTAACCTGATACAAACTTGTCTTTTTGAGAGTTATTCATAAGACTGGGCGTAAGATCCTTTTGGGTGCGACTGCAGCATGTGAGACATCCCGTGGTTTTACTATCTGCAGGAAGTCAGCTGTATGGAAACTTGCATGAAGGAGCACATTATAGTGTGAACTGTGACAACACACAGTTATAACAGTTGAGCTCTCATGCTATCTTAATCTGCATAGACAAACCGTCGCTGTTTCCACCCATCTGCTAAACTGCCACGAAGACAAGATGTACTTTCTATAAAAGCTGAGAGCCAACCGTTCATTGGGCTTTTAACTCTGCACTGTTGAGTGGATTGTTAACCACTCCATTTTTGCAAATCTTTAAATGAAGTTGTTGTTTGAAGAATCCACAGTCTCTCTCTTCCATTTGGTTATAATTTCCACCACATTCCTAACTACTGGCGATGTTTGTTGGTCTTTCTGGCGCTTATAGCTGCCGAAGCGTCACCCAGATGAGTGCTACGCTTCAGTAGTGGACTATCCAGCCTACCTACAGAGGAGGCAGCGACAATGTACGAGGTGCCTGATGAAGATCTCCGGACCAGTCTAAGTAACTGACTGACTCTGCGCCATTGAAGCTCCTTCCGCTTAAACTAGTACTCAGCCTTTCTGAACTGCCTGGCTGAACAACACCTTACCATCTGAAGCTGTGGAGTGGAAGATCATCGCCCAAGACCTGCCAGATCTACATTTGTTTTGTTCGTTTTAAAGTTGTATTTGAGATTGTCTTTGTAATGAAAAGCGCTTATATAAAATAAATCTATTATTATTGTTATTACTATATGTTTGGGGTGATGAGAGATCACAAACCACATGAGGGTGCAAACAGACACACACTCTCTCACTCACCAGATGCACCACAGTCACAGCAGATTTCGTTGCCAGGTATCCGTAGCACGTCTTCTATGATGGCTTTGGTCAGGTCCTCCAGGGTGTCCTCTCCTCCTGTACTCTGCTCCCCGTGGAACGCCTTGTTCAGTGCCTCCTCTTTACTGTTGGTCAGCACCGATATCCAGCTGCACACATATATATACTGTATACAGTGACACCCTTGAGCAAAAAGGACTTCATAAAATAAATCATTCAAATACTGAGCTATATTGTATGCTAAAAAAAATTGGGACATTATTCTATACTAATACAATTTCTCAGAGAAAGAGATTTTGTTTAAAAAGTAATACATTTTTTTCTCAAAGAGACGGGACAAAATTATTGACTCCCCTGTTTTCAATACTTCACCTTACGAGGATAATGGCACCAAGATAAAAAAATATATATATGTTTTATGAGATTGGATAATACATTGGGAGGGTTCTTAGACCATTCCTTATTTCTTTTTGTGGTAAATTAATAATGTTGATGTGTGCTTGGGGTTATTATCTTTCTGAAGATCCATTTGTGGCCAAGTTTCAGCCTCTTGACAGAGGCAACCAGGTTTTAACTAAAAATGTCCTGGTACTGGGTAAGGTTCATGATGCCATTGACCTTAACAAGGACCAGTGGGAAGCAAAACCGATCCCCCACCATATTTTACAGTCCCCAAATGCACTAAACACCATGTCAGAGTCTCCTTCATACTGAGCACTGACATTCAGGTGTGCACATGCACACACAACATATAGTCGATTATCTTACATCACAAACTCCTGTTCATCTTCAGCCTGGAAATGATATGTGCGATTATCTGTAAAAGAGAAATGACAGACATACCTTAGTGCATAGCTAGTATTACTAGATTAGAATGACTAGAAGTAAAAACACTGTGGGAGCCCTATTTTTACACAAACAAAAAGACAAAGAGCTTCTCCCTCACTGTCTCTGAGCCTGGGCTTGGTGAAACACATAAAATACTTGAACATTGAAGTGTGTGCTGTGTTTTGGTATAGTGGTAGCAGACAGGGGGTCCATATCTGCGTTAGTCCTTCACAGTGTCACTTTCTTTTTGAAGTATTTGTCTTTATTCAAACAGTAGGATATATCATTGTCTTCTGTCAGATACCGCGACATCTGCACTGATTTGTCTCGTATCTCTCCAAGACTAATGGGATAGATCAAAAGAAGTCCGGCGACAATGATCATAACTTTCCAAAATATATCCTCGGTTGTAATGATGCTTGGTCATAGCTCGTGCCTCGTCTCTTAAAAAAGCTTTCCAGAACATGCAAACTGCTTTTTATACTGTTCAACATACAGTGGGGAGAACAATTATTTGCTACACTGCAGATTTTGCAGGTTTTCCTATTTACAAAGCATGTAGAGGTCTGTATGGAGGTGGAAATGTGATTTTCTGGATTTTTGTTTTAGATTCTGTCTCTCACAGTTGAAGTGTACCTATGATAAAAAAAATACAGACCTCTACATGCTTTGAAAGTAGGAAAACCTGCTAAATTGGCAGTGTATCAAATACTTGTTCTCCCCACTGTACCTTGTGTCAATTGAAGCTTATCCTCAATACTGACAAAACTAAACTATCTAATGCAAGAAATAGACCTCTGAACCTTTCACCTATTACTACCTGTCAGGGCAAGGAGATTGAGGTTGTAACCTCATATATATATATCTTGGAATTGATGACGGCCTCTTTTAAATTGCATATTCAACAACTTACAAAAAAATTGAAGCTGAAGCTGAAATTGGGATTTTATTTTAGGAATAAGGCCTGTTTTTCTTTTGAAGCCAGAAGGAGGCTAGTATCAGCTACATTTATGCCTTTACTAGACTATGGGGATATTTTATATATGAATGCTTCCGCTCAGTGTTTGAGATCAATTGACACTCTTTACCATGGCACTTTGAGATTTATTTTAAACTGAAAAACCCTTATTCACCACTGCACTTTGTATAGGGTAGGCTGGCCTTCTCTAGTCACTCGTAGGCTCAGTCACTGGTATACTTTTATTGACAAAGCCATTTTGGGTTTACTACCTTTTTATCTGTGCATTTTTATTGTTCAGAAATGTGGTGGGTATTCTCTTCGTTCGCTGCTAACTGTTCCAAATGTCCGAACTGAATTTGGTAAAAGTGCGTTTTATTTTTTTACTCTGCGCCATCGTCTTGGAACACCTTCCAAAATACTTTTAAACTGGAAGAACTTGTCCCGATTGGTGTTTTTAAATCACTGATGAAAGATTTTGAGGCGGATTCCCTGACCTGTCAATGTTTTTAATTTGCTGTTTTATACTCTTGTGATTTCAATGGTTTTTACTAGATTACTTGTAGTTTTTCATGTTGTCTGACTGTAAATTTTGTAATGACTTGGTTAGCTATATATACAAGGCCTAATCCGTAGGTTCTTTTCAATGTGTTGCCACATTTAATAACATACATTTCAAGGCACAAACGACATGCTAATGCCATGTTCCCAACTGCCGACATGTTCTGACGCATACGCCCTAACAGACAGTATGAATTACTTTGAAAGTTGACCAACTTGGAAACTCACTTTTGAGAAAACCGTCTTTCAATGTTTTGGTACTACTATTGAAGAGCCCTTCTTTGTCTACACCCATTCAGCATTGTTCACACCCTCTTACGCCAGCCCCACCCAACTCTTTAAGGATTCACATGTGAGGTCATGTGCTAAACAGTGAGTAGTGTCCAGATAAGTGTCCAGATAAAAATATTTTATAAATATTAGATGATGTTTACTCAGACACACTTGTCTAAATTGATGGGTCATGTGACCACTTTCAGCGGTGGAAAAAGTACTAAATGGTCATACTTGAGTAAAACTAAAGATGCATTAATCGAAAATGACTCAAGTAAAAGTAAAAGTCACCCAGTAAAATACAACTTGAGTAAAAGTCTAAAAGTATTTGATTTAAAAAATACTTAAGTATCAAAAATAAATGGAATTGCTAAAATGTACTTAAGACTTTTGAATCCAAAATGGCGTAGCAGTCAGAGGCCTTTGTCCTGTCGTGTCCCTTGTATATATCTTTATCTTCGGATATCATTTAAAAAATATTTTCCTAAACCTCAACTTCCAAATACTCTCCTGCAACCCGCCTCATCCAATGTGGCGTGGATCTGTTCTTTTTCTTATTTTTTTCTAAAGTATTTCTATTTACTTCAGATCTGGAATCCCTCAACTGAATCTAGCCAGCTAACTACCTACCAGCTATCAGTCAGCAAACCATTGCTAGCGGTCATCAGCGAACCTTTAGCTCGGAAAGCTCTCGCCAGTTCGAACAACATGACTCAAACCACAGCATAATGGACCTATTATTATTCTTTTTTTTTATCCCACATCCCCGGATTCCTACCGCAAACTCTGAACATTTTCATCTGGATCTTCGTAACTAGCTAACCGCAATCCCGGGTGACTACTCCTGGTTAGCGTTTCCATCCTGGAGCAAGCCCACTCCTGGGCTATAATATCAGGACCCCTTCTACTGCCGGTACGGGGCACGGAACCCCGCCGATCCTCTACGACTGGAATACCGACATAATCTGCCCAAGGACTCCAAAAGGTCCCTCAGGCGCGACGCCCGCTGAAGGCCCATTCTGCTAAACACGGCCTACTAGCTACCTAGAGCTACTTGGAACCCTACTAATTCCACGACTGGTCTATCGACATCACCGCACAAAGAGGCAAAAACAGACTTACCCCCATCGCGACGTCCCCCAAAGGCTAACTTGCTAGCACCAGTCTGTTAACTTCTAGAAGGCTTGCCACTGTCTGCTAACTGCTAGCCCCGGTCTGCCAAGTGTTTGCTTGCGAACCCAGTCTGATAACTGCTAAATTGCCAGCCCCGGTCTGTTAACTACTAGCTTGTTTAGCCCCGGCCTACTACTGTTAGCATCGGCGTGCTAAATGTCTGAATCGCCGTGTCCCCAGTCAGCCCAACGACTCACTGGACCCATATGTTCACATGCTTAAACACCTGCATTGCTTGCTGTTTGGGGTTTTAGGCTGGGTTTCTGTACAGCACTTTGAGATATCAAAGTTATTGATGTACGAAGGGCTATATAAATCAATTTGATTTGAAAAATACATTTGATTTACAGTTCTGCTATTGAGTCAAGGACATCTAGTTGAAAATAATAAAATTGATGGAAAATATATTTTCTAAAATGAATGTATTATTAAAGCTGTTTTGACATTTATTTCCTTTTCTTCACTGTCTTCATCCATAATCGTTGATTACAAGATTATACAATTACTGAGCTAGCCCTACATGTCATAGAGTTGGTGGTACCATTCAGCCAAACTCAGGCACCAGACCTTCACTTTCAACTATACTAATCTCCCATGGACATATTCTGCGTGTAGACCAAGATAATCTACCAGGACCGAATGGAATGCGTGAAATCCGAGCAGCATTAGTTCAGTGGGGTGGAGACTCAATTTCTAACACGTATGAACACAGAAGTTAATCACGCAGCTGACCAAATTACACAAGATTTTACAACTCTTCTAATCTCATCTACCCCTCCCACTTGTATCCTCACTCTACTGCTACCAAGAAATAGTATATTCTAAGGGATTACGTTCTCCTTCAAAAAAGTTGATGTGCTTTATGATTAGCTACGATTAGGGGGTTCACTATGATTAGCTATTGAGCTATGAATATTTATCTAAGATTTTGACAACTATTACTGCATTGTATCAGGCACAGCCCAAGTATGTGAAAGTATTTGACATACAGTATTCAACCCAGGTCTGGTGCAGACGGCCGATTCCATTCCTGTAGAGTCAATTATTAATAAAACTGTCTGCTAATTTATCATGTCATTAATATATGATGTTATATATTATATCATTCTAAAATAATATTATAGGAACTCACGGGAGATGAGGTCAAAGCACTTCTTGTCCTCCCCACTGGGTTTGACCTGGCAGGTCAGTAGGTTCAGTCTCACCGGCTGTCGGTTAGACTAGATGACAGAGAGATAAATAACATACGCAATAGGTGAAGAAATTAAAGGATGAATTAATCAGCCAGTTGTTGAACATCAGTATTTTGAAAAGATATGACATGTTGATAGAACGTTGGTTCAAATTATTTTTGTCCGGTAGGATTTGGCTTCTGGACAAGAGTGTAACTCTGATACTGTGTTGCAATGGATTATGGGTAATGTAGTGCAATATAGTACTACTCACTGTGGCATGTGCGATAGTGAGAATGCCGCTCTTCACAGAACATTTCCTCCTTTGCCACACCTTCCGTAACCTAGGAAAAAAGGAAATACATTTAGGAATAACATTTTTTACACTTCTTAATCTTAAAAATGTACCCAGATAACCCAGACAAACAAACTCTGACAAAGTGCCTTCAGAAAGTATTCATACCCCTTGACCTTTTCCAAATGTTGTAATGTTACAGCATGAAATCAAAATGATAAAAAAAAAATCTCACCCATCTACACACAATAGCCCATAATGACAAAAGTGAAAACATGTTTTTAGAAATATTTGCAAATTTATTGGAAATTAAAAACATAAATATTTAATTGACATAAGTATATACCCCTGAGTCAATACATGTTAGAATCACCTTTGGCAGTGATTACAGATGTGAATTTTTCTCAGTAAGTCTTTAAGAGCTTTGCACACCTGCTTGCCATAGATTTTCAAGCCTATTTAAGTCAACACTGTAACTAGGCCACACAGGAACATTCACTGTCGTCTTGGTAAGCAATTCCAGTGTATATTTGGCCTTGTGTTTTAGGTTATTGTCCGACTGAAAGGTGAATTTGTCTCCCAGTGTCTGGTGGAAAGCAGACAACCAGGTTTTCCTCTAGGATTTTGCCTGTGCTTAGATCTATTCCATTTATTTTTATCCTAAAAACTCCTGAGTCCTTGCCAATGACAAGCATCACTGCTTGCAATGGCTGCATCACTGCTTGGTATGGTAATAGCACCGCTCTCGATCGCATGGCGCTACAGAGGGTTATGCAGACAGCCCAGTACATCACTGGGGCCGAGCTCCCTGCCATCCAGGACCTATATCAGGCAGTGTAAAAAGAAGGCCCAGAGAATCATCAAAGGCCCCAACCACTCAAGCCATAGACGACTTTCTTTGCAGCCACATGGCATGAGGTAACGGTGCATCAAGTCTGACACCAACAGGCTCTTGAACAAAACTCGCTCCATCATCTTCTCACTCACACATAATATGCACAAAGATTTATACTGACTCTACACACCTGCAGACCCACTCATATAGAAGCTGCTGCTACTCTGTTTATCTTATATCCTGATGCCTAGTCACCTTACTCCTATACATATCCACCTCTATCACTCCAGTATCCATGCACATGTAAATATGGTATTGGAACTGACTTTTAAATATTTCCTGTATTCAAACTCAGCAAAAAAAGAAACGTCCTCTCACTGTTAAATCACTGCGTAAATATTTGTATGAACATAACAAGATTCAACAACTGAGACATAAACTGAACAAGTTCCACAGACATGTGACTAACAGAAATGGAATAATGTGTCCCTGAACAAAAGTAACAGTCAGTATCTGGTGTGGCCACCAGCTGCATTAAGTACTGCAGTGCATCTCCGTCTCATGGACTGCACCAGATTTGCCAGTTCTTGCTGTGAGATGTTACCCCACTCTTTCACCAAGGAACCTGCAAGTTGGTATAGACTTGACGGACTAGACGGGTCTCATTCCCTCTCAAACAAAAAGGACAAATCTATAATTTCTCTCTGGTAGACACGGCCTACCTGGCACCCCAAACAAACAACAAGTCAAAACTGTTACAGTCGTCATTAAAAAATTATGTTAAACACTATTAATGCACACAGAGTGAGTCCATGCAACTTATTACGTGACTTGTTAAGCAAATATTTACTCCTGAACTTATTTAGGCTTGCCTTAACAAAAGGGTTGAATACGTATTGACTCTTCAGCATTTCTTTGCAAATTCAATTGTAAAATAAACGTTTTCAAAATAACCTCATTCCACTTTGACATTATGGGGTAGTGTGTGTAGGCCCATGACACAAAATATCAATTTAACAAATTGTTAATTCAGGCTGTGTGAATACTTTCTGAAGGCACTGTATTGTAAGTCAGCGTTCACATCACCACATCTCCAAATTTACCCATCCATCCACTCTTTCACCATCCACTCTTTCACCCACCCATCACTTTTCTTCATCAAATTGCCCTTCTTCTCACTGCCAAAGTCCTTGTTCCCCTGTAGCTGGTGCATATTGTATCCACTCTGCTTGCTCTGAGAGTCCTGAAATACCCAGTCACAGGGTTCAATGTACATAGACACACTCCTTCACATGCTCACACTACTTTACACAGACACACTCCTTTAGACACACTACCAGAGATAAACACTAATTTACAAAGACACAATCCTTTACACAGACACACTACTCCTTTACATGCTCACACTACTTTACACAGACACTCCTTTAGAACAACTACCAGAGATAAACACTACTTTACAAAGACACACTCCTTTAGACACACCACCAGAGATAAACACTACTTTACATGCTCACACTACTTCACACACACACTCCTTTAGAAAAACTACCAGAGATACACTACTTTACACGCTCACACTACTTTACACGCTCACACTACTTTACACGCTCACACTACTTTACAAAGACACACTCCTTTAGACACACCACCAGAGATAAACACTACTTTACATGCTCACACTACTTCAGACACACTCCTTTAGAAAAACTACCAGAGATAGACACTACTTTACACGCTCACACTACTTTACACGCTCACACTACTTTACAAAGACACACTCCTTTAGACACACCACCAGATATAAACACTACTTTACATGCTCACACTACTTCACACAGACACACTCCTTTAGAAAAACTACCAGAGACACTACTTTACATGCTCACACTACTTCACATGCTCACACTACTTTACACAGACACATTCCTTTAGAAAAACGACCAGAGATAAACACTACTTTACAAAGACACACTCCTTTAGACACACCACCAGAAATAAACACTACTTCACACGCTCACACTACTTCACACGCTCACACGCTCACACTACTTCACACGCTCACACTACTTTACACGCTCACACTACTTTACACGCTCACACTACTTTACACGCTCACACTACTTTACACGCTCACACTACTTTACACGCTCACACTACTTTACACGCTCACACTACTTTACACGCTCACACTACTTTACACGCTCACACTACTTTACACGCTCACACTACTTTACACGCTCACACTACTTTACACGCTCACACTACTTTACACGCTCACACTACTTTACACGCTCACACTACTTTACACGCTCACACTACTTTACACGCTCACACTACTTTACACGCTCACACTACTTTACACGCTCACACTACTTTACACGCTCACACTACTTTACACGCTCACACTACTTTACACGCTCACACTACTTTACACGCTCACACTACTTTACACGCTCACACTACTTTACACGCTCACACTGCTTTACACGCTCACACTGCTTTACACGCTCAAACTACTTTACATGCTCACACTACTTTACATGCTCATACTACTTTACATGCTCATACTACTTTACACAGACACACTCCTTTAGAAAAACTACCAGAGATAGACACTACCTCACATGCTAACACTACTTTACAGAGACACACTGCTTTAGAAAAACTACCAGACATACACTACTTCACATGCTCACACTACTTTACATGCTCACACTACTTTACATGCTCACACTACTTTACATGCTCACACTACTTTACATGCTCACACTACTTACATGCTCACACTACTTACATGCTCACACTACTTTACATGCTCACACTACTTTACATGCTCACACTACTTTACATGCTCACACTACTTTACATGCTCACACTACTTTACATGCTCACACTACTTTACATGCTCACACTACTTTACATGCTCACACTACTTTACATGCTCACATTACTTTACATGCTCACACTACTTTAGAAAGACTACCAGAGATAGACACTACTTTACATGCTCATACTACTTTACACAGACACACTACTTTACACAGACACACTACTTTACACAGACACACCCCTTTAGACAAACTACCAGATAAACACAACTTTACATGCTCATACTACTTTACAGACATACTCCTTTAGAAAAAATACCAGAGATACACTACTTTACATGCACACACAACTTTACATGCTCACACAACTTTACATGCTCATAGTACTTTACATGCTCACACTACTTTACACAGACACACTACTTTACACAGACACACTACTTTACACAGACACACTACTTTACACAGACACACTACTTTACACAGACACACTACTTTACACAGACACACTACTTTACACAGACACACTACTTTACATGCTCACACTACTTTACACAGACACACTACTTTACATGCTCACACTACTTTACAGACACACTACTTTACATGCTCACACTACTTTACACAGACACACCCCTTTAGACAAACTACCAGAGATACACTACTTTACACAGACACACTACTTTACACAGACACACTACTTTACATGCTCACACTACTTTACATGCTCACACTACTTTACGTGCTCACACTACTTTACACAGACACACTACTTTACATGCTCACACTACTTTACATGCTCCCACTACTTTACACGCCTACACTACACAGACACACTACTTTACACGCTTACACTACACAGACACACTACTTTACATGCTCACACTACTTTACATGCTCACACTACTTTACACAGACACACTGCTTTAGAAAAACTACCAGACATACACTACTTTACATGCTCACACTACTTTACATGCTCACACTACTTTACATGCTCACACTACTTTACATGCTCACACTACTTTACATGCTCACACTACTTTACATGCTCACACTACTTTACACAGACACTACTTTACACAGACACACTACTTTAAACAGACACACTACTTTACATGCTCACACTACTTTACAGACACACTACTTTACATGCTCACACTACTTTACATGCTCACACTACTTTACATGCTCACACTACTTTACACAGACACACTACTTTAAACAGACACACTACTTTACATGCTCACACTACTTTACAGACACACTACTTTACATGCTCACACTACTTTACATGCTCACACTACTTTACATGCTCACACTACTTTACACAGACACACTACTTTACACAGACACTACATGCTCACACTACTTTACATGCTCACACTACTTTACACAGACACACTACTTGACATGCTCACACTACTTTACACAGACACACCCCTTTAGACAAACTACCAGATAAACACTACTTTACATGCTCACACTACTTTACATGCTCACACAACTTTAGACACTACTTTACACAGACACTACTTTACACAGACACACTACTTTACACAGACACACTACTTTACACAGACATACTACTTTACATGCTCACACTACTTTACATGCTCACACTACTTTACATGCTCACACTACTTTACACAGACACACTACTTTACACAGACACACTACTTTACACAGACACACTACTTTACACAGACACACTACTTTACACAGACACACTACTTTACATGCTCACACTCCTTTACACAGACACACTACTTTACACAGACACACTACTTTACATGCTCACACTACTTTACACAGACACACTCCTTTACACAGACACACTACTTTACATGCTCACACTCCTTTACACAGACACACTACTTTACACAGACACACTACTTTACACAGACACACTACTTTACACAGACACACTACTTTACACAGACACACTACTTTACACAGACACACTACTTTACACAGACACACTACTTTACACAGACACACTACTTTACACAGACACACTACTTTACACAGACACACTACTTTACACAGACACACTACTTTACACAGACACTACTTTACATGCTCACACTCCTTTACACAGACACACTACTTTACACAGACACACTACTTTACAGACACACTACTTTACATGCTCACACTCCTTTACACAGACACACCCCTTTAGACAAACTACCAGAGATACACTACTTTACACAGACACACTACTTTACATGCTCCCACTACTTTACATGCTCACACTACTTTACGCAGACACACTACTTTACATGCTCACACTACTTTACACAGACACTACTTTACACAGCCACTACTTTACATGCTCACACTACTTTACACAGACACACTACTTTACATGCTCACACTACTTTACATGCTCACACTACTTTACATGCTCACACTACTTTACGCAGACACACTACTTTACATGCTCACACTACTTTACAGACACACTACTTTACATGCTCACACTACTTTACGTGCTCACACTACTTTACGTGCTCACACTACTTTACGTGCTCACACTACTTTACGTGCTCACACTACTTTACACAGACACACTACTTTACATGCTCACACTACTTTACATGCTCACACTACTTTACACAGAGACACTTCTTTAGAAAAACTACCAGAGATAGACACTACCTCACATGCTAACACTACCTCACATGCTAACACTACTTTACAGAGACACACTGCTTTAGAAAAACTACCACACATAGACTACTTTACAAGCTCACACTACTTCACATGCTCACACTACTTTACAAAGACACACTACTTTACGTAATCACACAACTTTACGTGCTCACACTACTTTACACAGATACACTACTTTACATGCTCACACTACTTTACATGCTCACACTACTTTACACAGACACACTACTTTACACAGACACACTACTTTACACAGACACACTACTTTACATGCTCACACAACTTTACATGCTCACACTACTTTACACAGACACTACTTTACATGCTCGCACTACTTTACACAGACACTACTTTACATGCTCGCACTACTTTACACAGACACACTACTTTACATGCTCACACTACTTTACACAGACACACTACTTTACAGACATACTCCTTTAGAAAAACTACCAGAGATACACTACTTTACATGCTCACACTACTTTACATGCTCACACAACTTTACACAGACACACTACTTTACACAGACACACTACTTTACACAGACACTACTTTACACAGACACTACTTTACACAGACACACTACTTTACATGCTCACACTACTTTACATGCTCACACTACTTTACACAGACACTACTTTACACAGACACACTACTTTACACAGACACACTACTTCACATGCTCACACTACTTCACATGCTCACACTACTTCACATGCTCACACTACTTTAGACACACTACCAGAGATACACTACTTTACAGACACACTCCTTTACCTTACAGACACACTCCTTTACAGACACACTACCAGAGATAGACACTACTTTACCAATAAATCCCAAATAATCACAAACAGAGTGGGAAATGGTTACAGGACAAAATAAAGAAAGCCAATGATTATTATTGAGGGGACAGCACTTACTCTCCTAGACTTCAGTCAGAGAATGCAGTGAAGGGAAGACAGGCTGTATGTCAGAATGCACCAATGTTGAAGTATCAAGAACAGGGGTCTCCAACAGGTAGATTTGCAAGCTACCAGTAAGCTCGCAGCCCACCTATGAGTAGCTCGCCAAGCAATTCTGAAAGTAGATGGATTTTTTTCAATTGTTCCATCACAAACTGTCATAAACATAAATCTCCTGCCGACTATCCAATCAAAGCCACAGTATCCCACCCCTGCTTAGCCACTATTAACTTAAAAATCCAAACGTAACAATATCTGACTTAATTTGCAGCAATATTGCCCGTCTGCCTGTTTGGTGGTCGCGCTTATCACTCTGTATCTAGCCAGTTAGCGATGCTAATGAGAACTGTGTTGTGGGTAGACAAAGACTTTCTCCATAAACCTTCTCAAATAAACATTAACTGCAAAGTAGGCTGACTATACAGTTGGGCAAAAAAGTATTTAGTCAGCCACCAATTGTACAAGTTCTCCCACTTAAAAAGATGAGAGAGGCCTGTAATTTTCATCATAGGTACACTTCAACTATGACAGACAAAATGAGAAAAACATCCAGAAAATCACATTGTGGGATTTTTAATGAATTTACTTGCAAATTATGGTGGAAAATAAGTATTTGGTCAATAACAAAAGTTTATCTGAATACTTTGTTATATACTCTTTGTTGGCAATGACAGAAAATTTCTGTAAGTCTTCACAAGGTTTCCACACACTGTTGCTGGTATTTTGGCCCATTCCTCCATGCAGACCTCCTCTAGAACAGTGATGTTTTGGGGCTGTTGCTGGGGGCAACAAAGACTTTCAACTCCCTCCAAAGATTTTCTATGGGGTTGAGATCTGGAGACTGGCTAGGCCACTCCAGGACCTTGAAATGCTTCTTACGAAGCCACTCCTTCGTTCCCCAGGCGGTGTTTTTGGGATCATTGTCATGCTGAAAGACCCAGCCACGTTTCATCTTCAATAGCCTTGCTGATGGAACGAGGTTTTCACTCAAAATCTCACGATACATGGCCCCAATCATTATTTCCTTTACACGGATCAGTCATCTTGGTCCCTTTGCAGGAAAACAGCCCCAAAGCATGATGTTTCCACCCCCATGCTTCACATGGATTTGTTAAAATCATAATTATATGTTACCCTCCCCGCCACAGCAATAACCTGCTGGTTATTATAGAGAGGTAAATCTCTGTATGGTGTTCTTTGGATGCAACTCAGCATTCTTTGTCCTCCAAACACGACGAGTTGAGCTTTTACCAAAAAGTTATATTTTGGTTTCATCTGACCATATGACATTCTCCCAATCTTTTTCTGGAACATCCAAATGCTCTCAGACGGGCCTGGACATGTACTGGCTTAAGCAGGGGGACACATCTGGCACTGCAGGATTTGAGTCCCTGGCGGCGTAGTGTGTTACTGATGGTAGGCTTTGTTACTTTGGTCCCAGCTCTCTGCAGGTCATTCACTAGGTCCCCCAGTGTGGTTCTGGGATTTTTCCTCACCGTTCTTGTGATCATTTTGACCCCACAGGGTGAGATCTTGCGTGGAGCCCCAGATCGAGGGAGATTATCAGTGGTCTTGTATGCCTTCCATTTCCTAATAATTGCTCCCACAGTTGATTTCTTCAAACCAAGCTGCTTACCTATTGCAGATTCAGTCTTCCCAGCCTGGTGCACGTCTACAATTTTGTTTCCGGTGTTTTTTGACAGCTCTTTGGTCTTGGCCATAGTGGAGTTTGGAGTGTGACTGTTTGAGGTTGTGGACAGGTGTCTTTTATACTGATAACAAGTTCAAACAGGTGCCATTAATACAGGTAACGAGTGGAGGACAGAGGAGCCTCTTAAAGAAGAAGTTACAGGTCTGTGAGAGCCAGAAATCTTGCTTGTTTGTAGGTGACCAAATACTTATTTTCCACCATAATTTGCAAATAAATTCATTAAAATCCTACAATGTGATTTTCTGGATTTTTTTCTCATTTTGTCTGTCATAGTTGAAGTGTACCTATGATGAAAATTACAGGCCTCTCATATTTTTAAGTGGGAGAACTTGCACAATTGCCCCACTGTATTATGATTATTTACATAAATTGGGTGGCCATTATTTTGCTAACTTTGCCATGAGAGGCTGCAGCAGCAGGCCAAACAGCAGCATCATAATTAGACCAACACATTCCGCTCTTGCTAGAAGCAGTGAATTATGTTTTCTTCCAAACCCCCAAAATTGTCTTCTGGTGTGATTTAAGCATTGACATGGACTCAGAACATACATTTTCATTGTTGGTCTATGAATAACTGTAATACAAAAAAACTGGAAAAAGAAAACAAAAAAAAAAAAACGGGAAAATACATAAGATGATTTTATGGGGCCTGTCATGCCAAATATTGTTTTATGAACCACTATTTTACCAGGTGTATCGACAGAAGAGCAGAATGTACCTATTTAAAAGCTCTTTAAAAAATGTGTAGCTTGCGACATTCTTTATAAGTAGCCCTCGTGCTAGAAAGGGTTGGATACCCCTGATCAAGAAAACAGTAAATACAGAGAGTGGTTAGTATTATTAATTTCAGGAAAAATACCACTCCTCAGGTAATTGGCTACTATAAAAGGGAATAAGGGATGCCTATATCCACACCTTAAAAGTGCACTATGCAGAAATCAATCCACCGTTTCCTGGTTGCTAAAATGTTTATAGTTTGTCTAATTTCAGATTATGTGACAAAAAAATGCAAGAATAGGGTAGAGAATCACTGTACCATCTAAACCGCCGTGAAATATATTTTCCAGAACCCAAACTATTTTATTTCTGCTGTTTTGAAGCTGGTGTACAAAACTGAAAAGACACAAAAACTAAATTTAAGAACGGTAAGCATAGGAATAGAGCACATAGAACAGATTTACCGCTTCTTAGACTTGCTTTCAATAACAAATCTATAACTCACATGTCTATGTTGATTTGGTCAGGTCCCCCAAAACATTACATACTGCAGCTTTAACAGTTATATTTAACAATATTATTCCTGCTTTTAAGGCTTGAGGGGAAGTAAAACGATGTTGAATGGACTTTGACTGGGATGTGATTTTGGGTAAATTCTGATTAATAAAGAGGGCAACATTTTATGGTTGAAGATTTACCTGTAAGTATTCAAATACAAATCCGAGACCCACCATGGCTAAATCAGATCTATACTATACTCTTTTCAGAAGGATGCTAAATACCATTAGGGTACGGTATGGTTTTCCTTGTGGGACTATTACTCCCTGCACCAAGGACATACTGTATGGTTACGGCTCCGGAAAAGAAGAGTGTTCCATCAGGGACCACGTTGGAAACAAGTGGAATGGCTTTAAAGTGTAATCCCCTGGGTTGTACTCAGTGCATCACCCCCCCCCCCCCCCCCCAATAAATGTAGCAGTGAATAAATAAAAAAATAACATGATCTAAAGACACATCCATTATCCAATGCTCAAAACAAACCAGGTTTATATTAGACTGAGCAGTCAGTGTAGCACAACACTGGTTCCCAGCAAGGGGTTACTTGACACTGGCTACCAGCATGGTACAGCACTGGCCACTCTGACTTATCTAAAGCTGGCTTAAGACAATGAAAAGTCTACTAAATGTGGGGTAAAGTAAAGTGCTTTCGGAAAGTATTCAGAGCACTCAACATTTTGTTACGTTTACAGCCTTATTCTAAAATGTATTCAACGTTTTTCCCCCCTCAATCTACACACTATACTCCATAATGGCAAAGCAAAAAACAGGTTTTAGAAATGTTTGCACAAAAAATTGAAATATTAAATTGACATAAGTATTCAGACCCTGTACTCAGTACTTTGTTGAAGCACCATTGACAGCGATTACAGCCTTGAGACTTCTTTGGTACGACGCTACAAGCTTGGCATACTTATATTTGGGGAGTTTCTCCCATTCTTCTCTGTAGATCCTCTCAAGATGTCAGGCAAGATGGGTAAAGTTGCTGCACAGCTATTTTCAGGTCTCTCCAGAGATGTTCGATCGGCTTCAAGTCCGGGCTCTGGCTGGGCTACTCAAGGACATTCAGAGACTTGTCCTGAAGCCACTCCTGTGTTGTCTTGGCTGTGTGCTTAGGGTCGTTGTCCAGTTGGAAGGTGAAGCTTCGCCCCAGTCTGAGGTCCTGAGCACTCTGGAGCAAGTTTTCATCAAGGATATCTCTGTACTTTACTCCGTTCATCTTTGCCTCGATCCTGACTAGTCTCCCAGTCACTGCCGCTGACTGGGAGACTAGTCTCCCAGTCCCACAGCATGATGTCTCCACCACCATCCTTCAGGGATGCTGCCAGGTTTCCTTCAGATGTGACGCTTGGCATTCAAGCCAAAAAGCTCAATCTTGGTTTCATCATACCAGAGAATCTTGTTTCTCATGGTCTGAGAGTCTTAGGTGCCTTTTGTCAAACTCCAAGCCGGCTGTCACGTGCCTTTAACTGAGGAGTGGCTTCCGTCTGCCACTCCATAAAGGCCCGATTGGTGGAGTGCTGCAGAGATATTTGTCCTTCTGGAAGGTTCTCCCATCTCCACAGAGGAATTTCGGAGCTCTGTCAGAGTGACCATCGGCTTCTTGGTCACCTCCCTGACCAAGGCCCTTCTTCCTGATTGCCCAATTAACCCGGGCAGCCAGCTCTAGGAAGAGTCTTGGTGGTTCCAAACTTTTTCCATTTAACAATGATGGCTGCAACCGTGTTCTTGGGGACCTTCAATGCTGCAGACATTTTTTGGTACCCTTCCAAAGACCTGTGCCTCGACACAATCCTCTCTCGGAGCTCTACGGACAACTCCTTCGACCTCATGGCTTGGTTTTTGCTCTGACATGCACCATCACCTGCGGGACTTTATATAGACAGAGGTGTGTCTTTCCAAATCATGTCCAATCACTTGAATTTACCACAGCTGGACACCAATCAAGTTGTAGAAACATCTCAAAGATGACCAATGGAAGCTCAAATTTGAGTTTAATAGCAAATGGTCTGAATACTTTTTGTATTTTTAATACATGCACGAGAGCTACATGAAAAAAATTAAATGTTGCAAGCTAAAAAATTTTTTTTTACAGCTTTTAAATAGGCACATTCTTCTCCTTTGTCAAAATACCTGGTAAAATAATGGTTATTAAACAGTGACATTCCACCTAAATGTATATTTTATAATTTCCCAAATTCTGTTAACTCGGTTTTATTTCCCTGTTTTTTTCTGTTTTTTACTCTCAATATTAAATGGATGTTCTGAGTCTGTCAATGCTTAAATAAAATCAGAAGTATATTATCGTGTATTTATTTTCTGTCTCTCTAGACAATGCAGACTGGTCTCTTATCAGATCACCCTGGAGTGGATGCTTAGGGGAGAACAACTAGGTCGAGGCCAACGACGGGTACTCCAAGCCTCTGTGGCTACATTGGATTCAAGGAAGTAGAGGAGGCTAATATGAACTTATACGAATAACATTTTCAAGAAATAACATTGTAGTAAATGTTTTTAATATAAACAATTTAATGTTATTATAAAACACATAACAATTTCACAGTTAATATGCCATTCACACAGTCACTCAGCATTAGTTAGACCTGGGATTTACAAACATGTTCCTGGAGAACAAACTTCTTGTAGGTTTTCACTCCAACAGGTTTTGGAGACAGCTAGTCTTGGGGTCTGACACAACAAATACTGACACAACAAAGACATTACAGACAAAAATAATTACAACTTACAAACACTACCGTTCACTATAGCACAATTCTAGTGGGTCAGAAGTTTACATACTGTACGTTAACTTGACAGTGCCTTTAAACAGCTTGGAAAATTCCAGAAAATGTCAAGGCTTTAGAAGCTTCTGATAGGCTAATTGACATAATTTGAGTAAATTGGATGTGTACCTGTGGATATATTTCAAGGCCTAGCTTCAAACTCACTGCCCTTTTGCTTGATATCATGGGAAACTCAAAAGAAATCAGCCAAGACCTCAGAAAAAACATTGTAGACCTCCACAAGTCTGGTTCATCCTTGGGAGCAATTTCCAAATGCCTGAAGGTATCACGTTCATCTGTACAAACAATAGTACGCAAGTATAAACACCATGGGAGCACGCAGACGTCATACCACTCAGGAAGGAGACGCGTCTCCTAGAGATGAACGTACTTTGGTGTGAAAAGTGCAAATCAATCCCAGAACAGCAGCAAAGGATGTTGTGAAGATGCTGGAGGAAACAGGTACAAAATGATCTATATCCACAGTAAAACAAGTCCTACAGTGGGGCAAAAAAGTATTTAGTCAGCCACCAATTGTGCAAGTTCTCCCACTTAAAAAGATGAGAGAGGCCTGTAATTTTCATCATAGGTACACTTCAACTATGACAGAAAAATGAGAAAAAAAATCCAGAAAATCACATTGTAGGATTTTTAATTAATTTATTTGCAAATTATGATGGAAAATAAGTATTTGGTCACCTACAAACAAGCAAGATTTCTGGCTCTCACAGATCTGTAACTTCTTCTTTAAGAGGCTCCTCTGTCCTCCACTCATTACCTGTATTAATGGCACCTGTTTGAACTTGTTATCAGTATAAAAAGACACCTGTCTGCAACCTCAAACAGTCACACTCCAAACTCCACTATGGCCAAGACCAAAGAGCTGTCAAAGGAACCCCAGAAACAAAATTGTAGACCTGCACCAGGCTGGGAAGACTGAATCTGCAATAGGTAAGCAGCTTGGTTTGAAGAAATCAACTGTGGGAGCAATTATTAGGAAATGGAAGACATACAAGACCACTGATAATCTCCCTCGATCTGGGGCTCCACGCAAGATCTCACCCCGTGGGCTCAAAATGATCACAAGAACGGTGAGCAAAAATCCCAGAACCACACGGGGGGACCTAGTGAATGACCTGCAGAGAGCTGGGACCAAAGTAACAAAGCCTACCATCAGTAACACACTATGCCGCCAGGGACTCAAATCCTGCAGTGCCAGATGTGTCCCCCTGCCTAAGCCAGTACATGTCCAGGCCCGTCTGAAGTTTGCTAGAGAGCATTTGGATGATCCAGAAGAAGATTGGGAGAATGTCATATGGTCAGATGAAACCAAAATATAACTTTTTGGTAAAAACTCAACTCGTCGTGTTTGGAGGACAAAGAATGCTGAGTTGCATCCAAAGAACACCATACCTACTGTGAAGCATGGGGGTGTTTTTCTACAAAGGGACCAAGACGACTGATCCGTGTCAAGGAAAGAATGATTGGGGCCATGTATCATGAGATTTTGAGTGAAAACGTCCTTCCATCAGCAAGGGCATTGAGGATGAAACGTGGCTGGGTGTTTCAGCATGACAATGATCCCAAACACACCGCCCGGGCAATGAAGGAGTGGCTTCATAAGAAGCATTTCAAGGTCCTGGAGTGGCCTAGCCAGTCTCCAGATCTCAACCCCATAGAAAATCTTTGGAGAGAGTTGAAAGTCCATGTTGCCCAGCAACAGCCCCAAAACATCACTGCTCTAGAGGAGATCTGCATGGAGGAATGGGCCAAAATACCAGCAACAGTGTGTGAAAACCTTGTGAAGACTTACAGAAAACGTTTGACCTCTGTTATATACCCTTTGTTGGCAATGACAAAGTATTCAGATAAACTTTTGTTATTGACCAAATACTTATTTTCCACCATCATTTGCAAATAAATTCATTAAAAATCCTACAATGTGATTTTCTGGATTTTTTTTCTCGTTTTGTCTGTCATAGTTGAAGTGTACCTATGATGAAAATTACAGGCCTCTCTCATCTTTTTAAGTGGGAGAACTTGCACAATTGGTGGCTGACTAAATACTTTTTTGCCCCACTGTATATCAACATAACCTGAAAGACCGCTCAGCAAGGAAGAAGCCACTGCTCCAAAACTGCCTTTGAACCTGTTAGGGATAGGGGACAGCATTTTCACTTTGGATGAACTGCGTGCCCATAGTGAACTGCATCCTACTCTGTCCTAGATGCTAACATATGCATAGTATTATTACTATTGGATAGAAAACACTGAAGTTTCTAAAACTGTTTGAATTATGTCTGAGTATAACAGAACTCATAGGGCAGGCAATCTTCCAAACAGGAAGTGGAAATTCTGAGGCTGGTCGAATTTGAAGTCATCGCCTATTCACACCCTAATAAGATATGGATCTGTTCACACTTCCTACGCCTTCCACTAGATGTCAGCATTCAGTAGAACGTGGAATGAAGCCTCTAGTGTGATATTTGACTGAATGGGAGGGGAATGAGTCACTGGCCTGACAGAATGCCATTTCCTGGTTGCACAATTTTCTGTTGATATCGCCTGCGTTCCATTACTCTGTAGACAAAAACGAATGCTCCGGGTGGAACGTTATTGCATATATATGAAAATAACATGGATTGATTCTCTACTTACTTTGACCAGTTTATTCGACCTGGAATGTGTATTTTTGACGTTTTCGTCCGAGTTCGCCTGGACCAGCTCCAGATATTGGGCATGTGAGCTAAACGTGGTAGCAAATGCAGCTAATTGGACACTAGTAATGGACATTATGGAACAAAACAACGATTTATTGTGGAACTAGGACTCCTTGCACTGCATTCTGATGAAAGATCACCAAAGGTAAGGGAATATTTATGATGTAATTTCGTATTTCTGTTGACTCCAACATGGCGGAGAAATATATTTACTTCTGAGCGCTCTCTCAGATTATTCTTTTTTCGGAACGTTTAAAAAAAAAAATCTGACACAGCGGTTGCATTAAGAACCAGTATCTGTAATTATATGTAAAACATGTATCTTTCGTCAAAGTTTGTGATAAGTATTCCTGTATTACTGACGTAGCTCTCTGTAATTACTCCTGATATTTTGGAGGCATTTCTGAACATGGCATCAATGTAAACCGATATTTGTGGATATAAATATGCATATTATCGAAGAAAACATAAATGTATTGTGTAACATGATGTCATATGAGTGTCATCTGATGAAGATTATCAAAGGTTAGTGATTAATTTGATCTCTAATTCTACTTTTGTGACCATCTTTGGCTGGGAAAAATGGTTGTGTCTTTTTGGATTTGGTGGTGATCTAACAAATATATGTTGTGTTTTCACTGTAAAAAAAATAAAATAATCGGACATGATGGGTAGATTAACAAAATGTTTATCTTTCATTAGCTGTATTAGACTTGTTAATGTGTGATAGTTAAATATTTCAAAAAAATATTTTTGAATTTCCCGCGCCACCTTTTCAGCGGAATGTTGGGGGGGTTCCGTTAGCGGAACGTGTGTCCTAGACAGGTTTTAACAAAGCCAGATTACTGTTTGCAATTGCACATGGGGACAAAGATCGTACTTTTTGGAGAATTGTCCTCTGGTCTAATGAAACAAAAATAGAACTGTTTGGCCATAATGACCATCGTTATGTTTGGAGGAAAAACTGCCACCACCATGAAACACGGTGGTGGCAGCATCATGTTGTGGGTCTGCTTTGCTGCAGGAGGGACTGGTGCACTTCACAAAGTAGATGGCTTCATGAGAAATAAAAAATTATGTGGATATATTGAAGCAACATCTCAAGACATCAGTCAGGAGGGACTGGTGCACTTCACAAAATAGATGGCTTCATGAGAAAAAAAAAAAAAAGAAGTTAAAGCTTGGGTCTTCCAAATGGACAATGACCCCAAGCCTACTTACAAAGTTGTGGCAAAATGGCTTCAGGAGAACAAAGGCAAGGTATTGGAGTGGCCATCACAAAGCCTTGACCTCAATCCTATGGAAAATGTGTAGGCAGAACTGAAAAAGTGTGTGTGAGCAAGGAGGCCTACAAACCTGACTCAGTTACCCCAGCTCTGTCAGGAGTAATGGGCCAAAATTCTCCCAACTTATTGTGCTAAGCTTGTGGAAGGCTACCCGAAATGTTTGACCCAAGTTAAACAATTTAAAGGCAATGCTACCAAATACTAATTGAGTGTATGCAAACTTCTGACCCACTGGGAATGCGATGAAAGAAATTAAAGCTGAAATAAATCACTCGACTATTATTCTGACATTTCACATTCTTAAAATAAAGTGGTGATCCTAACTGACCTAAGACAGGGATTTTTACTGTTATTAAATGTTAGGAATGGTGAAAAACTGAGTTTAAATGTAGTTGGCTAAGGTGTATGTAAACTTCAGAATTCAACTGTAGATATAAAAATGAGCGATGGCCGAGCGGCATAGGCAAGGTGCAATAGATGGTATAAAATACAGTATATACATATGATATGAGTAATATAAGATCTGTAAACATTAAAGTATCATTATTTAAAGTGGCATTGTTTAAAATGACTAGTGATCCATTTATTAAAGTGGCCAATGATTGGGTCTCAATGTAGGCAGCAGCCTCTCTGAGTTAGTGATTGCTGTTTAGCAGTCTGATGGCCTTGAGATAGATGTTTTTCAGTCTCTAGGTCCCAGCTTTGATGCACCTGAACTGACCTCACCTTCTGGATGGTAGTTGTGTGAACAGGCAGTGGCTCGGGTGGTTGTTAGCCTTGATGATGTTTTTGGCCTTCCTGTGACATCGGGTGCTGTAGGTGTCATGGAGGGAAGGTAGTTTTCCCCCGGTGATGCATTGTGCAGACCACACCACCCTCTGGAGAGTCTTGCGGTTGAGGGCGGTGCATGGCTGCAAACTTAAAGATTTAGTTGGAGGCGTGCATGGCCACGCAGTTGTGGGTGAACAGGGAGTACAGGAGGGGGCTGATCATGCACCCTTGTGGTGCCCCAGTGTTGAGGGTCAATGAAGTGGAGATGTATCCTACCTTAACCACCTAGGGGTGGCCCGTCAGAACCCAATTGCACAGGGCGGGGTTGAGGGCCTTTAGCTTGATGATGAGTTTGGAGGGTACTATGGTGTTGAATGCTGAGCTGTAGTCAATGAACAGCATTCTTACATAGGTATGCCTCTTGTCCAGATGGGATAGGGCAGTGTGCCGTGTGATGGTGATTGCATCTTCTGTGGATCTGTGGGGGTGGTATGCAAACTGAAGTGGGTCTAGGGTGGCCGGTAAGGTGGAGGTGATAAGATCCTTGACTAGTCTCAAAACACTTCAGAAGTGAGTGTTACTGGGTGTTAGTAATTTAGTTCAGTTATCTTTGCCTTCTTGGGTACAGGAACAATGGTGACCATCTTGAAGCATGTGGGGACAGCAGACTGGGATAGGGAGGAATTGAAAAGTCCGTAAGCACACCAGCCAGCTCGTCTGTGCATGCTCTGAGGTCGTTGATAGGGATGCCATTTGGGCCAGCAGCCTTGCGAGGGTTAACGCGTTTAAATGTTTCACTCACGTCAGCCACGGAGAAGGAGAGGGGGGGGGGGTGCAGTCCTTTTTAGCAGGCCGCGACTGTGTCACTGTATTATCCTCAAAGCGGGCAAAGAAGGTGTTTAGTGTTTCTGGAAGCATGCCGTCGGTGACCGGTTTTCTTTTTGTAGTCCTTGATTATCTGTGTATTTGTGTATTTTTATCTGACCGGAACATTATTGCACTTAATTATGGCCAACGTCACTCAGTTACTCGACTACTATTGTTATTTGCCTAGCCTCACTTTACTTCAGAGATTACTAACCGCTAGCCTAACTAGATACCATCTCATTGTTTACTTCCTTCCTTCCGTTTTGATTTCCTTTCTTGAAGACCAATCGTAAGATGCTTCTTTGTCCCGCATCCTGTAATTATCCATCTTAGAACCAGGAGGAAGAGTATCTACCTGATTACAGACTCTATGGAAGTACGAAGCAGGCCTTTGTTTTTTAAACTTGTTACATCAAACACATGTATCTGGCAATTCAATGCCGGGACACCAATCATTGTTTAAGTAACAATAAATGCACAGTTTTATATTTATTTTGAGTCATTTCAGACATTTTTACATTTTCATATAAAATACAGAATACTCTAAATACTCAAACAATGGACCTAAAAACTGTCTGGGGTACTGACAAACATCCAGGCAAGTGTTATAAAGGGCCCTGAAGTGCTTTTGAGTTAACTTCTCCGTTAACATTTAATTGAGAAGGTTTTTGGGGAAAGTCTTTCTGCCTACCCACAAGACTGTTCTTATTAGCATCGCTAACTGGCTACATACGAAGTGATAAACAAACCCGCGCACTAAACAGACAGAGACAATATTGATGGAGATTAATGATCAGATATTGTGTTACGTTTGGCTTTTTAAGCCAATAGTGGCTAACCAGGGGTGGGATAATCTGGCTTTGATTGGGTAACAGCCAGTTCTATGTTTAAGAGAGTTTGCGATGGATCGATTGAAAAAATCCATGTACTTTCAGAATGAATTGGTGAGCTACTCATAGGTGGGCTGTGAGCTACTGGTAGCTTGCAATCTACCTGTTGGCGACCCCTTCTGTAAGCTATATGTAAAAACAAAAACATAAAACACAATTTCATGTGCTCAAAACATTTTATTTGTGCCTTTCGTACACCTATGAAAACAGAAAGCATATGTGTTGGAATGTGGTAACAGTGTACTTTTTTTTTATAAAGGTCAGCAAATGCACAGTCAAATTATGGAAAGATCAGAAGCCTACATATCATTATAAGCGCTAAGTGTGCTTGATAAATAGTGAAACTCAGCACAAAAGCAAGTGATGTTTTAATGAATATAAGTGTCGATATGACAGAGGTTAAAAATAGTAGATTATTGTCAGTTTACGCTTACATGGTGCGTGTTCACGCAATGGCATCTGTTGGAGCATGTCCATGTCACAGACAACGAAAGCTAGTGAGTGCATTGTAGGGCCTGCTCTCTCAGTGATGACATTTTGTGCTGATAATCAGCCCATAGCATTGTCACCGGCATGTTCTATCCAAACGGTGCCGTCCCTTCCTCCCTCCTGTCTGACCGTTTCATTTGATGGTGGTGCAGGCATCTGCTCAGTGTGCACCGTTCTATCTTTTTTTACATTTAGGCCACAGAATCAGAAGAATATTCATCAGAGATGTCATTCATTTCCAGAGTAGACTGATAAGACTGCGTGGATTCGTTGGACTGATTAATTCCACTGTCAGGAGATGGAGCAAAGCAGGCCCTACTGTCAGCAGAAGATTAAATGACATGCCCACGTAAAATTGGTGATAATCATATCACATTTTAGTTGTCACAATGCATCGAATACAACCGAATGAATTCCCTTACCGTGAAATGCTTACTTAAAAGCCCTTAACCAACAATGCAGTTATAAGAAAAGAAGAGTTAAGCAAATATTTACTAAAAAAAAGTAACACAACAACAATAATGAGGCTATATACAGGGGGGTACCGGTAAATCGAGGTAATATGTACATGTAGGGGGTTAAACGGCGAGTTAGCAGCAGTGTAAAAAAAAAGGGTGCGGGGGCAATGCTAATAGTCCAGGTAGCCATTTGATTAATTGTTCAGCAATCTCATGGCTTGGGGGTAGAAGCAAGGAAGCCTGTCAGAAAGTCCAGGATCCAGGTGCAGAGGGATGTGTTTAGTCCCAGGGTCCTTAGCTTAGTGATGAGCTTTGTGGGCACTATGGTGTTGAACGCTGAGCTGTAGTCAATGAACAGCATTCTCACATAGGTGTTCCTTTTGTACAAGTGAGAAAGGGCAGTGTGGAGTGCGATTGAGATTGAGTTATTTGAGGATCACACAGTGGCCCAGAACAGCTGGTGCTCTCATGCATGCTTCAGTGTCGCTTGCCTCGAAGCGAGCATAACAGGCATTTAGCTCGTCAAGTTATAGTCTGTAATAGTTTGCAAGCCCAGCCATAAACTACGAGTGTCAGAGCCAGTTGATGCCTGGTTGATGGTTCTTCTGAGGGTATAGCGGGATTTTTTATAAGCATCCGGATTAGTATCCAGCTCCTTGAAAGCAGCAGCTCTAGCTAGGTACGAATGTTGCCTGTAACTAGTGGCTTCTGGTTTGGATATGTACGTACGGTCACTGTGGGGACGACGTTGTCGATGCACTTATTGATGAAGCCGGTGACTGAGGTGGTATACTCCTCAATGCTATCAGATGAATCCCGGAACATATTCCAGTCTGTGCTAGCAAAACCGTGTCATCGAACCACTTCCATATTGAGCGAGTCACTGGTACTACCCGCTTAAATTTTTGCTTGTAAACAGAAATCAGGAGGATATAATTATGGTCAGATTTGCCAAATGGATGGCTAAGGAGAGCTTTATACACGTCTCTGTGTGGAGTAAAGGTCTAGAGTTTCTTTTCTCTCTCTCTGGTTGCACATGTGACATGCTGGTAGAAATTAGGATAAACCCGATTTAAGTTTGCCTGCATTAAAGTCCCCGGTCACTAGGAGCGTCGCTTCTGGATGAGGATTTTCTTGTTTGCTTATGGACTTATACAGCTCGTTGAGTGCGGTCTGTTTGTTGTATTAAGATTCTAACAACGAGTGTATTATATAGACTCATTTTGAAAAAGCCAAGGATAGAGGGGGGGATTTTTTTTTTTAAATGGCAGAGTAATACATTTTTTTACTTTTTAAATTAATGAGCAGTCCAAATGATTGCTTTAATGGTTCAAGTGTTAATGCTAAGCAGTAGAGAGTAATCGGATCCAATTTTTAGATCAAACCCTCAACATTCCAATCTCAGGGCAGACACTAACCACAAGGCCACTGAGTTGGTAACTGATGTGGGGTGAATAATGGTGGTGTACCTGAGGTCTATTATCATGTACACTTTGGTGGAACTGCAGTGTGCTCCAAGTGGGAGATGCATTAGGGGAGAGACTTAATCTCATGTTTTATGTAACTGCTGGATACAGCATGTACAGTACCTCCTGGTGGACATGACAGTGTTTCCCTGGCAAAACACGGCTCAGTGGGTATGAGGCATGAGACTTTCTCCATTACAGTTATCGCACTTCTTATGCAGAAAAGTATAGAACAATGGACTGTTGAAATGGGTTTCGTTTGTGATTCTTATGCGTTTGAGTCAGCTGAGGAAGAGAAGTATGGAGGTAGAAGGAATGGATGGTCAAAGGTAAAATGAGAAATAATGAAAGGATTGACTGATATATTTCCATTTCATTGAGAACTTGTGAATGTTAGCAGGTAGATATGGTCATAGAAGATTATTTATGTTTAAGAAAACAGATGTATTTTAGAGAAATGTTAGAGCATTACCCAAGGATACAAAACCACACTATAAAAGTCAACAACATGGCATAGGCAGGGCCAATACCAAAATCCAAATAAACATTGAACTAAGTATGGTGCCCTGCTGCACTCCCATGGTGTGTTAGACAAAAAGAGCTACCTCCTTTTGGTCCAGCTGCAGAGATGATTTAATGAGGTCTCTTAGAGCCGTCAACTGCTTCTTCTCCTCATCCTGGGTCTGCTTTATCTGTGGAGTGAGAACCATTGACATCACAACAAATTCACATCAGTCACAATCAAATCATGTACAATGAATGGAGAGATATACAGTACCAGTGAAAAGATTGGACATACCTACACTCATTTCAAGAGTTTTCCTTTATTTAAAAAATAAATTACATTGTAGAAATGAAATAAGACACATGGAATCATGTAGTAACCAAAAAAGTGTTAAACAACTCAAAATATATGTTTTATTCTTCAAAGTAGCCACCCTTTGCCTTTGACAGCTTTGCACACTCTCGGCATTCTCTCAACCATCTTTTAAAAATATTTTTTAAATTTGACCTTTAACTAGGCAAGTCAGTTAAGAACAAATTCTTATTTTCAATGACGGCCTAGGAACAGTGGGTTAACTGCCTATTCAGAGGCAGAACGACAGATTTGTACCTTGTCAACTCGGGGGTTTCAACTTGCAACCTTCCGGTTACAAGTCCAACGCTCTAACCACTAGGCTACCCTGCTGACCCAATGAGGTAGTCACCTGGAATGCATTTCAATTAACCTTTTTGGGTTAGGGGGCAGCATTTTCACTTTTGGATGAATCGCGTGCCCAGAGTGAACTTCTTCCTACTCTGTCCCAGACGCTAATATATGCACATTATTAATAGCATTGGATAGAAAAAACTCAGAAGTTTTTAAAACGGTTTGATTGTCTGTGAGTATAACAGAACTCATTTGGCAGGCGAAAACCTGAGAGAAATCCAACCAGGAAGTGGGAAATCTGAGGTTTGTAGTTTTTCCCAACTCGGCCCCCATTGAAGGTACAGGGTGATATTAGTTATGTTTCGCTTCCACTAGATGTCATCAGTATTTAGAACCTGTTTTGAGGATTCTACTCTAAAGGAGGGGCTCATAAGGGCTCTTTGAGTGAGTGGTCTGGCAGAGTGCCACAGCCTCGGTCTGGCGCGCTCATGTGAAAGGTAGCTACGTTCCACTCAATTTGTACAGACAAAGGAATTGTCCGGTTGGAACGTTAATGAAGCTTTATGTTAAAACCATCCTAAAGATTGATTCCATACTTAGGTTGGCATGTTTCTACGGGCTGTAACGGACTCTTTTTAACTTTTCGTCCCACGTTCGGTGCGACCTGAACGCGCTTTGGATTTGTTTACCCCTAACAAAAGAAGATATTTGGATATAACTGATGGATATTATTGAACAAATCAAAACATTTATGGTGGAACTGGGATTCCTGGGAGTGAATTCTGATCAAAGGTAAGTGAATATTTAAAATGCTATTTCTGAGAAATGTTGACTACCCAATATGGCGGGTATCTTTTTGGCTGCTTTGTTGTTTAAAGGCTGTACTCAGATTATTGCATGGTTTGCTTTCTCCGTAAAGTAAAAAAAAATCTGGCACAGCGGTTGCATTAAGGAGAAGTTTATCTAAAGTTCCATGTATAATAGTCGTATCTTTATCAATGTTTATTATGAGTATTTCTGTAAATTGATGTGGCTCTCTGCAATATCACCGCATGTTTTATCAGTTGTGTTGTGACAAGGTAGGGGTGGTATACAGACGATAGCCCTATTTGGAAAAAGTCCATGTCCATATTATGACAAGAACAGCTCAAATAAGCAAAGATAAATGACAGTCCATCATTACTTTAAGACATGATGCAATTCAAGGTCAGTCTGGAAAATTTCAGGAACTTTGTGCAGACGCAAAAACCATGAAGCACTATGATGAAACTGGCTCTCATGAGGACCGCCACAGGAAAAGAAGACCCAGAGTTACCTCGCTGCAGAGGATAAGTTCATTAGTTACCAGCCTCAGAAATTGAAGCCCAAATAAATGCTTCACAGAGTTAAAGTAACAGACATCTCAACATCAACTGTTCAGAGGAGACTGTGTGAATCAGGCCTTCATGGTCAAATTGCTGCAAAGAAACCATAACTAAAGTACACCAATAAGAAGAAGAGACATGCTTGCGCCAAGAAAAACAAGTAATGGACATCCTACAGGCGGAAATCTGTCCTTTGGTCTGATGAGTTCAAATTTGAGATTTTTGGTTCCAACCTCCTCGTCTTTCTGAGACACAGAGTAGGTAAACGGATGATCTCCGCTTGTGTGGTTCACATCGTGAAGCATGGAGGAGGTGTGATGGTGTGGGGGTATTTTGCTGGTGACACTGTCTGTGATTTATTTAGAATTCAAAGCACACTTAACCAACATGGCTACCACAGCATTCTGCAGCGATACGCCATCCCATCTGGTTTGCGCTTAGTGTGACTATCATTTGTTTTTCAACAGGAAAATGACACAAGACACACCTGCAGGCTGTGTAAGGGCTATTTGACCAATAAGGAGAGTGATGCATCAGATGACCTGGCCTCCACAATCAGCTGAGTTGGTTTGGGATTTTTTGGACCGCAGAGTGAAAGACAAGCAGCCAACAAGTGCTGAGCATATGTGAGAACTCCATCAAGACTGTTGGAAAAGCATTCATCATGAAGCTGGTTGAGAGAATGCCAAGAATGTGCAAAGCTGTCAAAGGCAAAGGGTGGCTACTTTGAAGAATATAAAATATATTTGGATTTGTTTAAAAATTGATTCCACATGTGTTATTTCATAGTTTTGATGTCTTCGCTATTTTTCTACAATACAGAAAATAGTTAAAATATAGAAAAGCCCTTGAATGAGTAGGTGTCAAAACATTTGACTGGAACTTTAAATGAAAACATAAAGCCATACAGCAGAGAGACCAACATAGCCTTTTGTCTAATCATTTTTAAATGTAAATATGACCTACGTTATACAGGTCAGCTGCAAGTTTCTCAATATACTGCTTCAACTTGTCTGCGGTTTTCAATCCATCCTGAAAAAAGCTGAAGAAGAAAGAGTAGTCTGGTTTTCTAGCATAAGCACATATACATAAACATACACTGCTCAAAAATAAAGGGAACACTAAAATAACACATCCTAGATCTGAATGAATGAAATATTCTTATTAAATACTTTTTTCTTTACATACTTGAATGTGCTGACAACAAAATCACACAAAATGTATCAATGGAAATCAAATTTAACAACCCATGGAGGTCTGGATTTGGAGTCACACTCACAATTAAGTGGAAACCACACTACAGGCTGATCCAACTTTGATGTAATGTCCTTAAAACAAGTAAAAATGATGGCTCAGTAGTGTGTGTGGCCTCCACGTGCCTGTAGGATATCCCTACAACGCCTGGGCATGCTCCTAATGACGTGGCGGATGGTCTCCTGATGGATCTCCTCCCAGACCTGGACTAAAGCATCTGCCAACTCCTCGACAGTCTGTGGTGCAGCGTGGCGTTGGTGTATGGAGCGAGACATGATGTCCCAGATGTGCTCAATTGGATTCAGGTCTGGGGAACGGGCGGGCCAGTCCATAGCATCAATGCCTTCCTCTTGCAGGAACTGCTGACACACTCCAGCCACATGAGGTCTACCATTGTCTTGCATTAGGAGGAACCCAGGGCCAACCGCACCAGCATATGATCTCACAAGGCATCTGAGGATCTTATCTCGGTACCTAATGGCAGTCAGACTACCTCTGGCGAGCACATGGAGGGCTGTGCGGCCCCCCAAAGAAATGCCACCCCATACCATGACTGATCCACTGCCAAACCGGTCATGCTGGAGGATGTTGCAGGCAGCAGAACGTTCTCCACGGCGTCTCCAGACTGTCACATCTATCACATGTGCTCAGTGTGAACCTGCTTTCATCTATGAAGAGCACAGGGCGCCAGTGGCGAATTTGCCAATCTTGGTGTTCTCTGGCAAATGCCAAACGTCCTGCACGGTGTTGGGCTGTAAGCACAACCCCCACCTCATACCACCCTCATAGATTCTGTGAGTCTGTTTCTGACCGTTTGAGCAGACACATGCACATTTGTGGCCTACTGAAGGTCATTTTGCAGGGCTCTGGCAGTGCTCCTCCTGCTCCTCCTTGCACAAAGGCGGAGGTAGCGGTCCTGCTGCTGGGTTGTTGCCCTCCTACGGCCTCCTACGGTCTCCTGATGTACTGTCTCCTGGTAGCGCCTCCATGCTCTGGACACTACGCTGACAGACACAGCAAACCTTCTTGCCACAGCTCGCATTGACATGCCATCCTGGATGAGCTGCACTACCTGAGCCACTTGTGTGGGTCGTAGACTCAGTCTCATGCTACCACTAGAGTGAAAGCACCGCCAGCATTCAAAAGTGACCAAAACATCAGCCAGGAAGCATAGGAACTGAGAAGTGGTCTGTGGTAACCACCTGCAGAACCACTCCTTTATTGGGGGTGTCTTGCTAATTGCCTATAATTTCCACCTGTTTAACTTCTTCGATATAGGGGGCACTCTTAATTTTTGGATTAAAAAACATTCCCGTTTTAAACAAGATATTTTGTCACGAAAAGATGCTCGACTATGCATATAATTGACAGCTTTGGAAAGAAAACACTGACGTTTCCAAAACTGCGAAGATATTATCTGTGAGTGCCACAGAACTGATGCTACAGGTGAAACCAAGATGAAATTTCAAACAGGAAATGCCCCAGATTTTGAAGGCGCTGTGTTCCAATGTCTCCTTATATGGCTGTGAATGCGCAAGGAATGAGCCTAGACTTTCTGTCGTTTCCCCAAGGTGTCTGCAGCATTGTGACGTATTTGTAGGCATATCATTGGAAGATTGACCATAAGAGACTACATTTACCAGGTGCTCGCTTGGTGTCCTCCGTTGCAATTATTGCGTAATCTCCAGCTGCGTGTATTTTTCCATTTGCTTCAGAGGAGAAACCCAACTGCCACGAATGATTTATCATCGAATAGATATGTGAAACACACCTTGAGGATTGATTCTAAACAACGTTTGCCATGTTTCTGTCGATAGTATGGAGTTAATTTGGAAAAAAGTTTGGCGTTGTAATGACTGAATTTTCGGGGGGTTTTCTTAGCCAAACGTGATTAACAAAACGGAGCGATTTCTCCTACACAAACAATCTTTTTGGAAAAACTGAACGTTTGCTATCTAACTGAGAGTCTCCTCATTGAAAACATCCGAAGTTCTTCAAAGGTAAATCATTTTATTTTAATGCTTTTCTTGTTTGTGAAAATGTTGCCTGCTGAATGCTAGGCTTAATGCTATGCTAGCTATCAATACTCTTACACAAATGCTTGTGTAGCTATGGTTGAAAAGCATATTTTGAAAATCTGAGATGACAGTGTTGTTAACAAAAGGCTAAGCTTGTGAGACGATATATTTATTTCATTTCATTTGCGATTTTCATGAATAGTTAACGTTGCGTTATGGTAATGAGCTTGAGGCTATGATTACGCTCCCGGATACGGGATTGCTCGACGCAAGAAGTTAAGTGTACCCTTTATTTTTTTGAGCAGTGTATATTTTTTAATACGTTTTGCTTTCACAATACAATGGTTTGCATACAATGGCTTGTATTTTGATATCTAACATGAAGTTCTTTGTCCTTCACATACGTTTGATTATTCCAACACTTGTGTTGCCTTTGCCATGCAGCGATCTTACGGAAGTTGATATTTTAACCGCAACTGCTTGAGGGAGTACTAAGTAACCCAAAACTCATCCCTTCCACTCACAATACATCCCATAATCTGGGTTGGCAGCGTCCAACTTTTTTAAATTTTATGCTGCAGTAGTTTATGTGTCGGGGGCTAGGGTCAGTCTGTTATATCTGGAGTATTTCTTCTGTCTTATCCGGTGTCCTGTGTGAATTTAAGTACGCTCTCTCTCTTTCTCTCTTTCGGAGGACCTGAGCCCTTGGACGATGCCTCAGGACTACCTGGCATGATGACTCCTTGCTGTCCCCAGTCCACCTGGCCGTGCTGCTGCTCCAGTTTTAACTGTTCTGCCTGCGGCTATGGAACCATGAGTTGTTCACCGGACGTGCTACCTGTCCCAGACCTGCTGTTTTCAACTCTCTAGAGACAGCAGGAGCGGTAGATATACTCTCAATGATCGGCTATGAAAAGCCAACTGACATTTACTCCTGAGGTGCTGACTTGTTGGACCCTCGACAACTACTGTTATTATTATTATTTGACCACGCTGGTAATTTATGAACATTTGAACATCTTGGCCATGTTCTGTTATAAACTCCACCCGGCACAGCCAGAGGACTGTCCACCTCTCAGAGCCTGGTTTCTCTCTAGGTTTCTTCCTAGGTTTTGGCCTTTCTAGGGAGTTTTCCCTAGCCACCGTGCTTCTACACCTGCATTGCTTGCTGTTTGGGGTTTTAGGCTGGGTTTCTGTACAGCACTGAGATATCAGCTGATGTAAGAAGGGCTATATAAATACATTTGATTTTAATCAGCATGGGGCCGAAATAAACGGCTCCTATTTGATGATTTTAATAGTGTAATTGATCTCTTACGATTTTTCTTATGTGTACATCTGTAGTATGGTTATTGTTTTTACTGTTGCATCCCCGACTGTGCTACAAATGTCCCAAGATACTGATTAATGGATAAACACTGCCTTTTCTGGTGTGAACAAGACATTTAAGTATGAGCTGGAAGTTGTGTCAGTATACTTACTTGCACTGTGCATGGTAGTACCTTATGAGGTTCTGGAGCAGGTCAACTCCCTTCTTAGTTTTGATCTCATTCACTTTGATCAGGTACTGTTGGGACATGAAGAAAAATGGACGATATTTGGAATGACAGCCTCTTCCGCAAATCAAAACAATTTAAAAAAAATGTACAATCAGAAACCAGTCATCTAAACTTTTCAATTGTATGGCACACAAATCCCAATGTTTGAGTGTGCTTGGTGGATTGTAGTGTGTGTGTGTGTGTGTGTGTGTGTGTGTGTGTGTGTGTGTGTGTGTGTGTGTGTGTGTGTGTGTGTGTGTGTGTGTGTGTGTATGCTCAGGAAGTTGTGGCATGAGTGACTGAGTAAGTGATAAGCAAGAATTGTCTTGTACATTCCTGGGCATCCAGCTGTTGTAGCTGATCATGATGAAAAGGGTGTGGCACCAAGAGAGGCATGAGCGTAGGTGTGGCTGAAGGACAGATTTTGTCAAATTAACATCAGATTTAACTTTTCGTAGCAGGTTAGGAGAATTTACGCAGCAGGTTAGGATTAACGTAGCAGGACAGAAAAAAATTGCTTAAGGTTTGGAAAAAAGTCTGGGTTGGTTGTCAAAAGCTGGATATCTTCTAGCCATGACTGAAGGACACCCCCTTCAGCACCATGGACAGGGCCACAAGCTAAAGGATAAAAGACAGGTGTTTCCTGTTCAGCACCATGGAGTCTCAAACCTCTGCACAGAAAACACATGCACTCACTACCGCACCTTGGACAGCGGCACTGGCTGATTCATAGTGGACAGTGGCACTGGTTGATTCACAGTGGACAGCGGCACTCACTTTAGCACTGCTGAACGCTCATAGGGGCACTGGTTGATTCACAGTGGACAGCGGCACTCACTTTAGCACTGCTGAACGCTCATAGGGGTAGAATGGGGAATCTGGTTGGATAGAACCGGTTTTAGCATGGAAAATACCTTTAAGGGGTTTCAACCTCTTAAAGTAGTCAACTGGGTGGGACTTCTTATGGGTTAAGTAAGGATCACATAATTTCATCTAGGTCATCAGGAAGAATCAATGAATTATACTCCTGAGCAAACATTCCAGAAAGCAGGTGGCAGTAAATCACCAACACTGGCTTTATACCTCTTCAGATAACACTATCCAGGTGGCAGTCTACTGTGCTAAAGGAGCTCCTTAAACTTGACCCCAAAAAACATCTGGGTCAGATGGTTTAGACCCTTTCTTCTTTAAGGTTGCTGCCCCTATTATCACAGAGCCTCTCTCACATATCTCCTCTCTGGGGAGGTTCTCAGTGCTTGGAAGGCAGCCACCGTGCATCCTTAATTTAAAGGGGGAGATCAAGCTGATTCTAAATGTTATAGGCCAATTTTGATCTTTCCCTGTTTATCAAAAGTGTTGGGAAAAACTTGATTTCTTGATGTCTGTAGTATTCTCTCTGGTCTGGTATGCAATCTGGTTTCTGCTCAGCTTATGGATGTGTCACTGTAACCTTGAAGGTTTTAAATTGTCACCATTACCCTTACTTCTAAGCAATGTTGTGCTGCTATTTTTATTGACTTGGCCAAAGCTTTTGATATGGTAGACCATACCATGGTGTCTCTGAGGGGTCTTTGGCCTGGTTTGCTAACTACCTCTCTCAAAGAGTGCAGTAAAAAAGTCAGAATATCTGCTGTCTCAGCCACTACCTGTCACCAAGAGAGTACCCCAAGGCTCGATCCCAGGCCCCACACTCTTCTCGATTTACATCAACAACATAGATGAGGCAATAGGAAGCTCTCGCATCCATTTATATGCAGATGTTAGAGTATTATACTCAGCTGGCCCCTTCCCGGAGTTTGTGTTAAACGCTCTACAACAAAGCTTTCTTAGTGTCCAACAAGCTTTCTCTGCTCTTAACCATGTTCTGAACACCTCCAAAACAAAGGTCATGTGGTTCAGTAAGAAGAATGCCCCCCACTGTGTGATTACTACCTCTGAGGGTTTAGAGCTTGAGGTAGTCACCTCATACCAGTACTTGGGAGCATGGGTAGACGTTACACTGTCCTTCTCTTAGCACATATCCAAGCTGCAGAATTAGATCTAGACTGTGTTTCCTCTATCGTGTTCGCTTCTCTTTCACTCCAGCTGCCAAACTAACCCTGATTCAGATGATCATCCTACCCCATGCTAGATTACGGAGACATCATTTATAGTTCAACAGGTAAGGGTGCTCTCGAGCGGCGAGATGTTCTTTACCATTTTACCATCAGATTTGCATTTCCTTATAGGACACCAATGCACTCTACAGTGCATTCAGAAAGAATTCAGACGCCTTTCCTTGTTCCACATCTTGTTATATTACAACCTTATTCTAAAATTGATAAAATTACATTTTAAACTCACATCAATCTAAACACGATACCTCATAATGACAAAGCAAGATCAGGCTTTTATTTTTTGTGATAACTGTTTTTTATTGGGTGACAAGGGCAATACAATCATAAAAAAAACAATTACACTCAAACATCCTGATTGTATGCTAGCCATTTCCTTATATGAAGGTCATGTAGTGGTAACCAGCAGTGAACAATACGTTTTCTGGCAGCAGTCAACCCAGCCAGCTAAACTTTTCGCTGTTTCTCATTCAGCTGCATACCTGTATCATTGTTAAGCAACAGTATAATAAATTCAAGGGGGAAAGTTTTATCACTCATGTCAGAGAGAATATACAACACTGTCCTCAAACTCGTAAACCTCAGGACATGCCATATCATATGATTGTATGTGCCAAGTGTATTGAAGTTACATAGGTGACAGTATGGGCTTTGAGCCGGTTTTGCATGAAATCTTACAACTGGTATACAGTAGGATCTATGTCAAAGTTTAAGATGAATTCATAAATCCTACCAGACATTGAACCAATCAATAGCCTCCACGACAGCCAAATAGTTTACCCATGCTTTATACATTGAAAGATATTTCTGCTTTAAATCATTGAGAATAAATAGCAGACACAAAACCTCTGGCCTGGAATGTAAAAATCCATTCTATAACTGGGTGCCTTCCCAAACTTGTATCCATGGGACCCCGTAGTCACGAAGAGCTGACAGCCGTCTAAGATATAGAACCCCATAGGGATGAAGAGCTGACAGCAGTCTAAGATATAGAACCCCATAGGGATGAAGAGCTGACAGCAGTCTAAGATATAGAACCCCATAGGGATGAAGCGCTGACAAGATGTAGAATGGACCCCATAGGGATACAGAGCTGACAGCAGTCTAAGATATAGAACCCCATAGGGATGAAGAGCTGACAGCAGTCTAAGATACAGAACCCCATAGGGCTGAAGAGCTGACAGCAGTCTAAGATATAGAACCCCATAGGGATGAAGCGCTGACAAGATATAGAATGGACCCCATAGGGATACAGAGCTGACAGCAGTCTAAGAAATAGAACCCCGTAGGGATGAAGAGCTGACACGATATAGAATGAACCCGATAGGGAAGTAGAGCTGACACGATATAGAATGAACCCGATAGGGAAGTAGAGCTGACCGCTAAGATATAGAACCCCATAGGGATGAAGATCTGACAGCAGTCTAAGATATAGAACCCCATAGGGATGAAGATCTGACAGCAGTCTAAGATATAGAACCCCATAGGGACAAAGAACTGACAGCAGTCTAAGATAAAGAACCCCATAGGTATGAAGAGCTGACAAGACATAGAATGAACCCCATAGGGATGAAGAGCTGACAGCAGTCAGGCTGTAAAAGGAAGTAAAAACTAACTTCTGGAGATAGTGATCATACATAAATCAGCATCTCCAAAACAGTTGGTTAAATGGTCAACAACTTTTAATCATCCACAAGACGTGCTTATCAGTGTTGTGCAGGTTCTGAGTGAAACCAACAACATGATTCGTTCAGTAGAAGAGAAATGTATGTTATTATTGCAGGATTTCTGATCACTGGCAACGAGAAAGTAGGAAAATAAAACTTGATTTTATGAGAAGTGGCCAAGAGAAGAAGGGTCTGTCTAAGGGAAAACGGAATCAAGACAACAGCCCCAACGACACAATACTTGTACAGAAATGTAAGAAGCTCTCTCTGGCTCAGCAGCAGAGGATGCTAGATGCTGAGGAGGTAAACTAATAGAATCCCTCTTATGCCTTATCTCAGCTGGTGTACATATGAAATCGGATGGAATCTATATGAACATGATGGTTAACAGCTTTGCAGTAGAATTTTTAGTGGATACGGGTGCTGAAGTCACTGTATTGCCCATATCTTATGCAAAATATATTCAGTTGAAGTCAGAAGTTTACATACACTTAGGTTGGAGTCATTAAAACTCATTATTCAACAACTCCACAAATTTCTTGTTAACAAACTATAGTTTTGGCAAGTTGGTTAGGACATCTACATTGTGCATGACAAGTAATTGTTCCAACAACTGTTTACAGACAGATTATTTCACTTATAATTCTTATATTATCACTTATATTTCAAGGCCTACCTTCAAACTCACTGCCTCTTTGATTGACATCATGGGAAAATCAAAAGAAATCAGTCAAGACCTCAGGAAAAAGAATTGTAGACCTCCACAAGTCTGGTTCATTCTTGGGATCAATTTCCAAACGCCTGAAGGTACCAGGTACATCTGTACAAACAGTAGTACACAAGCATAAACGTCATGGGACCACGCAGCCGTCATACCACTCAGGAAGGAGAAGCGTTCTGTCTCCCTAGAGATTAACCTACTTTGGTACAAAAGTGCAAATCAATCCCAGAACAGCAGCAAAGGACCTTGTGAAGATGCTGGAGGAAACAGGTACAAAAGTATCTATTTCCACAGTAAAACGAGTCCTTCATCGACATAACCTGAAAGGCCGCTCAGCAAGGAAGAAGCCACTGCTACAAAACAGCCATAAAAAAGCCATACTATGGTTTGCAACTGCACATGGAGACAAAGATCATACTTCTTGGAGAAATGTCCTCTGGTCTGATGAAACAAAAATAGAACTGTTTGGCCATAATGACCATCGTTATGTTTGGAAGAAAAATGGGGAGGCTTGCAAGCCGAAGAACACCATTCCAACCGTGAAGCAACGGGGGTGGCAGCATCATGTTGTGGGGCTGCTTTGCTGCAGGAGGGACTGGTGCACTTCACAAAATAGATGGCATCATGAGAAATGCAAATTATGTGGATATATTGAAGCAACATCTCAACATCAATTTTTCAGAGGTGTCTTTGTAAGACGCAGAGTAGGTAAACGGATGATCTCTACATGTGTGGTTCCCACCACATGAAGCATGGAGGAGGAGGTGTGATGATGTGAGGGTGCTTTGCTCGTGACACTGTCGGTAATTTATTAGAATTCAAAGCACACTTAACCAGCATGGCAACCACAGCATTCTGCAGCGATACACGATCCCACCTGGTTTAGGGGGCTAATCATTTGTTTTTCAACAGGACAATGACCTAACACACCTCCAGGCTTTGTAAGGGCTATTTGACCAAGAAAGAGAGTGATGGAGTGCTGCATCAGATGACCTGGCCTCCACAATCACCCGACCTCAACCCAATTGAGATGGTTTGGGATGAGTTGGACAGCAGAGTGAAGGAAAAGCAGCCAACACTAGCTCAGCATATGTGGGAACTTCTTCAAGACTGTTAGAAAAGCATTCCAGGTGAAGCTGGTTGAGAAAGTGCCAAGAGTGAGCAAATCTGTCATCAAGACAAAGTGTGGCAACTTTGAAGAACCTCAAATTTAAATATATTTAGATTTTTTGGTTACTAGATGATTCCATGTGTGTTATTTCATAGTTTTGATGTCTTCACTATTAACAATGTAAAAAATAGTAAACATTGTCATGACTTGCCCTTTTGGGTGAGGATCATAGGTTTCAGATCCACCACCCTCCCACTACAGTTTGATGGCGGTCGTAAATACCTGCAGAAACTCTCTCCCACACAACGAAAGGGAAGTTAAAGGACTAGATGAAGACTACACAGGAACATTCAGTCTGTAGCTGTTTAAGTACTTTAGTCTAGTAAACTTGACTGAGTGTGACGTATTCATTATAACAGAGCTACAACTACAAAATACCTTGCTCTCTGATGGACAAATCAGAGACTTTCTGTCAAATTACTCCCCAGATGGACCAGTGATTTCAACAGAGAGACAACAAAGACATACACACTGTAGTACTGTCGACCACTCCCAACCGGTCACGTTGCACAGAGTGGTGTAACTGTCTAAGACACTGCATAGCAGTGCAAGCTGTATTGCTACGGATGCTGGATCAATAGCCATGCTGCCCTCGACTGGGAGACCCATGAGATGATTGTAGGGTTTTGCTTTCTCTCCCTCGAAAAACAGAAAGAATTCTAAATAACAAACTAGCTTTATTTACAAATTAGTAACAATGTCTCACCCCATGTTCAAGAATGGCTTTTTCTCGCTCATTTGACAAAATAATCTCCAAAATATTGTTATTTTTTAAACAAAGCGATTATTATTATAAATACATTTATATAATTCATAATTATATAAAAGCCTGTTGGATATTCTCACAGATATATTATTAACCCTGTTATTAGCTGGACAATACATATTGGTCATTTTGGTAATGGCTCCCGAGTGGCGCACAATGGGATTGCCTTGCAGTTCTCCAACTGTATCCACTGAAAGTGCGCCAGGTTCAAGGCACGAGGGCAGGGGGCACGGGATGGGCCGCAGAGCCGCGCAAAGAAGACCGACCTAGCCCATGGGGAAGGGAGGAGGAGGAAGGGGAAGGGGGGTGGACCCCCACCCCGCCACACTGGCAACACTTTAAGGGGCATTGCACTAATAATGGAGCTGACTAAGGAAACGTTCCGCTGTTCTGTTCTTAGTGCCAGTCTGCACGTTCAAACTAAAACAATGTAACTAATAATGGCATCTTCATGCTTTCGTTAATAAAATAATGATAAAAATATTATTTCAAAATGCCAATGTTTATTTAGTTATGGATCCATAATGAATTACTATGGGAATAAATATCACTGAATTACAGAAATATCCTCCAATCCTCTATATGTTATTATTGGCGGAGAGTCATGTCATATTTTCTGATATACTGTAGGCCTACTGTAGGTGAAATGAGTCTCACTAGTGTTGAGTAATGTGCTGTTAAAAGTGGTGTAGGTTTTATTTATTTAAAGAGCATATTGAAGTTCGAAGCAATAGGATTTGAAGGAATAGACTACAACTATTTTAGCACCGTTTCGCGCTGCTCTGAGACAAGCATGGGGACTGGCCTTAATAAATCAATGAGATTTTTATTTTCACTAAATCTCTGTTTGCCTATTCGTTGGACTAGAATTAGAAAATTAGGGTGTAGAAATGTTATGCTCTTAGTGCAACCTTTATTAAACTAGGCAAGTCAGTTAAGAACAAATTCTTACTTACAAGGCCAGTCTACTCCTTCCTCCCGCATGCGGGCACGCGGAGACCGCACGACACAGGGATTCGTTAGCTACATAACACACTACTGTATTCCCGACCGTCAAATTGTACACTGCCATATTTTCCGTTCCATCCTAACGGAAACCCAGAGGGTTTTTGTTTTTCTTAGAATAGAAACACCATTCTATTAATTAATTAAATCAATTAAGCAAGTACCAGTCAAAAGTTTGGACACACCTACTCATTCCAGGGTTTCTTTATATTTACTATTTTCTACATTGTAGAATAATAGTGAAGACATCACAACTATGAAATAATACACATGGAATCAGTTAAGGACACATTCTTATTTACAAGGACAGCCTACTTCTTCCCGCCCGTCGGGGAATTGAACCCCGGTCTCCCGTGTGCCTGCATTCTCTTGTACAGGCACTATTGAAGGCTACCAAATGCTTTCAAAGATGCCCTCTGGTGGTCAAACTAGCACTAACTAGCATTAATGGTACCAGTGGTGCACACTTAAGTAACGTGCCATAGAATTCTGCGGCACCAAACAAGCTGCGCCGCAGCATGCTGCAACTTTTGAAGGACGAACCGCTGTACACGTTGATCCAGAGCATCCCAATCGGTGACATGTCTGGTGAATATGCAGGCCGTGGAAGAACTGGGACATTTTCAGCTTCCAGGAACTATGTACAGATACTTGCGAAATAAGGCCGGCATTATCATGCTGAAACATGAGGTGACGGTTGCGGAATCAGGATCTCGTCACGGTATCTCTGTGCATTCAAATTGCCGTAGATAAAACACAAATGTGTTTGTTGTCCGTAACTTATGCCTGCCCATACCCTAACCTCACCGCCACCATAGGGCACTCTGTTCACAATGTTGACAGCAAACCGCTCACCCAAGACATCATACAAGACGTCTGCCATCTGCCCAGTACAGTTGAAACCGGGATTCATCCGTGAAGAGCACTCTTCTCCAGCGTACCAATGGCAATCAAAGGTGAGCATTTGCCAACTGACGTCGGTTATGACGCCAGACTGCAGTCAGTTCGAGAACCTGGTCAAGACCCCCAGTGTTTTGCCTAGTTAAAAATGAGAAATTCTGACAGTTTGCCAACTGTGCGGGTGGCTGGTCTCAAATTATTATTATACCTTTGTTTCAACAAGGAACACAGAAAGAGATCAAGGTCTCGTTTACAGCTGGGCCCTGCATGTACATGTTTACACAGACAGTTTAGGTACAATGATTCAAAAACTAAAACAAGAAACAAAACCATCACAGATAATACAAAAAAACAAAAAAATACAGATGAAGAAGCCGGATGTGGAGGATCTCGTCACTATTTTTGTGCATTCAAATTGCCATCAATAAAATGCAATTGTGCTCGTTGTCCATATCTAATGCCTGCCCATACCATAACCCCACCGCCATCATTGGGCACTCTGTTCACAACGTTGACATAAGAAAACCGCTCGCTCACACAATGAATGTGGGCTGAATGTACTGCCAAATTCTCTGAAATGACATTGGAGGCAGCTTATGGTAGAGAAATGAACATTCAATTCTCTGGCAACAGCTCTGGTGGACATTCCTGCAGTCAGCATGCCAATTGCACACTCTCTCAAAACTTGAGACATCTGTGGTATTGTGTTGTGTGACAAAACTGCACGTTTTAGAGTGGCATTTTATTCTCCAGAGCACAAGATACATCTGTGTAATAATCATGCTGTTTAATCAGCTTCTTGATATGCCACACCTCTCAGGTGGATTGATTATATTGGCAAAGGAGAAATGCACACTAACAGGGAGATGTAAACACATTTGTGCACAACATTTTAGAGAAATAAGCTTTCTTTGCATATGAAAAACACATGTTGCGTTTATATTTTTTTTCAGTCACAGAGAGTGGAGGAAGAGCGAGAAGCTAAAGCAGAGCATGATAGAAAGTATGTGCACATATTATCCCATCCACATGCAAGCACACAAACTCACTGACCTTGCACATCTGTAACTGGAAGTGACGTCGCTCCTTCTCCATCTCCTCTGCAATCTCAGCTCCGGTAATCTCAGTCCGAATCATCCCATGTTGTTTAGCATGCTCCCTCTTCTCTTTCTCAATTTTGGTGCTGGGGGAAAAATCCAGAATTCCACTCAAGGTTAGGATCACATTCAAAATACAGTCACAGAGAATACAATACAAAAAATGTAAGTTGACTTACACAAGCATATGCACGCACACAAATGTACAGTACAGCAAACTTACAACTTAGCCTCATAGTCCTTCCATGTCTTGTCAAACGGCTTCTTTATGTCCTGAAGATTAACGAGGAAAGAATCCAATCAAATCATTGCAAATAAATCAATATTAGCATTTTTCTCAATCATGTACAACGACTCTTTTGGAGCTGTGGTCAATTGTACCTATAGAACAAGGTTCTTCCACCTTTTCTAGCATGAGAGCTTTTAAAAAATATATAAACATATCGTGAGCTACAAATTGTTTGGGTAACACTTTTTGGTAGCTCATATAATATGGTCATGACACTGTCATGACACATATTTAGACCTGTTGTGACATATATTGCATTATTTTATGGCTGGTTATGACACCTACGTAATAGTGTCAAAACCCACAAAACCTACCACACAAAGCAAAACATTTCATTACACCATAGCCTACGTGTCAACAATATGTTTGTTAATTAACACACAATATGTCTCAAAATATGTAAATGACAGTGTTACGACATATTACGACATAGGTTATGATCGTGTCATAACGTGTTATGACGCTGTGTGTCAAGTAAAGTGTTACCCTTTTTTTTTTTATAGCTTACAAATTGGCACATCCTCTACCCTGAAACTCTTCCCTGGGTTATTGGTGTACAAGATATGTATTTTCTGTCGACCTACCCGGTCAAATACCAAGTCTGTCGACATACCCGGTCAAATACCAACTCTGACGACATACCCGGTCAAATACCAACTCTGTCGACATACCCTTTCAAATACCCAACTCTGTCGACATACCCGGTCAAATACCCAACTCTGTCGACACACCCGGTCAAATACCCAACTCTGTCGACACACCCGGTCAAATACCCAACTCTGTCGACACACCCGGTCAAATACCCAACTCTGTCGACACACCCGGTCAAATACCCAACTCTGTCGACACACCCGGTCAAATACCCAACTCTGTCGACACACCCGGTCAAATACCCAACTCTGTCGACACACCCGGTCAAATACCCAACTCTGTCGACACACCCGGTCAAATACCCAACTCTGTCGACACACCCGGTCAAATACCCAACTCTGTCGACACACCCGGTCAAATACCCAACTCTGTCGACACACCCGGTCAAATACCCAACTCTGTCGACACACCCGGTCAAATACCAACTCTGTCGACCTACCCGGTCAAATACCAACTCTGTCGATACACCCGGTCAAATACCAACTCTGTCGACACACCCGGTCAAATACCCAACTCTGTCGACACACCCAGTCAAATACCCAACTCTGTCGACACACCCGGTCAAATACCCAACTCTGTCGACATACCCGGTCAAATACCCAACTCTGTCGACATACCCGGTCAAATAACCACTCTGTCGACATACCCGGTCAAATAACAACTGTCAATATACCTGCTCAAATAACAACTGTCAATTTACCTGGTCAAATAATAACTGCCAACATACCTGGTCAAATAACAACTCTGTCAACATACCTGGTCAAATAACAACTGTGTCAATATACCTGGTCAAATAACAACTGTCAATATACCTTTTCAAATAACAACTGTCAATATACCTTTTCAAATAACAATTGTCAATATACCTGGTCAAATACCAACTGTGTCAATATACCTGGTCAAATAACAACTGTGTCAATATACCTGGTCAAATAACTGTCAATATACCTGGTCAAATAACAACTGTCAATAAACCTGGTCAAATAACAACTGTCAATAAACCTGGTCAAATAACAACTCTGTAAATATACCTTTTCAAATAACAACTCTGCCAATATAACTGGTCAAATAACAACTGTGTCAATATACCTGGTCAAATAACAACTGTCAATATACCCGGTCAAATAATAACTGTCAACATACCTGGTCAAATAACAACTTTGAGACCACATAATTCTGTTTTCTCTGTTTTATATTTCCTTGTTTTGAAGACCACCATAATACCTGTGCCCAAGAACAATAAAGTAACCTGCCTAAATGACTACCGACCCGTAGCACTCACGTCTGTAGCCATGAAGTGCTTTGAAATGCTGGTCATGGCTCACATCAATGCCATTATCCAAGAAACCCTAGACCCACTCCAATTTGCATACCAACCCAACAGATCCACAGATGATGCAATCTCTATTGCACTCCACACTGCCCTTTCCCACATGGACAAAAGGAACACTTATGTGAGAATGCTATTCATTGACTACAGCTCAGCTATCAACACCAGTGCCCTCAAAGCTCATCAATAAGCTATAAGGACCCTGGGACTAAACACCTCCCTCTGCAACTGGATCTTGGACTTCCTGACGGGCCCCCCCCAGGTGGTAAGGGTAGGTAACAACACAACTGCCAAGCTGATCCTCAACACAGGGGCCGCTCAGGCGTGTGTGCGCAGTCCTGTTCACTCATGACTGCATGGCCAGGCACGACTCCAACACCATCATTAAGTTTGCCAATGACAACAGTGTGTAGGCCTGATCACCGACAATGACGAGACAGCCTATAGGGAGGAGGTCAGAGACCTGACAGTGTGGTACCAGGATGACAACCTCTCCCACAACGTGATCAAGACAAAAGAGATGATTGTGGACTGCAGGAAGAAGAGGACAAAGCACGCCCCCATTCTCATCGACAGGGCTGCAGTAGAGCAGGTTGAGAGCTTCATGTTCCTTGGTGTTCACATCACTAACAAACTAACATGGTCCATGCACACCAAGACAGTCGTGAAGAGGGCACGACAAAACCTATTCCCCCTCAAGAGACTGAAAAGATTTGGGATGGGTCCTCAGATCCTCAAAAGTTTCAACAGCTGCACCATCTAGAGCATCCTGACTGGTTGCATCACTGCCTGGTATGGCAACTGCTCGGCCTCAGTGAGTAGTGCGAACGTCCCAGTACATCACTGGGGCCAAGCTTCCTGCCATCCAGGACCCCTATACCAGGCAGTGTCAGAGGAAGGCCCTAAACATTGTCAAAGATTCCAGCCACCCTAGTCATAGACTGTTCTCTCTGCTACCACACGGCAAGCGGTACCGGAGTGCCAAGGCTAGGTCCAAGAGGCTTCTAAACAGCTTCTACCCCCAAGCCATAAGACTCCTGAACACCTGATCAAATGGCTACGATGACTATTTGCATTTGCCCCCCATTTACACCGCTGCTACTCTCTTTTGTCATCTCACTTTAATAACTCTACCTACATGTACATATTACCTCAACTAACCAGTGCCACCGCACATTGACTCTGTACCGGTAGCCCCCTGTAATGTAGTCCCGCTATTATTATTTTACTGCTGCTCTTTAATTACTTGTTACTTTTATTTCTTATTCTTATCCATATTTTTGTTAAACTGCATTGTCGGTTAGGGGCTCGCATTTCACTGTAAGGTCTACACCTGTTGTATTCGGTGCATGTGACTAATACAATTTAATTTGATGATTTGATGTACACTCATGCATTAACAAGAAAAAAGGCCCAGCAGAATTTTGGGGATGACATCAGGAAATGGCAGTCAAAAATAGGAATATTTATTTTGGACAGTGTATTAAAGGAAAGCCAGAGTGAAAAACCCCACTGATTAGTACTTCTGAGATTTACTATGTAGATTTTCAGATTTAGGTTTAATAATGTTATGGGTCAGTAAATCTTTGCAAAGAGACAGCCTCTTATTAACTTGGCAGGACGTGATGAGGTCGTGGATTTTATCCAATACAGCAACAACTTACCCCCTTAACTCCTTTGAGGTCCCCTTTGAGAAGAGAGTCCAGGGTGAAGATCACATTATGGCTCAAGCTCTGGAGCTGTGGATGAGACAGAGGATGGTTAATTCTCAAAACAACAAAAGATTATATTTTGATGGGAATTTGGCAGCTCTAATCACAGTACTTGAATTTGAGGTGTCATGCACAGAGCCAGTGAATGACATAACCAATACACACATTTATCTTTGTGGTTCTTCGATATTGCCTGGCTCAATTGACCCTTCGCTAAGATCTGCCCCAGAATTTTGGCCAACCAATCGCAGTGCTCCAATGGATAGCAACTGTGGTCGACTCCCAAGTCTCGGACAAGATCACCTTTGAAACACATGAAAGCCATTGAGGGCATTACAAAATAGTTTTCATACAAAAACAAATTGTTTAAATGGCTAAATAATTTAATAAGGCACTATTTGCTACTGTGATTCCTGAAATGCAGAGCCTGTTGTATTAAAAACACAGTTTGAGACCATTGTGAGGGGATTTCGCATGTGGTTAGAATGTGGCTTCCAGGGAAAATGTTGTCAGAGGTTGCAACAGTAACCAAGGGGGTAGGGCTTAGCGAAGGATCAATTGGTAAGAGAATGGCACCAGCAACACCGAGGTCATGGATTTAATTCCAAAAGGAATCATTACAGACATCCTAGAAATGTTTTCACCGTTTTGGACAAAAGCACCTGCAAAGTGGAATATTTTAATTATATTGCCAGGATTGCATTTGATCTGCCACTTGGAAGGTTACAAACACCTTAGCCAAATACATTTCAACTCAGTATGACTGACATTCCTGACATTTAATCCAAGAAAGAATTCCCTGTTTTAGGTAAATTAGGATCACCACTAAATTTTAAGAATGTGAATTGTCAGAATATTAGTAGAGAGAATTATTTATTTCAGATTTTATTTCTTTCATCACATTCCCAGTGGGTCATACGTTTACATACACTCAATTAGTATTTGGTTGCATTGCATTTAAATTGTTTAACTTGGGTCAAACATTTTGGGTAGCCTTCCACAAGCTTCCCCAAAATTCTTCCTGACAGAGCTGGTGTAACTGAGTCAGAATTGTAGGCCCCCTTGCTCACACACGCTTCTTCAGTTCTGCCCACAAATTGTCTATAGGCTTGAGGTCAGGGTTTTGTGATGGCCACTCCAATACCTTGACTTTGTTCTCCTTAAGCCATTTTGCCACAACTTTGGAAGTATGCTTTGGGGTCATTGTAAATTTGGAAGACCCATTTAACTTCCTGACTGACGTCTTGAGATGTTGCTTCAATATATCCACGTAATTTTCATTTCTCATGATGCCATACATTTTGTGAAGTGCAACAGTCCCTCCTGCAGCAAAGCAGCCCCACAACATGATGCTGCCACACCCGTGTTTCACGGTTGGGATGGGTTTCTTCGGCTTGCAAGCATCCCCCTTTTTCCTCCAAGCATAACTATGACATAATTTTCTGGAATTTTCCTAGCTGTTTAAAGGCACAGTCAACTTTGTGTATGTAAACTTCTGACCCACTGGAATTGTGATACAGTGAATTATAGGTGAAATAACAAGTTAATGACTCCAACCTAAGTGTATGTAAACTTCCAACTTCAACTGTACACGCACACACACAACGCACGCACACACACACGCACACACAACCGTTCAATAGTTTAGGGTCACTTACAAATGTGCTTGTTTTTGAAAGAAAAGCACATTTCTTGTCCATTGAAATAACAAAATTGATCAGAAATATAGTGTAGACATTGTTAATGTTGTAAATGACTATTCTAGCTGGAAACGGCAGATTTTTCATGGAATATATACATAGGCGTACAGAGGCCCATTATCAGCAACCATCACTCCTGTGTTCCAATGGCACAGTGTTTATTTTTTAATTTCACCTTTATTTAACCAGGTAGGCTAGTTGAGAAAAAGTTCTCATTTGCAACTGCGACCTGGCCAAGATAAAGCGTAGCAATTCGACACATACAACAGAGTTACACATGGAATAAACAAAACATACAGTCAATAATACAGTAGAACAAAAGAAAACAAAAAGTTTATATACAGTGAGTGCAAATGAGGTAAGTTAAGGAAATAAAGTAAAGCAAAGTAATTACAATATTGCAATTAAACACTGGAATTGTAGATTGGCAGAAGATGAATGTGCAGGTAGAGATACTGGGGTGCAAAGGAGCAAAATAAATAAATAAATAAATACCAGTATGGGGATGAGGTAGATAGATAGATAGCCTATCTGTAAACAGCCCATCTATGTACATGTGCAGTGATCTGTAAGCTGCTCTGACAGCTGGTGCTTAATGCTAGTGAGGGAGATGTGAGTCTCCAACTTCAGAGATTTTTGCAATTCGTTCCAGTCATGGGCAGCAGAGAACTGGAAGAAAAACGACCAATGGAGGAATTGGCTTTGGGTGTGACCAGTGAGATATATCTGCTGGAGAGCGTGCTACGAGTGGGTGCTGCTATGGTGACCAGTGAGCTGAGATAAGGCGGGGCTTTACCTAGCAGAGACTTGTAGATAACCTGTAGCCAGTGGATTTGGCAACGAGTATGAAGCGAGGGCCAACCAACGAGAGCGTACAGGTTGCAATGGTGGGTAGTGTATGGGGCTTTGGTGACAAAACGGATGGCACTGTGATAGACTGCATCCAGTTTGTTGAGTAGAGTGTTGGAGGCCATTTTATAGATGACATCACCGAAGTCGAGGATCGGTAGGATGGTCAGTTTTACGAGGGTATGTTTGGCAGCATGAGTGAAGTGTAAAACTTGCTAACATTGAAAGTCAATATATATAAAAAAATATTTAAATAAATAAGAGTTCTTAACAGGGTGTGTTTTTTTTTTATTACGTAGGTAGGTAGGTGTCTGTCTGTGTCTGTGTCTGTGTCTGTGTCTGTCTGTCTATTTTTTTCCGATATTCCCCCAAATGGATTTTCGGAGAGACAGTCTGTCAAGGTTTTTCCAGCTGTTTTCAAAAGTGTTTATTTTCATGTTATTCCCCCTGTCATTCTAAGCTGAGACATGCTCATTCGCTTTTTAGCTATTCTCAAAGGTAACCTTATGGACTTTCTGTTTCAATGACAATGTTGCGATATAGGAAGCCGATTCTAGATTTAATTTTGGATTGGAGATGCTTAATGTGAGTCTGGAAGGAGAGTTTACAGTCTAACCAGAGCCATCCAGAGTAGTGAGGCGGGCAGGTGCGGGCAGTGATCGATTGAATAGCATGCATTTAGTTTTACTTGCGTTTAAGAGCAGTTGGAGGCCACGGAAGGAGAGTTGTATGGCATTGAAGCTCGTCTGGAGGTTAGTTAACACAGTGTCCAAGGAGGAGCCAGAAGTATACAGAATGGTGTCGTCTGCCTAGAGGTGGATCAGAGAATCACCAGCAGCAAAGAGCAACATCATTGATGTATACAGAAAAGAGTCGGCCTGAGAATTTAACCCTGTGGCACACCCATAGAGACTGTCAGAGGACCGGACAACATTCTCTCTGATTTGACACACTGAACTCTCAGAGAAGTAGTTGGTAAACCAGGTGAGGCAATCATTTGAGAAACCAAGGCTATCGAGTCTGCCAGTAAGAATGTTGTGATTGACAGAGTCGAAACCCTTGGCCAGGTCGATGAATACGGCTGCACAGTATTGTCTCTTATCGATGGCGGTTATGATGTCGTTAAGAACCTTGAGCGTGGCTGAGGTGCACCCATGACCAGCTCTGAAAGCAGATTGCATAGCGGAGAAGGTACAGTGGGATTCAAAATGGTCAGTAATCTGTTTGTTAACTTGGCTTTCGAAGACCTTAGAAAGACAGGGTAGGATAGATATAGGTCTGTAACAGTTTGGGTCTAGAGTGTCTCCCCTTTTGAAGAGGGGGATGACCGCGGCAGCTTTCCAATCTTTGGGAATCTCAGACGATACGAAAGAGAGGTTAAACAGGCTAGTAATAGGGGTTGCAAAAATTTCGGCAGATATTTGTAGAAAGAGAGGGTCCAGATTGTCTAGCCCGGCTGATTTGTAGGGGTCCAGATTTGCAGCTCTTTCAGAACATCAGCTATCTGGATTTGGGTAAAGGAGAAATGGTGGGGGCTTTGGCAGGTTGCTGTGGAGGGTACCGGGCAGTTGACCGGGGTAGGGGTAGCCAAGATGAAAGCCTGGCCAGCCGTAGAGAAATGCTTGTTGAAATTCTCAATTGTAGGGGATTTATCGGTGGTGAGTGTTTCCTAGCCTCAGAGCAGTGGGCAGCTGGGAGGAGGTGCTCTTATTCTCCATGGACTTTACAGTGTCCCAGAACGTTTTTGAGTTAGTACTACAGGATGCACATTTCTGCTTGAAAAAGCTTGCCTTAGCTTTTCTAACTGCCTGTGTATATTTGTTCCTAACTTCCCTGAAAAGTTGCATATCACGGGGTCTATTCGATGCCAATGCAGAACGCCACAGGATGTTTTTGTGCTGGTCAAGGGCAGACAGGTCTGGAGTGAACCAAGGACTATATCTATTCCCAGTTCTAAATTTTTTGAGAGGGGCATGCTTATTTAAGATGGTGAGGAAAGCACTTTTAAAGAATAGCCAGGCATCATCTACTAACGGAATGAGGTCAATGTCATTCCAGGATACCCCGGCCAGGTCGATTAGAAAGGCCTGCTCGCAGAAATGTTTCAGGGAGCGTTTGACAATGATGAGGGGTGGTAGTTTGGTTGCACACCCATTACGGATGCAGGCAATGAGGCAGTGATCGCTGAGATCTTGATTGAAAACAGCAGAGGTGTATTTGGAGGGTGAGTTAGTTAGGATGACATCTATGAGGGTGCCCGTGTTTACTGATTTGGGGTTGTACCTGGTAGGTTCATTGATAATTTGTGTGAGATTGAGGGCATCAAGCTTAGTTTGTAGGTTGGCCGGGGTGTTAAGCATGTCCCAGTTTAGGTCACCTAGTAGCACGAGCTCAGAAGATAGATGGGGGGCGATCAATTCACATATGGTATCGAGGGCACAGCTGGGGGCAGAGTGAGGTCTATAGCAAGTGGCAACAGTGAGAAACTTGTTTCTGGAAAGGTGAATTTTTAGAAGTAGAAGCTCAAATTGTTTGGGTACAGACTTAGATAGCCTGCAGAGTTCTGTATTACTATCTCTGCAGTAGATTGCAACACTGCAACCACCAAAAACCTTGACATTTCCATTCCTAGCTATAACATTTTCCGCCAAGATAGAACTGCCAAAGGGGGCAGTTCTATCTTGGCGGAAAATGTTATAGCTAGGAATGGAAATGTCAAGGTTTTTGGTGGTTTTCCTAAGCCAGGATTCAGACACGGCTAAGACATCTGGGTTAACAGAGTGTACTAAAGCAGTGAGTAAAACAAACTTAGGGAGTAGGCTTCTAGTAGGCATGAAACCAAGGCTTTTACGGTTACAGAAGTCAACAAATGAGAGCACCTGGGGAGTGGGAGTGGAGCTAGGCACTGAAGGACCTGGATTAACCTCTACATCACCAGAAGAACAGAGGAGAAGTAGGATAAGGGTACGGCTAAATGCTATACGAACTGGCCGTCTAGCACGTTCGGAACAGAGAGTAAAAGGAGCACGTTTCTGGGCACGATAGCATAGATTAAAGGCATAGTGTACAGACAAAGGTAAGGTAGGATGTGAGTACATTGGATGTAAACCTAGGCATTGAGTAATGAAGAGAGAGATATAGTCTCTAGAGATGTTTAAACCAGGTGATGTCATCGCATATGTAGGAGGTGGAACAACATGGTTGGTTAAGGCATATTGAGCAGGGCTAGATGCTCGACAGTGAAATAAGACTGTAATCACTAACCTGGACAGTAATGGACAAGGCATATTGATATTAGAGAGAGGCATGCGTAGCCAAGTGAACATGTGTCCAGTAAGTGGTTGGGCTGGCTGGGGACAGTTAGCAGGCCGATGCCAACAAGCTAACAGTTAGTAGGCCGGGGCTAAACAAGCTAGCAGCTAGTAGACCGGGGCAAGCTAGTAGTTAGCAGGCCAGGTTAGCAAGCAAGCAGTTAGCAAGGGCTAGCAGTTACAGACCGTGCAGGTAAGCTAGCAGTTAGCAGGCCGGGGCCGGAAGCTAGCAGTTAGTAGACCGGGGCAAGCTAGCAGTTAGTAGGCCGGGTTAGCAAACAGTTAGCAGGGGCGAGCAGTTAGCAGACCGGGTTAGCAAGCAAGCAATTAGCAAGGGCTAGCAGTTAGCAGACCGGACAGGCAAGGTAGCAGTTAGCCGACCGGGATAGCAAGCAAGCAGATAGCAGGGGCTAGAAAGTTAGCCTTTGGGGGACGTCGCGATGGGGGTAAGTCTGTTTTTGCCTCTTCGTGCGGTGACGTCGATAGACCAGTCATGCCTAGCTCAGGCCTAGCTGGTTAGCATAATGGGCCTTCAGCGGGCGTCGCGCCTGAGGGGCCTGTTGGGAGTCCTCGGGCAGATTATGTCGGTATTCCAGTCTTAGGGGATCTGTGGGGTTCCAGGCCCCATACCGGCTGTAGAAGGGGTCCGGATATTGTAGCCCAGGAGTATACTTCGGTGGTAGCACAGGAGCCCCTCCCGGGCTAGCTTCAAGCTAATTTCTGCTTGCTCTGGGATGGAAACGCTAGCCAGGAGTAGTCATCCGGGATTGCGGTTAGCTAGTTGTGAAAATCCAGATGAAAATGTTCAGTTTGCGGTAGGAATCCGGGGATAAAAACAACAGGTCTGTTATGCTCTGGTTAGAGTCACGTTGTTCGAACTGACGAGAGCTTTCCGAGCTGAAGGTTAGCTGATGACCGCTTGCAATGGTTTGCTGACTGATAGCTGGCAGTTAGCTGGCTAGCTTCAGTTGAGGAATTCCAGATCCGAAGTAAATATAAATACTTCAGGGAAAAAAAGCAGATCCACGCCACATTGGGTGAGGCAGGTTGCAGGAGAGTATTTAGATGTTGAGGTTTAGCAAAATATTTTGAAGGATATGCGATGAAAAAGAGGTGAAACGATATATACAAGGAACACGACAGGAGAAAGACGTCTGACTGCTACATGGCGTAGCAGTCAGCATCCCTCTCAGCACTGCCTGGACTGCGCAAAAATGCAAATGCTTTCCGTTTGAGTTATATTAGGTGTTATTTTCATTGGATTGTAGATTGTGTTAGCTAATCCAATTTAATAATGTTAAATTGATCATTAGAAAACCCTTTTGCAATTATGTTAGCATAGCTGAAAACTGTTGTTCTGATTAAAATAAGCAATAAAACGGGCCTTCTTTAGACTAGTTGAGTATCTGGAGCCTCAGCATTTGTGGGTTCGATTACAGGCTCAAAACGGCCAGAAACAAAAGTACTTTCTTTTGAAACTCGGCAGTCTGTTCTTGTTCTGAGAAATGAAGGCTTTTCCATGCGAGAAATTGCCAAGAAACTGAAGATATTGTACAATGCTGTGTTCTACTCCCTTCACAAAACAGCGCAAACTGAATCTAACCAGAATAGAACGAGAAGTGAGAGGCCCCGGTGCACAACTGAGCAAGAGGACTGTTGCAGGAATTAAATTGCTCTATGTTTTAATACCCAATTAAAATTAAACACACTGTCAATTCATAAGGATTTGTAAGACCCTTATTTTATATTAATGGACAGAGCCCAGTCTTAAAGTCAAGCAGAGTTTATTCACGAGAGTACTGAACACGATACAGTTTACCACAGGTTATAAACTGAAAATGACGCCATTAGTTCCAGCACCAACCCGTCTCTTCTCCCACCCTGGTACAAAGGCAGTATCTCAAGCCTTCCCACATCGTCTCCCTATCAATTTAATATAATTTATGGCCGAGCCAAGGTCTTCTTGTGTAGATAAGCATTCTAGCCAGTGTGAAGATATAGTTCATTCATTTCTACCAAGGAACAGACAGTCATTGTTCTAATTTTTGATTATATTTAGTACTAGGATTAAGAAAGAAAATTCATACATATACAGTAACATAATAGTATTCTGATTAGTCAGTCCTGATTGAAATGTATACATAATTAGTCATTATTGATAAAAATTCCCTTAACAAGGACAATAGAGTTACATTAGAGTGTATAGTTTGAGAAACAGATGCCTCACAAGTCCTCAACTGGCAGCTTCATTAAATAGTACCCGCAAAACACCAGTCTCAACGTCAACAGTGAAGAGGGGACTCCGGGATGCTGGCCTTCTAGGAAAGTTGCAAAGAAAAAGCCATATCTCAGACTGGCCAAAAAGAGAAAGAATTTAGATGGGCAAAAGAACAGACACTGGACAGAGGAACTCATATATATATATATATATATATATATAGATAGTACCAGTCAAAACTTTGGACGTGAAGACATCAAAACTATGAAATAACATATATGGAATCATGTCATTACCAAAAAAAGTGTTCAACAAAATATATTTTATATTAGAGATTCTTCAAAGTAGCCACACTTTACCTTAATGACAGCTTTGCACACTCTTGGCATTCTCTCAACCAGCTCCATGATGTAGTCACTTGGAATGCATTTCAATTAGCAGGTGAACCTTAATTTGTGGAATTCCTTTCCTTTATCATGTGTTTGAGCCAATCAGTTTTGTTGTGACGAGGTAGGGTTGGTATACAGAAGATAGCCCTATTTGATAAAAGACCAAGTCCATATTATGGCAAGAACAGCTCAAATAAGCAAAGAGAAACAAAAGTCTGTCATTACTTTAAGACATGAAGGTCAGTCAATCCGGAAAATTTCAAGAACTTTGAACGTTTAATCAAGTCGCAAAAAACATCAAGGGATGATGAAGAAACTGGCTCTTATGAGGACCGCCACAGGACAGGAAGACCCAAGGTTACCTCGGCTGCAGTGGATAAGTTCATTAGAGTTAACTGCACCTCACATTGCAGACCAAATAAATGCTTCACAGAGTTCAAGTAACAGACACAGAAGATGACCCTATTTGGTAAAAGACCAGCTGAAAAAAAGCAAAGATAAACGAAGGTCCATTATTACTTCAAGCAAAGGTCAGTCAATCTGGAAAAATTCATGAACTTTGAACGTTTCTTCAAGTGCAGTCGCAAAAACCATCAAGAGCTATGATGAAACTGGCTCTCATGAGGACTGCCACAGGAAGGGAAGACCCAGAGTTATCTGCTGCAGAGGATAAGTTCATTAGAGTTTCCAGCCCAAATAAATGCTTCACAGGTTTCAAGTAACATACACATCTCAACATCAACTGTTCAGAGGAGACAACGTGAATCAGGCCTTCATGGTTGAATTGCTGCAAAGAAACCACTACTAAAGAGCACCGATAATAAGAAGAGACTTGCTTGGGCCAAGAAACAGGAGCGATGGACATTAAACCGGTCGAAATCTGTCCTTTGGTCTGATGAGTCCAAATGAGAGATTTTTGGTTCCAACCGCCACGTCTTTGTGAGACGCAGAGTAGGTGAACGGATGATTTCCACATGTGGTTCCCACCGTGAAGCATTGAGGAGATGGTGTGGGGATGCTTTGCTGGAGACACTGTCTGTGATTTATTTTGAATTTAAGGCAAACTTAACCAGCATGGCTACCACAGCATTCTGCAGCGATATGCCATCACATCTGGTTTACGCTTAGTCGACTATCATTTGTTTTTCAACAGGACAATGACCCAAACACATCTCCAGGCTGTGTAAGGGCTATTTGACCAAGAAAGAGAGTGATGGAGTGCTGCATCAGATGACCTGGCCTCCACAACCACCCAACCTCAACCCAATTGAGATGGTTTGGGATGTGTTGGACCGCAGAGTGAAGGAAAAGCAGCCATAAAATGCTCAGCATATGTGGGATCTCCTTCAAGACAGTCATCAAGGCAACGGGTGGCTACTTTGAAGAATCTCAAATATAAAATATATTTTGATTTGTTTAACACTTTTTTGGTTACTACATGATTCCATATCTGCTATTTCTTAGTGTTGATGTCTTCACTACTATTCTACAATGTAGAAAATAGCAAAAATAAAGAAAAACCCTTGAATGAGTGGTGTCCAAACTTTTGACTGGTACTGTACATTTAAAAACATAGTGTAGTGTATATATGTGCATCTATCAGTTACACATACTAGTAGGTCGCATGGGGGAGAGGCGTTGTGCCTTGAGGTGTTGCTTTATTTGTTTTTTGAAACTAGGTTTGCTGTTCACTTGCAGTATATAAGATGGAAGGGAGTTCCATGCAGTCATGGCTCTGTCTAATAACGTTCCCTTGAATTTGTTCTGGACATGGGGACTGTGAAAATCCCTGGTGGCGTGTCTGGTGGGGTAAGTGTGTGTGTCAGTGATGTGTGTAAGTTGACTATGCAAACAATTAGGAATTTCCAACACCTTGTTTCATATGAAAAGAAGTGACTCAGCCAGTCTTTCCTCAAATCTGTTCTGGGCCAGCTGCAGATTAACTTGATCTTTCCTTGGAGAATTGACCACATGACTGGACAATAATCAAGTTAAGATAAAACTCGAGCCTGCAGGACTTTCTGGAGTGGGGTGATAAAAAAGCAGAGTATCTCTTTATTACAGACAGACCTCTCCCAATATTTACAACCATTGAATCTATATGCTTTGACCATGACAATTTACAATCTAAGGTAACACTAAGTAATTGAGTCTCCTCAACTTGTTCAACAACCACACCATTCATTACCAGATTAAACTGAGGTCTAGAATTTAGGGAATGATTTGTACCAAATACAATGCTATTAGTTTTAGAGATGTTGAGGGCCAGTTTATTACTGGCCACCCATTCCAAAACAGACAGCAACTCTTTGTTAAAGGGTTTCAGTGACATATTTAGCTGTGGTTGCTGATGCGTATATGGTTGAATCATCAGCATACATGGACACACAGGTTTTATTGAATGCCAGTGGCAGGTAATTTGTAAAAAAATATTGTGTGGACAGATGTTGTTTGGAAGGAACACGCAACATTATATGTGGAGAAAATAAGGCCCAGCACATCAACATCAAAACCTCATCCCACCTGTAAACTATAGTGGAGGGAGCATCATGGTTTGCGGCTGCTTTGCTGCCTCAGTGCCTGTACAGCCTGCTATCACCGATGGAAAAATTAATTCCCAAGTTATTCAATACACTTTGCAGGAGAATGTAGGGAATCTGTCCGCCAATTGAAGCTCAACAAAAGTTAGGTGATGCAACAGGACACAAACCCATTAGATGAAAATCAACAACAGAATGGCTTGAACAGAAGAAAATACGCCTTCTGGAGTTGGCCAGTCAGTCCTGACCTCAACCCGATTGAGATTCTGTGGCATAACCTCAAGAGAGCAGTTCACACCAGACATATCAAGAATATTGTAGAACTGAAAGGTCTGATCCGCAACTACCGAAAACATTTGTTTGGTCCCATCTTGATTACTGTCCGGTAATATGGTCTAGTACAGCACAGAAAAACCAAGCAAAACTACAGCTTGCTCAAAACGGAGAAGATGAAAATAAAACCTAATATAACTCAAACGGAAAGCATTTGCATTTTTGCGCAGTCCAGGCAGTGCTGAGAGGGATAGTTTGGCCTGCTATTTGTTGATGAAACAAAAGATGAAACAAAAGATGAAACAAAAGGCGACTCAGTAGAGCGTGACGTGCGTAGGAGGAGATTGTAGCTGAAACCTTTGGTGCGATAGTCACACTCTTGGCGATGGCTGCATCTTGTAAGCAGGTTCATCATAGTATCATGAATTTCGATGGGTTTATAAAGTGCAATCGATGCTGTAAACACTCGTGTGCCAAAGAAGGGTCAACCTGTTATTATTCAATCCAAGGGTTCCCATACTTTTCCCAACCTGCACTGGTGTGATCAATAAAGAGATGAAAAATGATAATTATGTGTCTGTTAGTAGTTTAAGCAGACTGTGTTTGTCTATTTGTCTTACCGTGGACTGATCAAGGCTTTTAGAGATACTTTTGTAACCTTTTACAGCTTTATGCAAGTCAACAATTCTTCATTTTAGGTTTTCTGAAATCTCTTTTGTTAGAGGCATGGTTCACATAAGGCAATGATGAAAAACAGATCAAATGTTATGACCAATTTATGCAGAAATCTAGGTAATTCTAAAGGGTTCACATACTTTTTCTTCCCACTGTACAGTGCGATGTCACTCACAGGGCAGTTCTTGGGCCTTTACTCATCTCTATTTTTACAATTGATTTGCCACTGGTCTTAAAAAGCTAGAATGACTATGTATGCAGATGATTCCACACATGTCAGTAACCAAATCCAGAGAGCTCACTGAAATTTAAAATAAGGATTTAGAGTATCAGAATGGGTGATTAATAATAAACTGGCCTTAAATACATCTAAAACGAGAAGCATTGTCCGTGTTTCAAAATATTCTCTAAGACCTAAACCTCAACTGGAGTTGTACATAAAGGGTGTGAGCATTCAGCAAGTCGAGGAAGCTAAGCTCCTAGGTACAGTATAACATTGGATGGTCAATTATCATGGTCAAGTCATATTGACAAAGTTGTTGTGAAGATTGGAAGGGGTGTCTGTAATAAAAATATGTTCTGCGTTTTTTGACACACAAAACAAAGCCAACACCTCATTTGGCCGCCTTTCCTTCCAGTTCTCTGCTGCCAGTGACTGGAACGAATTGCAAAAATCGCTGAAGTTGGAGACTTGTATTTCCCTCACCAACTTTAAACATCAACTATCTGAGCAGCTAACCGATCGCTGCAGCTGTACATAGTCCATCTGTAAATAGCCCACCCAATCTACCTCATCCCCATACTGTTTTTATTTCATTTACTTTTCTGCTCTTTTGCACACCAGTATCTCTACTTGCACATCATCATCTGCTCATTTATCACTCCAGTGTTAATCTGCTAAATTGTAACTATTCACTCCTATGGCCTATTATTGCCTACCTCCTCATTGCCTTTTGCACACACTGTATATAGACTCTTTTTTCTACTGTGTCATTGATTTGTTTATTGTGTTATTGGCTTGTTTATTGTTTACTCCATGTGTTACTCTGTGTTGTTGTCTGTGTCACACTGCTTTGCTTTATCTTGGCCAGGTCGCAGTTGCAAATGACAACTTGTTCTCAACTAGCCTACCTGGTTAAATAAAGGTGAAATAAATCCAATTTAAAAAACACACAAAACAAACTGTACTAGTTGAGGCTTTGGTCCCATCTTGATTACTGTCCGGTAATATGGTCTAGTACAGCACAGAAAAACCGAGCAAAGCTACAGCTGGCTCAAAACAGAGAAGCATGCCTTGCTCTTAACTGCACATACAGAAATAACATAAACATGCATACCAGACTTTCATGGTTGAGGGTTGATGAGAGATTAACTACTTATCTTCTAGTTTTTATTATAAAATTAAAAATGTCATATTGTCTGCATAATCAATTAACATTCAGCTCAGACTCCCATACACACCCAACAATACATGCCACCAGGGATCTTTTCACAAGTCCAAAACGAACTCACGGCAACAGTTTAATACAGAGCCATGATCACTATCTGTTTATTAAATCCCCTTAAAAAATCTCACCAGGTTCTTCAGAAGTGCGGACAGCTCCTTGACGAGGCTGGAGAACTTGACAAAGGCGGTTCCTAGATCGGGGTTGTCCCTGCTGATGAAGTTGCTACCAAACTTGTCCAGTGCCTGGCCATAATTCCCTTCATTCTGGACGTGATCTGCAAGCAGAGGTGACACAACACATGAAAAAAAAAAACATGTTCACTCAAAACAAGGGATTCATTAATAACGTTTGGGTCCTGGAGCTAAGTATGCTGTCCCTTTCATATTCAACAGACCAAAATATTTTCTTCACATATAACTGGTACCCTAAGTCTATGAAATGTATATAGACATTATGGATATTATATCGTTCTTTATTTGCGGTGGCATTTGGGAATGGCATTTTGGAAAATCACCTAATATGGCAGCTTAATGACTTGAGTATTTACCATTATGATAACATTGCGCCAAAAGTAGGAGTAGTAACATCAATTTTTTTTATTGAGGATTTTCTTAAATTGAGGCCACAGAAGGTCATTAACCCTTGAAAAATATTTAGCTTAAGTGATGATTAATCTTTTCACTCACAATGTAATTTCCCTTCATATAAATTGAGTAACATCAAACTTTGTATTTAGACACACCAAATTATCAATGAAATCCTCAAATGTATGGTGGGATTAGCCAATACTTTTCTTTAATATAGACCCTCCCCCGATAACGGTTTGCCACTGGGGGGAATGCTGAAGGTCCTTGTAGATCTTTGTAATGAGTGATTTTGAAGTCGGAAACATCAATGACATAAAATATAGGGACCCATTATATTTGTTTTAAAAAGTTTCCATTTTAACAGCAGACTTTGTTTTTAATGATCAATATAACATCCAAAAGAATAGATAGATCTCAAAATCCAAAAGTATTCGCACCTCTAGACTTTTTCCACATTTTTTTTTGTTTCGGCCTGAATTTCTATGTGATTAAACTGAGATAATGCCAATGTGGAATTATGTTTTTAGAAATGTTTACAAATTAATACAAAAATAAAAAGCTGAAAGATCTTGAGACAATAAGTATTCAACCCCTTTATGGCAAGCCTAAATAAGGTCAGGAGTAAAATGCTGCTTAACAAGTCACATAATATTTTCAGACCCTTTACTCAGTACCTTGTTGAAGCAGTTTTGGCAGCCATTACAGCCTGGAGTCTTCTTGGGTATGACACTACAAGCTTGGCACACCTGCATTTGGAGAGTTTCTCCCAATCTTCTCTGCAGATCTTCTCAAGCTCCATCAAGTTGGATGGGGAACATCGTTGCACAACTATTTTCAGGTGTCTCCAGAAATGTTCGATCGTGTTCAAGTCCGGGCTCTGGCTGGGCCACTCAGGAACATTCAGAGACTTGTCCCAAAGCCACTCCTGCGTTGTCCCATTGGAAGGTGAACCTTCACCCCAGTCTAAGTTCCTGAGGAGGTTTTCATCAAGGATCTCTCTGTACTATGCTCTGTTCGTCTTTCCCTCGATCATGACTAGTCTCCCAGTCCCTGCCGCCTAAAAACATTCCCACAGCATGATGGTACCCTATTCTGGTACCCTTCCCCAGATCTGTGCCTCGACACAATCCTGTCTCGGAGCTCTACGGACAATTCCTTCGACCTCATGGCTTGGTTTTTGCTCTGACATGCGCTGTCAACTGTGGGACCTTATATAGAAAGGTGTGTGCCTTTCTAAATCATGTCCAATCAATTGAATTTACCACAGGTGGACTCCAAACAAGTTGTACAAACATCTCAAGGATGATCCATGGAAACAGGAGGCACCTGAGCTGAATTTCGAGTCTCGTAGAAAATGGTCTGAATACTTACATAAATAAGGTATGTTATTACATTTGCAAACATTTCAAAAACCTATTTTCACTAAGTCATTATATGGTATTGTGTGTAGATTGATGAGCTTTAAAAAAAATAAAAAAATACAAAATGTGGAAAGTCAAGGGGTCTGAATCATTTCCAAAAGTATCTGGACATCCCTTCAAATGAGTGGATTTGGCTATTTCAGCCACACCCATTGCTGACAGGTGTATAAAATCGAGCACACAGCCATGAAATCTCCATAGACAAACATTGGCATTAAATTGGCCTTATGAAGAGCTCAGTGATTTTCAATGTGGCACCGTCATAGGAAGCCAACTTTCCAAGAAGTCAGTTTGTCGAATGTCTGCCTTGCTAGAGCTGCCCCAGTGCCCCAGTGATGGATGTTAGCCAGGTGAGAGTTAAGTTGAGAAAGGGCAAGGGCATAAGGGCATTGTGCATGTCCTGACCTTGGTGGTTGAATATCCCTCCAGGGTTGACACATGGGCTAATAAGGGGGCAGCAGTAGACAGATGGGGGTTGGATAGAATGGAACAGGCTAAAGGAAGATTGAGCATACAGCTACAGGTTGAAGCTATAGTGACCTAGTAATATAGTCATTAGGTATAAGCCTATAGAACTGTCAACTTTAACAGTTAGACAAACTCACTGCAGTAAAAATGAAACGGTTGCCGGAATAACATATTGTTGTCCCACCCAATCAAATATTTAAAAAATTACTGTGCCCGACACACATTCCATAATTGACAGACATTCTATGGTGAAGTTGTTCATGTGAAAGCCTTGCATCGATTTATATTGGAGGGACACAGGACGACAAAGTATCATCACTTATATGTGAATTCGAGTTCAGAGCAATCTGACCGCATATCGAATGCCTTTCAATCCCATTCCCCCAGAGAATATTGTCGTCAGAGCCACTATTACTTTACTCATGCCATGTGTTACCATTAAAGACACCAATATAAATTGTGGGGAAAAACTATGAGGCGTTGGTACTAGCTGGGACTGTCATTCAGACGTGGGTGTTTTAAAATTCAGCTTTCGATATTTGAACTCCCTCCACTGTGACAGTACACCAGCTTGTAACAAACCAACTTGTAATTGTGCTTGCTGCCACATGGTGCACCATGGGTCTCCTTCACTGAGGTAAAACAAGAAAACTTAATTTTGAATGGTCAGAACTATACACCCACTGTATGTGGTACATACAGGAAGAAAACCAATAACAATGTCGACAGTCCCACCGCCACACATACATGTTTGTGCAGTGATTAATCACATATTTGATGCACTGAGCTAGAGGTGCAAAACCAGAACAGTTGAGAGGATGAGGCCTTTCGGGGAAGTGTAGGAGTATGGACTGAGTAAGAGGACGAGACTACCTTGACCAGAGTTGTAGATGGCTTTCACAGACTTCTTCACCTTCTGTAAAGCAGTCCGGTCTTGATCCAAAGCCTGAGGATGGGGAGATAAGAGAAAAGGGAGATGAGATCAGACACATTCAAAAGTCTTCAAGATACAGTGCCAGGCAAGGAAATCATTTAAGAAACCGAGGCTGTTGAATCTGCCAATAAAAATGTTGTATTACCAGAACATGTATTAAACTATATTTTAAACATAATCATCGATGACTGTAGAAGTTGAGGGGATCAACATTTTTCAGAGAGGACCCTTACAGACCTAAGCAGAAATTAGTTGTATTTTGTAGTTTATTTGACTTTTGAAATGCTCAAGGTAGTTGAATATACAGTGGGGGAAAAAAGTATTTAGTCAGCCACCAATTGTGCAAGTTCTCCCACTTAAAAAGATGAGGCCTGTCATTTTCATCAGGTACACTTCAACTATGACAGACAAAATAAAATAAAAAAAATAAAAAATAAAAGAAAATCACATTGTAAGATTTTTAATGAATTTATTTGCAAATTATGGTGGAAAATCAGAACAGTACAGAGTAGTGATGCTGGACGGGTGGGCAGGTGCAGGCAGCAATCGGTTGAAGAGCATGCATTTAGTTTTACTTGCATTTAAGAGCAGTTGGAGGCCACGGAAGGAGAGTTGTATGGCATTGAAGCTTGTCTGGAGGTTAGTTAACAGTGTCCAAAGAAGGGCAAGAGGGAAAACAGAATGGTGTCGTTTGCGTAGAGGTGGATCAAATAATCACCGGCAGCAAGAGCGACATTAATGTATACAGAGAAAAGAGTACTCCCGAAAATGGAACCCTGTGGCACCCCAATAGAGACTGCCAGAGGTCCGGATAACAGGCCCTCCGATTTGACACACTGAACTCTATCAGAGAAGTAGTTGGTGAACCAGGCAAGGAAATCATTTAAGAAACCGAGGCTGTTGAATCTGCCAATAAAAATGTTGTGATTGACAGAGTCGAAAGCCTTAGCCAGGTCAATGAATACAGCTGCACAGTAATGTCTCTTATCGATGGCGGTTTTGATATCATTTAGGACCTTGAACATGGCTGAGGTACACCAATGACCAGCTCTGAAACCAGATTGCAAAGCGGAGAAGGTACAGGGCACGGTGGTCTATAGCAAGCGGCAACGGTGAGAGACTTGTTTCTGGAAAGGTGTATTTTTAAAAGTAGAAGCTCAAATTGTTTGGGATAGTAAGACAGGACTCAGCAGGCTCTATGCAGTAGGATGCAACACCGCCCCGTTTGGCAGTTCTCTCGTCAGAAAATGTTATAGTTAGGGACGAAAATTTCAGGGGTTTTGGTGGTCTTCCTAAACTAGGATTCAGACACGGCTAGGACATCCGGATTGGCAGAGTGTGCTAAAGCAGTGAATAAAACAATCTTGAGGAGGCTTCTAATGTTAACATGCATTTTTTAAATCAAATTTTACCTTTATTTAACTAGGCAAGTCAGTTAAGAACAAATTCTTATTATCAATGACGGCCTAGAAACAGTGGGTTAACTGCCTTATTCAGGGGCAGAACGACAGATTTGTACCTTGTCAGCCCGGGGATTTGAACTTGCAACCTTTCAGTTACTAGTCCAACGTTCTAACCCCTAGGCTACGCTGTCGCCCCAAACAAAAGGCTTTTACGGTTACAGAAGTCAACAATTGAGAGCACCTTGGTAGTAGGAGTGGAGCTAGGCACTGCAGGGCCTGGATTAACCTCTACATCACCAGAGGAACAGAGGACGAGTAGGATAAGGGTACGGCTAACGGCTATCAGGACTGGTCGTCTAGTGTGTTCAGAGTAAAAGGAGCAAATTTCTGGGTGCGAGAGAATAGATTCAAGGCATAATGTACAGACAGAGGTGGTAGGATTTGAGTACATTGGAGGTAAACCTAGGCATTGAGTAATGATGAGAGAGATATTGTCTCTAGAGAAGTTTAAACCAGGTGATGTCACCGCATTTGTTCGAGGTGGAATTAAAATGGTGGTTAAGGCATATTGAGCAGGGATAGAGGCTCTACAATGAAATAAGACCATAATCACTAACCAGGACAGTAATGGACAAGGCATATTGATATTAGAGAGAGGCATGTATAGCAAGCTAGCAGACCGGGGCTCGCAAACTAGCAGACCGGGGCTCGCAAGCTAGCAGACCTCAGAGGGACGTCTCGATGGAGGAAAGTCTGTTTTAGCCTCCGCGTGCGGTGACGTTGATAGACCAGTCGTGATGGATTATTAGGGTTCCGAGTAGCAGAGGGGTCCAAGCAAAATAGGTATAGTGGCCCGAGAAATTGGCCGATGGATCTATACAGCTAACAGTCCAAAATGCTCTAGACAGCTAGCGGGCCGCTGCTAGCAGATGGGCATTCAGGGGACGTCGCAATGTAGAGGCCAGTTGGGTACCCCACTCGAGCAGAATACGTCGTAGTCCAGTCGTGAGGAATCGGCGGGGTTCCGTGCCCCGTACCGGCAGTAGAAGGGGTCCGGGTATTGTAGCCCAGGAGTGGCTGATGGGCCTTTTTAGCTAGCCGGGAGAAAGGGCCTAGCATGGGCTAGCCCCAGGCTAATTGGTGCTTGCTCCGGGACCGACGTTAGCCACTAGTCACTTGGATAGCAGCTAGCTAGCTGCAGATGATGAAGAACATTGTTGTTACATAGGACTTTAGAAATTGCTTTATGAAGTGGAATTAAGTTAGTCACTATTCCTCATGTACAGTAGTTACACAAAGTCTCAGCTCATTGCTATGCAATTAAAATGCAATTACCAAAGTATTTTGAAACAACATGCTAATAAAACATTGCTCCAAAAGCAATTACACTTTTATTACACAGGCACAGGAACAGTTTAATATTACGTTTTACTAATACAAGATACCTTAATGCCAAACAACCAAGGTTGGTGGTATGTGTTTACAGTACAGCATGGTATCTCTGAAGTGAGGAATATACACACAGTACCAGTCAAACGTATGGACACACCTACTCATTCAAGGGTTTTTCTTTACTATTTTCTACTTTGTAGAAAAATAGTGAAGACTTCAAAACTATGAAACAACACATATGGAGTATTCTAGTAACCAAAAAAAGTGTTAGACAAATTAAAATATATTTATAGTAGCCACCCTTTGCAAACTCTTGGCATTCTCTCAATCAGCTTCATGAGGGATGCTTTTCCAACAGTCTAGAAGGAGTTCCCACATATGCTGAGTTGGCTGCTTTTCCTTCACTCTGCGGCCCATTTCATCTCAATTGGGGTTGAGGTCGGGTGATTGTGGAGGCCAGGTCATCTGATGCAGCACTCCGTCCCTCTCCTTGGTCAAATTGCCCTTACACAGCCTGCAGGTGTGTTTTGGGTCATTGTCCTGTTGAAAAGCAAATGATAGTGCCACTAAGCGCAAACCAGATGGGATGGTGTGTCGCTGCAGAATGCTGTGGTAGCCATGCTGGTTAAGTGTGCCTTGAAATCGAAATAAATCACAGACAGTGTCACCAGCAAAGCACACCCTCACCATCACTCCTCCTCCATGCTTCATGGTGGGAAACCACACACATGGAGATCATCCGTTCACCTACTCTGCGTCTCACAAAGATACGGCGGTTGGAACCAAAAATCTCAAATTTGGACTCACCAGACCAAAGGACAGATTTCCACTGGTCTAATGTCCATTGCTCGTGTTTCTTGGCCTCGTCAAGTCTCTTCTTATTATTGGTGTCCTTTAGTAGTAGTATCTTTGCAGCAATTCGACCATGAAGGCCTGATTCACACAGACTCCTCAGAACAGTTGATGTTGAGATGTGTCTTTTACTTGAATATATTTGGGCTGCAATCTGAGGTGCAGTTATTCTAATGAATTTATCCTCTGCAGCAGAGGTAACTCTGGCTCTTTTCTTGTGGCGGTCCTGATGAGAGGCTGCAGTTGAATAAACTTTCAAAGTTCTTGAAATTTTCCGCATTGACTGACCATGTCTCAAGTAATGATGGACTGTTGTTTCTCGTTGCTAATTTGAGCTGTTCTTGCCATAATATGGACTTGGTCTTTTACCTGTATCCCACCCCTACGTTGTCATAACACAAATGACAATGACAATGATATATCAAATGTATTAAGAAGGAAAGATCTTCCACAAATTAACTTTAAAAACTTATTGCGACTAGGGGGCGATATTTACATTTTTGGATGAAAAATGTTCCTGTTTTAAACAAGATATTTTGTCACGAAAAGATGCTCGACTATGCATATAATTGACAGCTTTGGATAGAAACACTGACGTTTCCAAAACTGCAAAGATATTGTCTGTGAGTGCAACAGAACTGATGTTACAGACGAAACCCAGATAAAAATCCAACCAGGATGTGCCGCATTTTTTGAAACCGCCTCATGTCAATGACTCCTTATATGGCTGTGAATGAGCTACGAATGAGCTTGCGTTTTCTACGTATTCCCCTAGGTGTCGACAGCATTGTGACGTCTTTTTACGCATTTCCGTTGAAGAATAGCCGTAAGGGACCATATTTAGAAAGTGGTCACATGGTGTCTCCCGCAGAAAATCTTGCGTAAAATACTGAGGTAGCCATTTTTCCAATCGCTTCTTATGAGAAACCAATTGCCTCAACGGATATATTATCGAATATATATGTTAAAAACACCTTGAGGATGGATCCTAAACAACGTTTGCCGTGTTTCTGTCGATATTATGGAGCTAACATGGAAAAAAGTTTGGCGTTGTAGCATTTTCTGGTCGATTTCTCAGCCAAGCATGATGAACAAACGGGAGCTATTTCGCCTACAAAAATAATATTTTTGGAAAAAAGGAACATTTGCTATCTAACAGAGTCTCCTGAGTGAAAACATCCGAAGTTCTTCAAAGGTAAATTATTTAATTTGGTTGCTTTTCTTATTTTTGTGAAAATGTTGCCTGCTGCCAGCAGAGCCTAGCATAGCATTATGCCATGATAAACTTACACAAATGCTTGTCTAGCGTTGGCTGTAGCGCATATTTTGAAAATCTGAGATGACAGTGTTGTTAACAAAAGGCTAAGCTTGTGTTTGAATATATTTCATTTGCGATTTTCATGAATAGGAAAAGTTTCTAGTGGTATTTATGTCCGCTGCGTTATGCTAATTCGTTTGAGGCTATGGATCGCAAAAGTTAAACAAGGCACACCTGTAAATTACTTCATAAGCTGTTTGAGAGAATGCCAAGAGTGTGCAAAGCTGACATCAAGGCAAAGGGTGGCTACTTTGAAGAATCTCAAATATATATATACACTTTGATTCATTTAACACTTTTTTTGTTACTACATGATTCCATATGTGTTATTTCAAACTATTATTCTTCAATGTAGAAAATAGTACAAATAAAGAAAAACTTGAGTAGCTGTGTCCAAACTTTGGACTGGTACTGAAAATGTTTTATTTTCACACCTTTATATGACTCCCCAAATTCATCATTATGGCACAAGGTGGAATTTATATTAATTCAATCTGAGGTCATGTTTGATAAATAAGCCTTTGGTAGTAGCACATTGAAGTAGGCTAGCCTAGAGAGAAAATAACTTGAGAATTCAATTATTGCAGCATTGTAGTTATTTTTACAATGTTCACACATCTCCTCAAATCACCATTGGATGACTTCCAGCTATGCCACAAGGTCATAGGTTCTCACAAGAGAAAGAGGCAACACCTGTTTTCTGCAGCAAAGGCAAAGGGCTTGAAGAGAAGCAAAAAACTGTATGCAACACTCCCAACAAAGATGCCTCAAAGAGAAGAGGTGCTCATAACAATTAAACAGCTTGCTGTTACCGTGTTTGAAAACTTATGAACAAAAGACTTAAATACAAGGTAACTGAGATGACAGAGATATAAAGAAAGCACTGACCAACATTAGCCTTGTGTGATAATGTACACGGTATGGTAAAGACAATCATAAATTGATAGGCAATGGGAACCGAAACTACACTAACATTGCCATTTGACAGAGCAATTCCACTTTATAATTGCTGACTCAAGCAGTTCAATATGTGCTATGGAAAGGGAGGCGGTGCCATTTATACCGAAAGGGGAAAGATCCATTCCTTCCCTACATTAGTGAGGAATCAATTTCACCACAATGTATTTATGGCCAGCAATAATAAAATAGCAAGAGGATCCAAGGTCCCAACCCCTCATATTCAAAGCAAAAAGGGATAAGACAAAGCAACATCCATTAGTGCAAGTAAAGTACAACACTGGAGGACACCCTTACATAAGGCAAAATAAATTAAATCAAGGAATATTGATTTTCCATGTGCCCAAGCATGTTAACACAGACGCAGTACTCAATATCAGAGACTGTGTGTGTGTGTGTGTGTGTGTGTGTGTGTGTGTGTGTGTGTGTGTGTGTGTGTACTGTTGCACCCATGAGGCCAGTTTCACAGACAGAGGCTTGATGAGGGGTATTGACACACAGTAACCATAGAAACCATCTTGCCAGTCTTTTTTGGAACAAGTGCTTTTCTTGGACAACAGTCTTCAAACCCAGATGGGATGTAGTAAGGCTGTAAACCAAAGGAAGATGTTGTAGGGCAATTCCACAGACCAAATCTGTACCAATCATAGATGTCTATGTATCACAGATTTGGACATCACAGCACAGAAGAGCTCAGTACAGTAGAGCACAGTAGAATAGAGATTAGTACAGTAGAGCACAGTAGAAGAGTTTAGTACAGTAGAGCACAGTATAATAGAGTTTAGTACAGTAGAATATAGTTTAGTACAGTAGAGCAAAGTAGAATTGAGTTTAGTACAGTAGAGCACAGTAGAATCGTTTAGTACAGTAGAATACAGTAGGACAGAGTTTAGTACAACAGAGCACAGTAGAAGAGTTTAGTACAGTAGAGCACAGTAGAAGAGTTTAGTACAGCAGAGCACAGTAGAAGAGTTGAGTACAGTAGAGCACAGTAGAATAGAGTTTAGTACAGCAGAGCACAGTAGAATAGAGTTTAGTACAGTAGAGCACAGTAGAATAGAGTTTAGTAATGTAGAGGACAGTAGAAGAGTTTAGTACAGTAGAGCACAGTGGAATAGAGTTTAGTACAGTAGAGCACAGTAGAATAGAGTTTAGTACAGCAGAGCACAGTAGAATAGAGTTTAGTACAGCAGAGAACAGTAGAATAGAGTTTAGTACAGTAGAGCACAGAAGAGTTTAGTACAGCAGAGCACAGTAGAAGAGTTTAGTACAGGAGAGCACAGTAGAAGAGTTTAGTACAGTAGAGCACAGTACAAGAGTTTAGTACAGTAGAGCACAGTAGAATAGAGTTTAGTACAGCAGAGCACAGTAGAATAGAGTTTTGTACAGCAGAGCACCGTAGAGAGTTTAGTACAGCAGAGCACAGTAGAATAGAGTTTTGTACAGCAGAGCACAGTAGAAGAGTTTAGTACAGTAGAGCACAGTAGAATAGAGTTTAGTACAGTAGAGCACAGTAGAATAGAGTTTAGTACAGCAGAGAACAGTCGTATAGAGTTTAGTACAGTAGAGCACAGTCGAATAGAGTTTAGTACAGTAAAATAGAGTTTAGTACAGTAGAGCACAGTAGAAGAGTTTAGTACAATAGAATAGAGTTTAATACAGTAGAGCACAGTAGAAGAGTTTAGTACAGCAGAGCACAGTAGAGCACAGTAGAATAGAGTTTAGTACAGTAGAGAACAGTAGAATATAGTTTAGTACAGTAGAGCACAGACGAATAGAGTTTAGTACAGTAGAGCACAGTAGAATAGAGTTTAGTACAGCAGAGCACAGTAGAATAGAGTTTAGTACAGTAGAGCACAGTAGAATAGAGTTTAGTACAGTAGAGCACAGTAGAATAGAGTTTAGTACAGCAGAGAACAGTCGTATAGAGTTTAGTACAGTAGAGCACAGTCGAATAGAGTTTAGTACAGTAGAGCACAGTAGAATAGAGTTTAGTACAGTAGAATAGAGTTTAGTACAGTAGAGCACAGCAGAAGAGTTTAGCACAGTTGAATAGAGTTTAGTACAGCAGAGCGCAGTAGAATAGAGTTTAGTACAGTAGAGAACAGTAGAATATAGTTTAGTACAGTAGAGCACAGACGAATAGAGTTTAGTACAGTAGAGCACAGTAGAATAGAGTTTAGTACAGCAGAGCACCGTAGAGCGTTTAGTACAGCAGAGCACAGTAGAATAGAGTTTTGTACAGCAGAGCACAGTAGAAGAGTTTAGTACAGTAGAGCACAGTAGAATAGAGTTTAGTACAGTAGAGCACAGTAGAAGAGTTTAGTACAGTGGAGCAGAGTAGAGCACAGTAGAATAGAGTTTAGTACAGTAGAGAACAGTAGAATATAGTTTAGTACAGTAGAGCACAGACGAATAGAGTTTAGTACAGTAGAGCACAGTAGAATAGAGTTTAGTACAGCAGAGCACAGTAGAATAGAGTTTAGTACAGTAGAGCACAGTAGAATAGAGTTTAGTACAGTAGAGCACAGTAGAATAGAGTTTAGTACAGCAGAGAACAGTCGTATAGAGTTTAGTACAGTAGAGCACAGTCGAATAGAGTTTAGTACAGTAGAGCACAGTAGAATAGAGTTTAGTACAGTAGAATAGAGTTTAGTACAGTAGAGCACAGCAGAAGAGTTTAGCACAGTTGAATAGAGTTTAGTACAGCAGAGCGCAGTAGAATAGAGTTTAGTACAGTAGAGAACAGTAGAATATAGTTTAGTACAGTAGAGCACAGACGAATAGAGTTTAGTACAGTAGAGCACAGTAGAATAGAGTTTAGTACAGCAGAGCACCGTAGAGCGTTTAGTACAGCAGAGCACAGTAGAATAGAGTTTAGTACAGCAGAGCACAGTAGAATAGAGTTTTGTACAGCAGAGCACAGTAGAAGAGTTTAGTACAGTAGAGCACAGTAGAATAGAGTTTAGTACAGTAGAGCACAGTAGAAGAGTTTAGTACAGTGGAGCAGAGTAGAATAGAATTTAGTACAGCAGAGCACAGTAGAATAGAGTTTCGTACAGTAGAGCACAGTAGACGAGTTTAGTACAGTAGAGCACAGTAGAATAGAGTTTAGTACAGCAGAGCACAGTAGAAGAGTGTAGTACAGTAGAGCACAGTAGAATAGAGTTTAGTACAGTAGAGCACAGTAGAATAGAGTTTAGTACAGTAGAGCCAGGTAGAATAGAGTGTAGTACAATAGAGCACAGCAGAATATAGTTTAGTACAGCAGAGCACAGTAGAATAGAGTTTCGTACAGTAGAGCACAGTAGAATAGAGTTTAGTACAGAAGAGCTTAGTACAGTAGAATATAGTTTAGTACAGCAGAGCACAGTAGAAGAGTTTAGTACAGCAGAGCACAGTAGAATAGAGTTTAGTACAGTAGAGCTTAGTACAGTAGAGGACAGTAGAATAGAGTTTAGTACAGCAGAGCACAGTAGAGTTTAGTACAGTAAAGCACAGTAGAATAGAGTTTAGTACAGCAGAGCACAGTAGAATAGAGTTTAGTACAGCAGAGCACAGTAGAATAGAGTTTAGTACAGTAGAAGAGTTTAGTACAGTAGAGCACAGTACAAGAGTTTAGTACAGTAGAGCACAGTAGAATAGAGTTCAGTACAGCAGAGCACAGTAGAAGAGTTTAGTACAGTAAAGCACAGTAGAATAGAGTTTAGTACAGTAGAGCACAGTAGAATAGAGTTTAGTACAGCAGAGCACCGTAGAGAGTTTAGTACAGCAGAGCACAGTAGAATAGAGTTTAGTACAGCAGAGCACAGTAGAAAAGAGTTTAGTACAGCAGAGCACAGTAGAAAAGAGTTTTGTACAGCAGAGCACAGTAGAAAAGAGTTTAGTACAGTAGAGCACAGTAGAATAGAGTTTAGCACAGTAGAGCACAGTAGAATAGAGTTTAGTACAGTAGAATAGAGTTTAGTACAGTAGAGCACAGTAGAATAGAGTTTAGTACAGCAGAGCACCGTAGAGAGTTTAGTACAGCAGAGCACAGTAGAATAGAGTTTAGTACAGCAGAGCACAGTAGAAGGGTTTTGTACAGTAGAGCACAGTAGAATAGAGTTTAGTACAGTAGAGCACAGTAGAATAGAGTTTAGTACAGTAGAGCACAGTAGAAGAGTTTAGTACAGTGGAGCAGAGTAGAATAGAATTTAGTACAGCAGAGCACAGTAGAATAGAGTTTCGTACAGTAGAGCACAGTAGACGAGTTTAGTACAGCAGAGCACAGTAGAATAGAGTTTAGTACAGCAGAGCACAGTAGAATAGAGTTTAGTACAGCAGAGCACAGTAGAAGAGTGTAGTACAGTAGAGCACAGTAGAATAGAGTTTAGTACAGTAGAGCACAGTAGAATAGAGTTTAGTACAGCAGAGCACCGTAGAAGTGTTTAGTACAGTAGAGCACAGTACAAGAGTTTAGTACAGTAGAGCACAGTACAAGAGTTTAGTACAGTAGAATAGAGTTTAATAAGGTAGAGCACAGTAGAAGAGTTTAGTACAGCAGAGCACAGTAGAAGAGTTTAGTACAGTAAAGCACAGTAGAATAGTTTAGTACAGCAGAGCACAGTAGAATAGAGTTTAGTACAGCAGAGCACAGTAGAATAGAGTTTAGTACAGTAGAGCACAGTAGAATAGAGTTTAGTACAGTAGAGCACAGTAGAAGAGTTTAGTACAGTAGAGCACAGTAGAATACAGTTTAGTACAGCAGAGCACAGTAGAATACAGTTTAGTACAGTAGAATAGAGTTTAGTACAGCAGAGCACAGTAGAATAGAGTTTAGTACAGCAGAGCACAGTAGAATAGAGTTTAGTACAGTAGAATAGAGTTTAGTACAGCAGAGCACAGTAGAATAGAGTTTAGTACAGCAGAGCACAGTAGAATAGAGTTTAGTACAGTAGAATAGAGTTTAGTACAGTAGAGCACAGTAGAATAGAGTTTAGTACAGCAGAGCACAGTAGAATAGAGTTTAGTACAGTAGAATAGAGTTTAGTACAGTAGAGCACAGTAGAATAGAGTTTAGTACAGTAGAAGAGTTTAGTACAGCAGAGCACAGTAGAAGAGTTTAGTACAGTAGAAGAGTTTAGTACAGCAGAGCACAGTAGAAGAGTTTAGTACAGGAGAGCACAGTAGAATAGAGTTTAGTAGAGTAGAGCACAGTGGAAGAGTTTAGTACAGTAGAATAGAGTTTAGTACAGTAGAGCACAGTAGAAGAGTTTAGTACAGTAGAGCACAGTAGAAGAGTTTAGTACAGTAGAAGAGTTTAGTACAGTAGAGCACAGTAGAATAGAGTTTAGTACAGTAGAGCACAGTAGAAGAGTTTAGTACAGTAGAGCACAGTATAAGAGTTTAGTACAATAGAGCACAGTAGAATATAGTTTAGTACAATAGAGCCAGGTAGGATAGAGTTTAGTACAATAGAGCACAGTAGAATAGAGTTTAGTACAGTAGAATAGAGTTTAGTACAGCAGAGCACAGTAGAATAGAGTTTAGCACAGTCAAACATAATTTAGTACAGTAGAGCACAGTAGAAGGGTTTAGTACAGTTGAATAGAGTGTAGTACAATAGAGCACAGCAGAATATAGTTTAGTACAGTAGAGAACAGTAGAATATAGTTTAGTACAGTAGAGCACAGACGAATAGAGTTTAGTACAGTAGAGCACAGTAGAATAGAGTTTAGTACAGCAGAGCACCGTAGAGAGTTTAGTACAGCAGAGCACCGTAGAATAGAGTTTAGTACAGTAGAGCACAGTAGAATAGAGTTTAGTACAGTAGAGCCAGGTAGAATAGAGTGTAGTACAATAGAGCACAGCAGAATATAGTTTAGTACAGCAGAGCACAGTAGAATAGAGTTTAGTACAGAAGAGCTTAGTACAGTAGAATAGAGTTTTGTACAGCAGAGCACAGTAGAAGAGTTTAGTACAGTAGAGCACAGTAGAATAGAGTTTAGTACAGTAGAGCACAGTAGAATAGAGTTTAGTACAGCAGAGAACAGTCGTATAGAGTTTAGTACAGTAGAGCACAGTCGAATAGAGTTTAGTACAGTAGAGCACAGTAGAATAGAGTTTAGTACAGTAGAGCACAGTAGAATAGAGTTTAGTACAGTAGAAGAGTTTAGTACAGCAGAGCACAGTAGAATAGAGTTTAGTACAGTAGAGCACAGTCGAATAGAGTTTAGTACAGTAGAGCACAGTAGAATAGAGTTTAGTACAGTAGAATAGAGTTTAGTGCAGTAGAGCACAGCAGAAGAGTTTAGCACAGTCAAACATAATTTAGTACAGTAGAGCACAGTAGAAGGGTTTTGTACAGTAGAGCACAGTAGAATAGAGTTTAGTACAGTAGAGCACAGTCGAATAGAGTTTAGTACAGTAGAGCACAGTAGTACAGTAGAGCACAGTAGAATAGAGTTTAGTACAGTAGAATAGAGTTTAGTACAGCAGAGCACAGTAGAATAGAGTTTAGCACAGTCAAACATAATTTTGTACAGTAGAGCACAGTAGAAGGGTTTAGTACAGTTGAATAGAGTGTAGTACAATAGAGCACAGCAGAATATAGTTTAGTACAGTAGAGAACAGTAGAATATAGTTTAGTACAGTAGAGCACAGACGAATAGAGTTTAGTACAGTAGAGCACAGTAGAATAGAGTTTAGTACAGCAGAGCACCGTAGAGAGTTTAGTACAGCAGAGCACCGTAGAATAGAGTTTAGTACAGCAGAGCACAGTAGAAAAGTGTAGTACAGTAGAGCACAGTAGAATAGAGTTTAGTACAGTAGAGCACAGTAGAATAGAGTTTAGTACAGTAGAGCCAGGTAGAATAGAGTGTAGTACAATAGAGCACAGCAGAATATAGTTTAGTACAGCAGAGCACAGTAGAATAGAGTTTAGTACAGAAGAGCTTAGTACAGTAGAATAGAGTTTTGTACAGCAGAGCACAGTAGAAGAGTTTAGTACAGTAGAGCACAGTAGAATAGAGTTTAGTACAGTAGAGCACAGTAGAATAGAGTTTAGTACAGCAGAGAACAGTCGTATAGAGTTTAGTACAGTAGAGCACAGTCGAATAGAGTTTAGTACAGTAGAGCACAGTAGAATAGAGTTTAGTACAGTAGAGCACAGTAGAATAGAGTTTAGTACAGTAGAGCACAGTAGAATAGAGTTTAGTACAGTAGAGCACAGTAGAATAGAGTTTAGTACAGTAGAGCACAGCAGAAGAGTTTAGCACAGTCAAACATAATTTAGTACAGTAGAGCACAGTAGAAGGGTTTTGTACAGTAGAGCACAGTAGAATAGAGTTTAGTACAGTAGAGCACAGTAGAATAGAGTTTAGTACAGTAGAACACAGTAGAATAGAGTTTAGTGCAGTAGAGCACAGTAGAATAGAGTTTAGTACAGCAGAGAACAGTCGTATAGAGTTTAGTACAGTAGAGCACAGTCGAATAGAGTTTAGTACAGTAGAGCACAGTAGAATAGAGTTTAGTACAGTAGAGCACAGTAGAATAGAGTTTAGTACAGTAGAAGAGTTTAGTACAGCAGAGCACAGTAGAATAGAGTTTAGTACAGTAGAAGAGTTTAGTACAGTAGAGCACAGTAGAAGAGTTTAGTACAGTAGAATAGAGTTTAGTACAGCAGAGCACAGTAGAAGAGTGTAGTACAGTAGAGCACAGTAGAATAGAGTGTAGTACAATAGAGCACAGCAGAATATAGTTTAGTACAGCAGAGCACAGTAGAATAGAGTTTAGTACAGTAGAGCACAGTAGAATAGAGTTTAGTACAGAAGAGCTTAGTACAGTAGAATAGAGTTTAGTACAGCAGAGCACAGTAGAAGAGTTTAGTACAGCAGATCACAGTAGAATAGAGTTTAGTACAGAAGAGCTTAGTACAGTAGAATAGAGTTTAGTACAGTAGAGGACAGTAGAATAGAGTTTAGTACAGTAGAGCACAGTACAAGAGTTTAGTACGGTAGAGCACAGTAGAATAGAGTTTAGTACAGCAGAGCACAGTAGAATTGAGTTTAGTACAGTAGAATAGAGTTTAGTACAGCAGAGCACAGTAGAATAGAGTTTAGTACAGCAGAGCACAGTAGAAGAGTTTAGTACAGTAGAATAAAGTTTAGTACAGTAGAGCACAGTAGAATAGAGTTTAGTACAGTAGAGGACAGTAGAATAGAGATTAGTACAGAAGAGCACAGTAGAATAGAGTTTAGTACAGTAGAAGAGTTTAGTACAGTAGAGCACAGTAGATTCGTTTAGTACAGTAGAGCACAGTAGAATCGTTTAGTACAGTAGAGCACAGTAGAATAGAGTTTAGTACAGTAGAGCACAGTAGAATAGAGTTTAGTACAGTGGAGCACAGTAGAGCACAGTAGAATAGAGTTTAGTACAGTAGAGCACAGTAGAATAGAGTTTAGTACAGCAGAGCACAGTAGAATAGAGTTTAGTACAGCAGAGCACAGTAGAAGAGTGTAGTACAGTAGAGCACAGTAGAATAGAGTTTAGTACAGTAGAGTACAGTAGAATAGAGTTTAGTACAGTAGAGCACAGTAGAATAGAGTTTAGTACAGTAGAGTACAGTAGAAGGGTTTAGTACAGTAGAAGAGTGTAGTACAGTAGAGCACAGTAGAATAGAGTTTAGTACAGTAGAGCACAGTATAATAGAGTTTAGTACAGTAGAGCACAGTAGAATCGTTTAGTACAGTAGAGCACAGTAGAAGGGTTTAGTACAGTAGAGCACAGTAGAATAGAGTTTAGTACTGCAGATCACAGTAGAATAGATTTCAGCACAGTAGAATAGAGTTTAGTACAGTAGAATAGAGTTTAGTACAGTAGAGCACAGTAGAATAGAGTTTAGTACAGTAGAAGAGTTTAGTACAGCAGAGCACAGTAGAAGAGTTTAGTACAGTAGAAGAGTTTAGTACAGCAGAGCACAGTAGAAGAGTTTAGTACAGGAGAGCACAGTAGAATAGAGTTTAGTAGAGTAGAGCACAGTGGAAGAGTTTAGTACAGTAGAATAGAGTTTAGTACAGTAGAGCACAGTAGAAGAGTTTAGTACAGTAGAGCACAGTAGAAGAGTTTAGTACAGTAGAAGAGTTTAGTACAGTAGAGCACAGTAGAATAGAGTTTAGTACAGTAGAGCACAGTAGAAGAGTTTAGTACAGTAGAGCACAGTATAAGAGTTTAGTACAATAGAGCACAGTAGAATAGAGTTTAGTACAGTAGAATAGAGTTTAGTACAGCAGAGCACAGTAGAATAGAGTTTAGCACAGTCAAACATAATTTAGTACAGTAGAGCACAGTAGAAGGGTTTAGTACAGTTGAATAGAGTGTAGTACAATAGAGCACAGCAGAATATAGTTTAGTACAGTAGAGAACAGTAGAATATAGTTTAGTACAGTAGAGCACAGACGAATAGAGTTTAGTACAGTAGAGCACAGTAGAATAGAGTTTAGTACAGCAGAGCACCGTAGAGAGTTTAGTACAGCAGAGCACCGTAGAATAGAGTTTAGTACAGTAGAGCACAGTAGAATAGAGTTTAGTACAGTAGAGCCAGGTAGAATAGAGTGTAGTACAATAGAGCACAGCAGAATATAGTTTAGTACAGCAGAGCACAGTAGAATAGAGTTTAGTACAGAAGAGCTTAGTACAGTAGAATAGAGTTTTGTACAGCAGAGCACAGTAGAAGAGTTTAGTACAGTAGAGCACAGTAGAATAGAGTTTAGTACAGTAGAGCACAGTAGAATAGAGTTTAGTACAGCAGAGAACAGTCGTATAGAGTTTAGTACAGTAGAGCACAGTCGAATAGAGTTTAGTACAGTAGAGCACAGTAGAATAGAGTTTAGTACAGTAGAGCACAGTAGAATATAGTTTAGTACAGTAGAAGAGTTTAGTACAGCAGAGCACAGTAGAATAGAGTTTAGTACAGTAGAGCACAGTAGAATAGAGTTTAGTACAGTAGAATAGAGTTTAGTACAGTAGAGCACAGCAGAAGAGTTTAGCACAGTCAAACATAATTTAGTACAGTAGAGCACAGTAGAAGGGTTTTGTACAGTAGAGCACAGTAGAATAGAGTTTAGTACAGTAGAGCACAGTAGAATAGAGTTTAGTACAGTAGAACACAGTAGAATAGAGTTTAGTGCAGTAGAGCACAGTAGAATAGAGTTTAGTACAGCAGAGAACAGTCGTATAGAGTTTAGTACAGTAGAGCACAGTCGAATAGAGTTTAGTACAGTAGAGCACAGTAGAATAGAGTTTAGTACAGTAGAGCACAGTAGAATAGAGTTTAGTACAGTAGAAGAGTTTAGTACAGCAGAGCACAGTAGAATAGAGTTTAGTACAGTAGAAGAGTTTAGTACAGTAGAGCACAGTAGAAGAGTTTAGTACAGTAGAATAGAGTTTAGTACAGCAGAGCACAGTAGAAGAGTGTAGTACAGTAGAGCACAGTAGTATAGAGTGTAGTACAATAGAGCACAGCAGAATATAGTTTAGTACAGCAGAGCACAGTAGAATAGAGTTTAGTACAGTAGAGCACAGTAGAATAGAGTTTAGTACAGAAGAGCTTAGTACAGTAGAATAGAGTTTAGTACAGCAGAGCACAGTAGAAGAGTTTAGTACAGCAGATCACAGTAGAATAGAGTTTAGTACAGAAGAGCTTAGTACAGTAGAATAGAGTTTAGTACAGTAGAGGACAGTAGAATAGAGTTTAGTACAGCAGAGCACAGTAGAATTGAGTTTAGTACAGTAGAATAGAGTTTAGTACAGCAGAGCACAGTAGAATAGAGCAGAGCACAGTAGAAGAGTTTAGTACAGTAGAATAAAGTTTAGTACAGTAGAGCACAGTAGAATAGAGTTTAGTACAGTAGAGGACAGTAGAATAGAGATTAGTACAGAAGAGCACAGTAGAATAGAGTTTAGTACAGTAGAAGAGTTTAGTACAGTAGAGCACAGTAGAATCGTTTAGTACAGTAGAGCACAGTAGAATCGTTTAGTACAGTAGAGCACAGTAGAATAGAGTTTAGTACAGTAGAGCACAGTAGAATAGAGTTTAGTACAGTGGAGCACAGTAGAGCACAGTAGAATAGAGTTTAGTACAGTAGAGCACAGTAGAATAGAGTTTAGTACAGCAGAGCACAGTAGAATAGAGTTTAGTACAGCAGAGCACAGTAGAAGAGTGTAGTACAGTAGAGCACAGTAGAATAGAGTTTAGTACAGTAGAGTACAGTAGAATAGAGTTTAGTACAGTAGAGCACAGTAGAATAGAGTTTAGTACAGTAGAGTACAGTAGAAGGGTTTAGTACAGTAGAAGAGTGTAGTACAGTAGAGCACAGTAGAATAGAGTTTAGTACAGTAGAGCACAGTATAATAGAGTTTAGTACAGTAGAGCACAGTAGAATCGTTTAGTACAGTAGAGCACAGTAGAAGGGTTTAGTACAGTAGAGCACAGTAGAATAGAGTTTAGTACTGCAGATCACAGTAGAATAGATTTCAGTACAGTAGAATAGAGTTTAGTACAGTAGAATAGAGTTTAGTACAGCAGAGCACAGTAGAATAGAGTTTAGTACAGTAGAGCACAGTAGAATATAGTTTAGTACAGCAGAGCACAGTAGAATAGAGTTTAGTACAGTAGAGCACAGTATAATAGAGTTTAGTACAGTAGAGCACAGTAGAATAGAGTTTAGTACAGTAGAGCACAGTAGAATAGAGTTTAGTACAGTAGAAGAGTTTAGTACAGTAGATCACAGTAGAATAGAGTTTAGTACAGTAGAGCACAGTAGAATAGAGTTTAGTACAGCAGAGCACAGTACAAGAGTTTAGTACGGTAGAGCACAGTAGAATAGAGTTTAGTACAGCAGAGCACAGTAGAATTGAGTTTAGTACAGTAGAATAGAGTTTAGTACAGCAGAGCACAGTAGAATAGAGCAGAGCACAGTAGAAGAGTTTAGTACAGTAGAATAAAGTTTAGTACAGTAGAGCACAGTAGAATAGAGTTTAGTACAGTAGAGGACAGTAGAATAGAGATTAGTACAGAAGAGCACAGTAGAATAGAGTTTAGTACAGTAGAAGAGTTTAGTACAGTAGAGCACAGTAGAATCGTTTAGTACAGTAGAGCACAGTAGAATCGTTTAGTACAGTAGAGCACAGTAGAATAGAGTTTAGTACAGTAGAGCACAGTAGAATAGAGTTTAGTACAGTGGAGCACAGTAGAGCACAGTAGAATAGAGTTTAGTACAGTAGAGCACAGTAGAATAGAGTTTAGTACAGCAGAGCACAGTAGAATAGAGTTTAGTACAGCAGAGCACAGTAGAAGAGTGTAGTACAGTAGAGCACAGTAGAATAGAGTTTAGTACAGTAGAGTACAGTAGAATAGAGTTTAGTACAGTAGAGCACAGTAGAATAGAGTTTAGTACAGTAGAGTACAGTAGAAGGGTTTAGTACAGTAGAAGAGTGTAGTACAGTAGAGCACAGTAGAATAGAGTTTAGTACAGTAGAGCACAGTATAATAGAGTTTAGTACAGTAGAGCACAGTAGAATCGTTTAGTACAGTAGAGCACAGTAGAAGGGTTTAGTACAGTAGAGCACAGTAGAATAGAGTTTAGTACTGCAGATCACAGTAGAATAGATTTCAGTACAGTAGAATAGAGTTTAGTACAGTAGAATAGAGTTTAGTACAGCAGAGCACAGTAGAATAGAGTTTAGTACAGTAGAGCACAGTAGAATATAGTTTAGTACAGCAGAGCACAGTAGAATAGAGTTTAGTACAGTAGAGCACAGTATAATAGAGTTTAGTACAGTAGAGCACAGTAGAATAGAGTTTAGTACAGTAGAGCACAGTAGAATAGAGTTTAGTACAGTAGAAGAGTTTAGTACAGTAGATCACAGTAGAATAGAGTTTAGTACAGTAGAGCACAGTAGAATAGAGTTTAGTACAGCAGAGCACAGTACAAGAGTTTAGTACGGTAGAGCACAGTAGAATAGAGTTTAGTACAGCAGAGCACAGTAGAATTGAGTTTAGTACAGTAGAATAGAGTTTAGTACAGCAGAGCACAGTAGAATAGAGCAGAGCACAGTAGAAGAGTTTAGTACAGTAGAATAAAGTTTAGTACAGTAGAGCACAGTAGAATAGAGTTTAGTACAGTAGAGGACAGTAGAATAGAGATTAGTACAGAAGAGCACAGTAGAATAGAGTTTAGTACAGTAGAAGAGTTTAGTACAGTAGAGCACAGTAGAATCGTTTAGTACAGTAGAGCACAGTAGAATCGTTTAGTACAGTAGAGCACAGTAGAATAGAGTTTAGTACAGTAGAGCACAGTAGAATAGAGTTTAGTACAGTGGAGCACAGTAGAGCACAGTAGAATAGAGTTTAGTACAGTAGAGCACAGTAGAATAGAGTTTAGTACAGCAGAGCACAGTAGAATAGAATTTAGTACAGCAGAGCACAGTAGAAGAGTGTAGTACAGTAGAGCACAGTAGAATAGAGTTTAGTACAGTAGAGTACAGTAGAATAGAGTTTAGTACAGTAGAGCACAGTAGAATAGAGTTTAGTACAGTAGAGTACAGTAGAAGGGTTTAGTACAGTAGAAGAGTGTAGTACAGTAGAGCACAGTAGAATAGAGTTTAGTACAGTAGAGCACAGTATAATAGAGTTTAGTACAGTGGAGCACAGTAGAATCGTTTAGTACAGTAGAGCACAGTAGAAGGGTTTAGTACAGTAGAGCACAGTAGAATAGAGTTTAGTACTGCAGATCACAGTAGAATAGATTTCAGTACAGTAGAATAGAGTTTAGTACAGTAGAATAGAGTTTAGTACAGCAGAGCACAGTAGAATAGAGTTTAGTACAGTAGAGCACAGTAGAATATAGTTTAGTACAGCAGAGCACAGTAGAATAGAGTTTAGTACAGTAGAGCACAGTATAATAGAGTTTAGTACAGTAGAGCACAGTCGAATAGAGTTTAGTACAGTAGAGCACAGTAGAATAGAGTTTAGTACAGTAGAAGAGTTTAGTACAGTAGAGCACAGTAGAATAGAGTTTAGTACAGTAGAGCACAGTAGAATAGAGTTTAGTACAGTAGAATAGAGTTTAGTACAGTAGAGCACAGCAGAAGAGTTTAGCACAGTCAAACATAATTTAGTACAGTAGAGCACAGTAGAAGGGTTTTGTACAGTAGAGCACAGTAGAATAGAGTTTAGTACAGTAGAGCACAGTAGAATAGAGTTTAGTACAGTAGAGCACAGTAGAATAGAGTTTAGTACAGTAGAGCACAGTAGAATAGAGTTTAGTACAGTAGAGCACAGTAGAAGAGTTTAGTACAGTAGAGCACAGTAGAATAGAGTTTAGTACAGCAGAGCACAGTAGAAGAGTGTAGTACAGTAGAGCACAGTAGAATAGAGTGTAGTACAATAGAGCACAGCAGAATATAGTTTAGTACAGCAGAGCACAGTAGAATAGAGTTTAGTACAGTAGAGCACAGTAGAATAGAGTTTAGTACAGAAGAGCTTAGTACAGTAGAATAGAGTTTAGTACAGCTTAGTACAGTAGAATAGAGTTTAGTACAGCAGAGCACAGTAGAAGAGTTTAGTACAGCAGATCACAGTAGAATAGAGTTTAGTACAGAAGAGCTTAGTACAGTAGAATAGAGTTTAGTACAGTAGAGGACAGTAGAATAGAGTTTAGTACAGTAGAGCACAGTACAAGAGTTTAGTACGGTAGAGCACAGTAGAAGAGTTTAGTACAGCAGAGCACAGTAGAATAGAGTTTAGTACAGCAGAGCACAGTAGAATTGAGTTTAGTACAGTAGAATAGAGTTTAGTACAGCAGAGCACAGTAGAATAGAGTTTAGTACAGCAGAGCACAGTAGAAGAGTTTAGTACAGTAGAATAAAGTTTAGTACAGTAGAGCACAGTAGAATAGAGTTTAGTACAGTAGAGGACAGTAGAATAGAGATTAGTACAGTAGAGCACAGTAGAATAGAGTTTAGTACAGTAGAAGAGTTTAGTACAGTAGAGCACAGTAGAATTGTTTAGTACAGTAGAGCACAGTAGAATCATTTAGTACAGTAGAGCACAGTAGAATAGAGTTTAGTACAGTAGAGCACAGAAGAATAGAGTTTAGTACAGCAGAGCACAGTAGAATAGAGTTTAGTACAGCAGAGCACAGTAGAATAGAGTTTAGTACAGCAGAGCACAGTAGAAGAGTGTAGTACAGTAGAGCACAGTAGAATAGAGTTTAGTACAGTAGAGTACAGTAGAATAGAGTTTAGTACAGTAGAGCACAGTAGAATAGAGTTTAGTACAGTAGAGTACAGTAGAAGGGTTTAGTACAGTAGAAGAGTGTAGTACAGTAGAGCACAGTAGAATAGAGTTTAGTACAGTAGAGCACAGTATAATAGAGTTTAGTACAGTAGAGCACAGTAGAATCGTTTAGTACAGTAGAGCACAGTAGAAGGGTTTAGTACAGTAGAGCACAGTAGAATAGAGTTTAGTACTGCAGATCACAGTAGAATAGATTTCAGTACAGTAGAATAGAGTTTAGTACAGTAGAATAGAGTTTAGTACAGCAGAGCACAGTAGAATAGAGTTTAGTACAGTAGAGCACAGTAGAATAGAGTTTAGTACAGCAGAGCACAGTAGAATAGAGTTTAGTACAGTAGAGCACAGTAGAATAGAGTTTAGTACAGTAGAGCACAGTAGAATAGAGTTTAGTACAGTAGAAGAGTTTAGTACAGTAGATCACAGTAGAATAGAGTTTAGTACAGTAGAGCACAGTAGAATAGAGTTTAGTACAGCAGAGAACAGTCGTATAGAGTTTAGTACAGTAGAGCACAGTCGAATAGAGTTTAGTACAGTAGAGCACAGTAGAATAGAGTTTAGTACAGTAGAAGAGTTTAGTACAGCAGAGCACAGTAGAATAGAGTTTAGTACAGTAGAGCACAGTAGAATAGAGTTTAGTACAGTAGAATAGAGTTTAGTACAGTAGAGCACAGCAGAAGAGTTTAGCACAGTCAAACATAATTTAGTACAGTAGAGCACAGTAGAAGGGTTTTGTACAGTAGAGCACAGTAGAATAGAGTTTAGTACAGTAGAGCACAGTAGAATAGAGTTTAGTACAGTAGAGCACAGTAGAATAGAGTTTAGTACAGTAGAGCACAGTAGAATAGAGTTTAGTACAGTAGAGCACAGTAGAAGAGTTTAGTACAGTAGAGCACAGTAGAATAGAGTTTAGTACAGCAGAGCACAGTAGAAGAGTGTAGTACAGTAGAGCACAGTAGAATAGAGTGTAGTACAATAGAGCACAGCAGAATATAGTTTAGTACAGCAGAGCACAGTAGAATAGAGTTTAGTACAGTAGAGCACAGTAGAATAGAGTTTAGTACAGAAGAGCTTAGTACAGTAGAATAGAGTTTAGTACAGCAGAGCACAGTAGAAGAGTTTAGTACAGCAGATCACAGTAGAATAGAGTTTAGTACAGAAGAGCTTAGTACAGTAGAATAGAGTTTAGTACAGTAGAGGACAGTAGAATAGAGTTTAGTACAGTAGAGCACAGTACAAGAGTTTAGTACGGTAGAGCACAGTAGAAGAGTTTAGTACAGCAGAGCACAGTAGAATAGAGTTTAGTACAGCAGAGCACAGTAGAATTGAGTTTAGTACAGTAGAATAGAGTTTAGTACAGCAGAGCACAGTAGAATAGAGTTTAGTACAGCAGAGCACAGTAGAAGAGTTTAGTACAGTAGAATAAAGTTTAGTAGAGTAGAGCACAGTAGAATAGAGTTTAGTACAGTAGAGGACAGTAGAATAGAGATTAGTACAGTAGAGCACAGTAGAATAGAGTTTAGTACAGTAGAAGAGTTTAGTACAGTAGAGCACAGTAGGAGTTTAGTACAGTAGAGCACAGTAGAATCGTTTAGTACAGTAGAGCACAGTAGAATAGAGTTTAGTACAGTAGAGCACAGTAGAATAGAGTTTAGTACAGTGGAGCACAGTAGAGCACAGTAGAATAGAGTTTAGTACAGTAGAGCACAGTAGAATAGAGTTTAGTACAGCAGAGCACAGTAGAATAGAGTTTAGTACAGCAGAGCACAGTAGAAGAGTGTAGTACAGTAGAGCACAGTAGAATAGAGTTTAGTACAGTAGAGTACAGTAGAATAGAGTTTAGTACAGTAGAGCACAGTAGAATAGAGTTTAGTACAGTAGAGTACAGTAGAAGGGTTTAGTACAGTAGAAGAGTGTAGTACAGTAGAGCACAGTAGAATAGAGTTTAGTACAGTAGAGCACAGTATAATAGAGTTTAGTACAGTAGAGCACAGTAGAATCGTTTAGTACAGTAGAGCACAGTAGAAGGGTTTAGTACAGTAGAGCACAGTAGAATAGAGTTTAGTACTGCAGATCACAGTAGAATAGATTTCAGTACAGTAGAATAGAGTTTAGTACAGTAGAATAGAGTTTAGTACAGCAGAGCACAGTAGAATAGAGTTTAGTACAGTAGAGCACAGTAGAATAGAGTTTAGTACAGCAGAGCACAGTAGAATAGAGTTTAGTACAGTAGAGCACAGTATAATAGAGTTTAGTACAGTAGAGCACAGTAGAATAGAGTTTAGTACAGTAGAGCACAGTAGAATAGAGTTTAGTACAGTAGAAGAGTTTAGTACAGTAGATCACAGTAGAATAGAGTTTAGTACAGTAGAGCACAGTAGAATAGAGTTTAGTACAGTGGAGCACAGTAGAATAGAGTTTAGTACAGTAGAGCACAGTAGAATAGAGTTTAGTAGAGTAGAGCACAGTAGAATAGAGTTTAGTACAGTAGAGCACAGTAGAATAGAGTTTAGTACAGTAGAGCACAGTGGAAGAGTTTAGTACAGTAGAACACAGTACAATAGAGCCAGGTAGGATAGAGTTCAGTACAATAGAGCACAGTAGAATAGAGTTTAGTACAGTAGAATAGAGTTTAGTACAGTAGAGCACAGTAGAAGAGTTTAGTACAGTAGAGCACAGTACAATAGAGCCAGGTAGGATAGAGTTTAGTACAGTAGAGCACAGCAGAAGAGTTTAGCACAGTCAAACATAATTTTGTACAATAGAGCACAGTAGAAGAGTTTAGTAAAGTAGAATAGAGTTTAGTACAGCAGAGCACAGTAGAATAGAGTTTAGTACAGTAGAGCACAGAAGAATAGAGTTTAGTACAGCAAAGCACCGTAGAGAGTTTAGTACAGCAGAGCACAGTAGAATAGAGTTTAGTACAGCAGAGCACAGTAGAATAGAGTTTAGTACAGTAGAATAGAGTTTAGTACAGCAGAGCACAGTAGAAGAGTTTAGTACAGTGGAGCACAGTATAATAGAGTTTAGTACAGTAGAGCACAGTAGACGAGTTTAGTACAGTAGAGCACAGTAGAATAGAGTTTAGTACAGTAGAGCACAGTAGAATAGAGTGTAGTACAGTAGAGCCAGGTAGAATAGAGTGTAGTACAATAGAGCACAGTAGAAGAGTGTAGTACAATAGAGCACAGTAGAATAGAGTTTAGTACAGTAGAGCACAGTAGAATAGAGTTTAGTACAGTAGAGCAAGGTAGAATAGAGTTTAGTACAGCAGAGCACAGTAGAATAGAGTTTAGTACAGCAGAGCACAGTAGAATAGAGTTTAGTACAGTAGAGCACAGTAGAATAGAGTTTAGTACAGTAGAGCACAGTAGAATAGAGTTTAGTACAGTAGAGGACAGTAGAATAGAGTTTAGTACAGTAGAGGACAGTAGAATAGAGATTAGTACAGTAGAGCACAGTAGAATAGAGTTTAGTACAGTAGAAGAGTTTAGTACAGTAGAGCACAGTAGAATCGTTTAGTACAGTAGAGCACAGTAGAATCGTTTAGTACAGTAGAGCACAGTAGAATAGAGTTTAGTACAGTGGAGCACAGTAGAGCACAGTAGAATAGAGTTTAGTACAGTAGAGCACAGTAGAATAGAGTTTAGTACAGCAGAGCACAGTAGAATAGAGTTTAGTACAGCAGAGCACAGTAGAAGAGTGTAGTACAGTAGAGCACAGTAGAATAGAGTTTAGTACAGTAGAGTACAGTAGAAGGGTTTAGTACAGTAGAAGAGTGTAGTACAGTAGAGCACAGTAGAATAGAGTTTAGTACAGTAGAGCACAGTATAATAGAGTTTAGTACAGTAGAGCACAGTAGAATTGTTTAGTACAGTAGAGCACAGTAGAATGGTTTAGTACAGTAGAGCACAGTAGAATAGAGTTTAGTACTGCAGATCACAGTAGAATAGATTTCAGTACAGTAGAATAGAGTTTAGTACAGTAGAATAGAGTTTAGTACAGCAGAGCACAGTAGAATAGAGTTTAGTACAGTAGAGCACAGTAGAATAGAGTTTAGTACAGCAGAGCACAGTAGAATATAGTTTAGTACAGTAGAGCACAGTATAATAGAGTTTAGTACAGTAGAGCACAGTAGAATAGAGTTTAGTACAGTAGAGCACAGTAGAATAGAGTTTAGTACAGTAGAGCACAGTAGAATCGTTTAGTACAGTAGAGCACAGTAGAAGGGTTTAGTACAGTAGAGCACAGTAGAATAGAGTTTAGTACTGCAGATCACAGTAGAATAGATTTCAGTACAGTAGAATAGAGTTTAGTACAGTAGAATAGAGTTTAGTACAGCAGAGCACAGTAGAATAGAGTTTAGTACAGTAGAGCACAGTAGAATAGAGTTTAGTACAGCAGAGCACAGTAGAATATAGTTTAGTACAGTAGAGCACAGTATAATAGAGTTTAGTACAGTAGAGCACAGTAGAATAGAGTTTAGTACAGTAGAGCACAGTAGAATAGAGTTTAGTACAGTAGAAGAGTTTAGTACAGTAGATCACAGTAGAATCGTTTAGTACAGTAGAGCACAGTAGAATAGAGTTTAGTACAGTAGAGCACAGTAGAATAGAGTTTAGTACAGTGGAGCACAGTAGAATAGAGTTTAGTACAGTAGAGCACAGTAGAATAGAGTTTAGTAGAGTAGAGCACAGTAGAATAGAGTTTAGTACAGTAGAGCACAGTAGAATAGAGTTTAGTACAGTAGAAGAGTTTAGTACAGTAGAGCACAGTAGAATCGTTTAGTACAGTAGAGCACAGTAGAATAGAGTTTAGTACAGTGGAGCACAGTAGAATAGAGTTTAGTACAGTAGAGCACAGTAGAATATAGTTTAGTACAGTAGAGCACAGTAGAATAGAGTTTAGTACAGTGGAGCACAGTAGAATAGAGTTTAGTACAGTAGAGCACAGTAGAATATAGTTTAGTACAGTAGAGCACAGTAGAATAGAGTTTAGTACAGTAGAGCACAGTAGAATAGAGTTTAGTACAGTAGAAGAGTTTAGTACAGTAGATCACAGTAGAATCGTTTAGTACAGTAGAGCACAGTAGAATAGAGTTTAGTACAGTAGAGCACAGTAGAATAGAGTTTAGTACAGCAGAGCACAGTAGAAGAGTGTAGTACAGTAGAGCACAGTAGAATAGAGTTTAGTACAGTAGAATAGAGTTTAGTACAGTAGAGCACAGTAGAATAGAGTTTAGTACAGTAGAGCACAGTATAGAGTTTAGTACAGTAGAAGAGTGTAGTACAGTAGAGCACAGTAGAATAGAGTTTAGTACAGTAGAGTACAGTAGAAGGGTTTAGTACAGTAGAAGAGTGTAGTACAGTAGAGCACAGTAGAATAGAGTTTAGTACAGTAGAGCACAGTATAATAGAGTTTAGTACAGTAGAGCACAGTAGAATCGTTTAGTACAGTAGAGCACAGTAGAAGGGTTTAGTACAGTAGAGCACAGTAGAATAGAGTTTAGTACTGCAGATCACAGTAGAAGATTTATACAGTAGAATATACTTTAGTGCAGTAGAGCACAGTAGAATAGATTTCAGTACAGTAGAATAGAGTTTAGTACAGTAGAATAGAGTTTAGTACAGCAGAGCACAGTAGAAGATTTTAGGACAGTAGAATAGACTTTAGTACAGTAGAGCACAGTAGAATAGAGTTCAGTAGAATAGAGTTCCGTACAGTAGAATAGAGTTTAGTACAGCAGAGCACAGTAGGAGTTTAGTACAGTAGAGCACAGTAGGAGTTTAGTACAGTAGAGCACAGTAGAAGAGTGTAGTACAGTAGAGCACAGTAGAAGAGTGTAGTACAGTAGAAGAGTGTAGTACAGTAGAAGAGTGTAGTACAGTAGAAGAGTGTAGTACAGTAGAGCACAGGAGAATAGAGTTTAGTACAGTAGAGCACAGTAGAATCATTTAGTACAGCAGAGCACAGTAGAATCGTTTAGTACAGCAGAGCACAGTAGAAGGGTTTAGTACAGTAGAGCACAGTAGAATAGAGTTTAGTACTGCAGATCACAGTAGAAGATTTATACAGTAGAATAGACTTTAGTACAGTAGAGCACAGTAGAATAGAGTTCAGTACAGTAGAATAGAGTTTAGTACAGCAGAGCACAGTAGAAGATTTTAGTACAGTAGAATATACTTTAGTACAGTAGAGCACAGTAGGAGTTTAGTACAGTAGAGCACAGTAGAAGATTTTAGTACAGTAGAATAGACTTTAGTACAGTAGAGCACAGTAGGAGTTTAGTACAGTAGAGCACAGTAGAATAGAGTTTAGTACAGTAGAGCACAGTATAATAGAGTTTAGTACAGTAGAGCACAGTAGAATCGTTTAGTACAGTAGAGCACAGTAGAAGGGTTTAGTACAGTAGAGCACAGTAGAATAGAGTTTAGTACTGCAGATCACAGTAGAAGATTTATACAGTAGAATATACTTTAGTGCAGTAGAGCACAGTAGAATAGATTTCAGTACAGTAGAATAGAGTTTAGTACAGTAGAATAGAGTTTAGTACAGCAGAGCACAGTAGAAGATTTTAGGACACTAGAATAGACTTTAGTACAGTAGAGCACAGTAGAATAGAGCACAGTAGAATAGAGTTCAGTAGAATAGAGTTCCGTACAGTAGAATAGAGTTTAGTACAGCAGAGCACAGTAGGAGTTTAGTACAGTAGAGCACAGTAGGAGTTTAGTACAGTAGAGCACAGTAGAAGAGTGTAGTACAGTAGAGCACAGTAGAAGAGTGTAGTACAGTAGAAGAGTGTAGTACAGTAGAAGAGTGTAGTACAGTAGAAGAGTGTAGTACAGTAGAAGAGTGTAGTACAGCAGAGCACAGGAGAATAGAGTTTAGTACAGTAGAGCACAGTAGAATCATTTAGTACAGCAGAGCACAGTAGAATCGTTTAGTACAGCAGAGCACAGTAGAAGGGTTTAGTACAGTAGAGCACAGTAGAATAGAGTTTAGTACTGCAGATCACAGTAGAAGATTTATACAGTAGAATAGACTTTAGTACAGTAGAGCACAGTAGAATAGAGTTCAGTACAGTAGAATAGAGTTTAGTACAGCAGAGCACAGTAGAAGATTTTAGTACAGTAGAATATACTTTAGTACAGTAGAGCACAGTAGGAGTTTAGTACAGTAGAGCACAGTAGAAGATTTTAGTACAGTAGAATAGACTTTAGTACAGTAGAGCACAGTAGGAGTTTAGTACAGTAGAGCACAGTAGGAGTTTAGTACAGTAGAGCACAGTAGAATATTTTAGTACAGTAGAATAGAGTTTAGTACAGTAGAGCACAGTAGAATAGAGTTTAGTACAGTAGAGCCAGGTAGAATAGAGTGTAGTACAATAGAGCACAGTAGAATAGAGTTTAGTACAGTAGAGGACAGTAGAATAGAGTTTAGTACAGTAGAATAGAGTTAAGTACAGCACAGCACAGTAGAATAGAGTTTAGTACAGTAGAGCACAGTAGAAGAGTTTAGTACAGTAGAGCACAGTAGAATAGAGTTTAGTACAGTAGAGCACAGTAGAATAGAGTTTAGTACAGCAGAGCACAGTAGAATAGAGTTTAGTACAGCAGAGCACAGTAGAATAGAGTTTAGTACAGCAGAGCACAGTAGAATAGAGTTTAGTACAGCAGAGCACAGTAGAATAGAGTTTAGTACTGCAGATCACAGTAGAAGATTTATACAGTAGAATATACTTTAGTGCAGTAGAGCACAGTAAAATAGATTTCAGTACAGTAGAATAGAGTTTAGTACAGTAGAATAGAGTTTAGTACAGCAGAGCACAGTAGAAGATTTTAGGACAGTAGAATAGACTTTAGTACAGTAGAGCACAGTAGAATAGAGTTCAGTAGAATAGAGTTCCGTACAGTAGAATAGAGTTTAGTACAGCAGAGCACAGTAGGAGTTTAGTACAGTAGAGCACAGTAGGAGTTTAGTACAGTAGAGCACAGTAGAAGAGTGTAGTACAGTAGAGCACAGTAGAAGAGTGTAGTACAGTAGAGCACAGTAGAAGAGTGTAGTACAGTAGAAGAGTGTAGTACAGTAGAAGAGTGTAGTACAGTAGAAGAGTGTAGTACAGTAGAGCACAGGAGAATAGAGTTTAGTACAGTAGAGCACAGTAGAATCATTTAGTACAGCAGAGCACAGTAGAATCGTTTAGTACAGCAGAGCACAGTAGAAGGGTTTAGTACTGCAGATCACAGTAGAAGATTTATACAGTAGAATAGACTTTAGTACAGTAGAGCACAGTAGAATAGAGTTCAGTACAGTAGAATAGAGTTTAGTACAGCAGAGCACAGTAGAAGATTTTAGTACAGTAGAATATACTTTAGTACAGTAGAGCACAGTAGGAGTTTAGTACAGTAGAGCACAGTAGAAGATTTTAGTACAGTAGAATAGACTTTAGTACAGTAGAGCACAGTAGGAGTTTAGTACAGTAGAGCACAGTAGAATAGAGTTTAGTACTGCAGATCACAGTAGAAGATTTATACAGTAGAATATACTTTAGTGCAGTAGAGCACAGTAGAATAGATTTCAGTACAGTAGAATAGAGTTTAGTACAGTAGAATAGAGTTTAGTACAGCAGAGCACAGTAGAAGATTTTAGGACAGTAGAATAGACTTTAGTACAGTAGAGCACAGTAGAATAGAGTTCAGTAGAATAGAGTTCCGTACAGTAGAATAGAGTTTAGTACAGCAGAGCACAGTAGAAGAGTGTAGTACAGTAGAGCACAGTAGAATCGTGTAGTACAGTAGAAGAGTGTAGTACAGTAGAAGAGTGTAGTACAGTAGAAGAGTGTAGTACAGTAGAGCACAGGAGAATAGAGTTTAGTACAGTAGAGCACAGTAGAATCATTTAGTACAGCAGAGCACAGTAGAATCGTTTAGTACAGCAGAGCACAGTAGAAGGGTTTAGTACAGTAGAGCACAGTAGAATAGAGTTTAGTACTGCAGATCACAGTAGAAGATGTATACAGTAGAATAGACTTTAGTACAGTAGAGCACAGTAGAATAGAGTTCAGTACAGTAGAATAGAGTTTAGTACAGCAGAGCACAGAAGATTTTAGTACAGTAGAATATACTTTAGTACAGTAGAGCACAGTAGGAGTTTAGTACAGTAGAGCACAGTAGAATAGAGTTTAGTACAGTAGAGCACAGTATAATAGAGTTTAGTACAGTAGAGCACAGTAGAATCGTTTAGTACAGTAGAGCACAGTAGAAGGGTTTAGTACAGTAGAGCACAGTAGAATAGAGTTTAGTACTGCAGATCACAGTAGAAGATTTATACAGTAGAATATACTTTAGTGCAGTAGAGCACAGTAGAATAGATTTCAGTACAGTAGAATAGAGTTTAGTACAGTAGAATAGAGTTTAGTACAGCAGAGCACAGTAGAAGATTTTAGGACAGTAGAATAGACTTTAGTACAGTAGAGCACAGTAGAATAGAGTTCAGTAGAATAGAGTTCCGTACAGTAGAATAGAGTTTAGTACAGCAGAGCACAGTAGGAGTTTAGTACAGTAGAGCACAGTAGGAGTTTAGTACAGTAGAGCACAGTAGAAGAGTGTAGTACAGTAGAAGAGTGTAGTACAGTAGAAGAGTGTAGTACAGTAGAAGAGTGTAGTACAGTAGAAGAGTGTAGTACAGTAGAGCACAGGAGAATAGAGTTTAGTACAGTAGAGCACAGTAGAATCATTTAGTACAGCAGAGCACAGTAGAATCGTTTAGTACAGCAGAGCACAGTAGAAGGGTTTAGTACAGTAGAGCACAGTAGAATAGAGTTTAGTACTGCAGATCACAGTAGAAGATTAATACAGTAGAATAGACTTCAGTACAATAGAGCACAGTAGAATAGAGTTCAGTACAGTAGAATAGAGTTTAGTACAGCAGAGCACAGTAGAAGATTTTAGTACAGTAGAATATACTTTAGTACAGTAGAGCACAGTAGGAGTTTAGTACAGTAGAGCACAGTAGAAGATTTTAGTACAGTAGAATAGACTTTAGTACAGTAGAGCACAGTAGGAGTTTAGTACAGTAGAGCACAGTATAATAGAGTTTAGTACAGTAGAGCACAGTAGAATCGTTTAGTACAGTAGAGCACAGTAGAAGGGTTTAGTACAGTAGAGCACAGTAGAATAGAGTTTAGTACTGCAGATCACAGTAGAAGATTTATACAGTAGAATATACTTTAGTGCAGTAGAGCACAGTAGAATAGATTTCAGTACAGTAGAATAGAGTTTAGTACAGTAGAATAGAGTTTAGTACAGCAGAGCACAGTAGAAGATTTTAGGACAGTAGAATAGACTTTAGTACAGTAGAGCACAGTAGAATAGAGTTCAGTAGAATAGAGTTCCGTACAGTAGAATAGAGTTTAGTACAGCAGAGCACAGTAGGAGTTTAGTACAGTAGAGCACAGTAGGAGTTTAGTACAGTAGAGCACAGTAGAAGAGTGTAGTACAGTAGAGCACAGTAGAATAGAGTTCAGTACAGTAGAATAGAGTTTAGTACAGTAGAATAGAGTTTAGTACAGCAGAGCACAGTAGAAGATTTTAGTACAGTAGAATAGACTTTAGTACAGTAGAGCACAGTAGGAGTTTAGTACAGTAGAGCACAGTAGAATAGAGTTAAGTACAGTAGAATAGAGTTAAGTACAGCACAGCACAGTAGAATAGAGTTTAGTACAGTAGAGCACAGTAGAATAGAGTTTAGTACAATAGAGCAGAGTAGAATAGAGGTTAGTACAGTAGAGCACAGTTGAAGAGTTTAGTACAGCAGAGCACAGTAGAATAGAGTTTAGTACAGCAGAGCACAGTAGAATAGAGTTTAGTACAGAAGAGCTTACTACAGTAGAATAGAGTTTAGTACAGTAGAGGACAGTAGAATAGAGTTTAGTACAGCAGAGCACAGTAGAATAGAGTTTAGTACAGTAGAGCACAGTAGAATAGAGTTTAGCACAGTGGAGCACAGTAGAATAGAGTTTAGTACAGTAGAGCACAGTAAAATAATTTAGTACAGTAGAGCACAGTAGAAGAGTTTAGTACAGTAGAGCACAGTAGAATAGAGTTCAGTACAGCAGAGCACAGTAGAATAGAGTTTAGTACAGCAGAGCACAGTAGAATAGAGTTTAGTAAAGTAGAATAGAGGTTAGTACAGCAGAGCACAGTAGAATAGAGTTTAGTACAGTAGAGCACAGTAGAATAGAGTTTAGTACAGCAGAGCACAGTAGACGGGTGTAGCACAGTAGAGCACAGTAGAATAGAGTTTAGTACAGTAGAGCACAGTAGAATAGAGTTTAGTACAGTAGAGCCAGGTAGAATAGAGTGTAGTACAATAGAGCACAGTAGAATAGAGTTTAGTACAGTAGAATAGAGTTAAGTACAGCAGAGCACAGTAGAATAGAGTTTAGTAAAGTAGAATAGAGGTTAGTACAGCAAAGCACAGTAGAATAGAGTTTAGTACAGTAGAGCACAGTAGAATAGAGTTTAGTACAGCAGAGCACAGTAGACGAGTGTAGCACAGTAGAGCACAGTAGAATAGAGTTTAGTACAGTAGAGCACAGTAGAATAGAGTTTAGTACAGTAGAGCCAGGTAGAATAGAGTGTAGTACAATAGAGCACAGTAGAATAGAGTTTAGTACAGTAGAGCCAGGTAGAATAGAGTGTAGTACAATAGAGCACAGTAGAATAGAGTTTAGTACAGTAGAGCAGAGTAGAATAGAGTTTAGTACAATAGAGCAGAGTAGAATAGAGGTTAGTACAGTAGAGCACAGTAGAAGAGTTTAGTACAGCAGAGCACAGTAGAATAGAGTTTAGTACAGCAGAGCACAGTAGAATAGAGTTTAGTACAGAAGAGCTTACTACAGTAGAATAGAGTTTAGTAGAGTAGAGGACAGTAGAATAGAGTTTAGTACAGCAGAGCACAGTAGAATAGAGTTTAGTACAGTAGAGCACAGTAGAATAGAGTTTAGTACAGCAGAGCATAATAGAATAGAGTTTAGTACAGCAGAGCACAGTAGGATAGAGTTTAGTACAGTAGAGCACAGTAGAATAGAGTTTAGTACAGCAGAGCACAGTAGAATAGAGTTTAGCACAGTGGAGCACAGTAGAATAGAGTTTAGTACAGTAGAGCACAGTAGAATAATTTAGTACAGTAGAGCACAGTAGAAGAGTTTAGTACAGTAGAGCACAGTAGAATAGAGTTCAGTACAGCAGAGCACAGTAGAATAGAGTTTAGTACAGCAGAGCACAGTAGAATAGAGTTTAGTACAGCAGAGCACAGTAGAATAGAGTTTAGTACAGTAGAGCACAGTAGAAGAGTTTAGTACAGTAGAGCACAGTAGAATAGAGTTTAGTACAGCAGAGCACAGTAGAATAGAGTTTAGTACAGCAGAGCACAGTAGAATAGAGTTTAGTACAGCAGAGCACAGTAGAATAGAGTTTAGTACAGCAGAGCACAGTAGAATAGAGTTTAGTACAGCAGAGCACAGTAGAATAGAGTTTAGTACAGCAGAGCACAGTAGAATAGAGTTTAGTACAGCAGAGCACAGTAGAATAGAGTTTAGTACAGCAGAGCACAGTAGAATAGAGTTTAGTACAGCAGAGCACAGTAGAATAGAGTTTAGTACAGTAGATTAGAGTTTAGTACAGTAGAGCACAGTAGAATAGAGTTTAGTGCAGTAGAGCACAGTAGAATAGAGTTTAGTACAGTAGAATAGAGTTTAGTACAGCAGAGCACAGTAGAAGAGTTTAGTAGAGTAGATAACAGTGGAAGAGTTTAGTACAGTAGAACACAGTACAATAGAGCCAGGTAGGATAGAGTTCAGTACAATAGAGCACAGTAGAATAGAGTTTAGTACAGTAGGATAGAGTTTAGTACAGTAGAGCACAGTAGAAGAGTTTAGTACAGTAGAGCACAGTACAATAGAGCCAGGTAGGATAGAGTTTAGTACAGTAGAGCACAGCAGAAGAGTTTAGCACAGTCAAACATAATTTTGTACAATAGAGCACAGTAGAAGAGTTTAGTAAAGTAGAATAGAGTTTAGTACAGCAGAGCACAGTAGAATAGAGTTTAGTACAGTAGAGCACAGTAGAAGGGTTTAGTACAGTTGAATAGAGTTTAGTACAGCAGAGCACAGTAGAATAGAGTTTAGTACAGTAGAGCACAGAAGAATAGAGTTTAGTACAGTAGAGCACAGTAGAATAGAGTTTAGTACAGCAAAGCACCGTAGAGAGTTTAGTACAGCAGAGCACAGTAGAATAGAGTTTAGTACAGCAGAGCACAGTAGAATAGAGTTTAGTACAGTAGAATAGAGTTTAGTACAGCAGAGCACAGTAGAAGAGTTTAGTACAGTAGAATAGAGTTTAGTACAGCAGAGCACAGTAGAAGAGTTTAGTACAGTGGAGCACAGTAGACGAGTTTAGTACAGTAGAGCACAGTAGAATAGAGTTTAGTACAGCAGAGCACAGTAGAAGAGTGTAGTACAGTAGAGCACAGTAGAATAGAGTTTAGTACAGCAGAGCACAGTAGAAGAGTGTAGTACAGTAGAGCACAGTAGAAGAGTGTAGTACAGTAGAGCACAGTAGAATAGAGTTTAGTACAGTAGAGCACAGTAGAATAGAGTGTAGTACAGTAGAGCCAGGTAGAATAGAGTGTAGTACAATAGAGCACAGTAGAAGAGTGTAGTACAATAGAGCACAGTAGAATAGAGTTTAGTACAGTAGAGCACAGTAGAATAGAGTTTAGTACAGTAGAGCACAGTAGAATAGAGTTTAGTACAGCAGAGCACAGTAGAGGAGTTTAGTACAGCAGAGCACAGTAGAATAGAGTTTAGTACAGAAGAGCTTACTACAGTAGAATAGAGTTTAGTACAGTAGAGCACAGTAGAATAGAGTTTAGTACAGCAGAGCACAGTAGAATATAGTTAAGTACAGCAGAGCACAATAGAATAGAGTTTAGTACAGCAGAGCACAGTAGGATAGAGTTTAGTACAGTAGAGCACAGTAGAATAGAGTTTAGTACAGCGGAGCACAGTAGAATAGAGTTTAGTACAGTAGAGCACAGTAGAATAGAGTTTAGTACAGTAGAGCACAGTAGAATAGAGTTTAGTACAGTAGAGGACAGTAGAATAGAGTTTAGTACAGTAGAGGACAGTAGAATAGAGTTTAGTACAGTAGAGCACAGTAGAATAGAGTTTAGTACAGTAGAATAGTTTAGTACAGTAGAGCACAGTAGAATCGTTTAGTACAGTAGAGCACAGTAGAATAGAGTTTAGTACAGTAGAGCACAGTAGAATAGAGTTTAGTACAGTGGAGCACAGTAGAGCACAGTAGAATAGAGTTTAGTACAGTAGAGCACAGTAGAATAGAGTTTAGTACAGCAGAGCACAGTAGAAGAGTTTAGTACAGCAGAGCACAGTAGAAGAGTGTAGTACAGTAGAGCACAGTAGAATAGAGTTTAGTACAGTAGAGTACAGTAGAATAGAGTTTAGTACAGTAGAGCACAGTAGAATAGAGTTTAGTACAGTAGAGCACAGTATAATAGAGTTTAGTACAGTAGAGCACAGTAGAATCGTTTAGTACAGTAGAGCACAGTAGAAGGGTTTAGTACAGTAGAGCACAGTAGAATAGAGTTTAGTACAGTAGAGGACAGTAGAATAGAGTTTAGTACAGTAGAGCACAGTAGAATAGAGTTTAGTACAGTAGAGCACAGTAGAATAGAGTTTAGTACAGTAGAGCACAGTAGAATAGAGTTTAGTACAGTAGAAGAGTTTAGTACAGTAGATCACAGTAGAATCGTTTAGTACAGTAGAGCACAGTAGAGAGTTTAGTACAGTAGAGCACAGTAGAATAGAGTTTAGTACAGTGGAGCACAGTAGAATAGAGTTTAGTACAGTAGAGCACAGTAGAATAGAGTTTAGTACAGTAGAGCACAGTAGAATAGAGTTTAGTACAGTAGAAGAGTTTAGTACAGTAGAGCACAGTAGAATCGTTTAGTACAGTAGAGCACAGTAGAATAGAGTTTAGTACAGTGGAGCACAGTAGAATAGAGTTTAGTACAGTAGAGCACAGTAGAATAGAGTTTAGTACAGTAGAGCACAGTAGAATAGAGTTTAGTACAGTAGAGCACAGTAGAATAGAGTTTAGTACAGTAGAAGAGTGTAGTACAGTAGAGCACAGTAGAATAGAGTTTAGTACAGTAGAGTACAGTAGAAGGGTTTAGTACAGTAGAAGAGTGTAGTACAGTAGAGCACAGTAGAATAGAGTTTAGTACAGTAGAGCACAGTAGAATAGAGTTTAGTACAGCAGAGCACAGTAGAATAGAATTTAGTACAGCAGAGCACAGTAGAAGAGTGTAGTACAGTAGAGCACAGTAGAATAGAGTTTAGTACAGTAGAGCACAGTATAATAGAGTTTAGTACAGTAGAGCACAGTAGAATCCTTTAGTACAGTAGAGCACAGTAGAAGGGTTTAGTACAGTAGAGCACAGTAGAATAGAGTTTAGTACTGCAGATCACAGTAGAATAGATTTCAGTACAGTAGAATAGAGTTTAGTACAGTAGAATAGAGTTTAGTACAGTAGAGCACAGTATAATAGAGTTTAGTACAGTAGAGCACAGTAGAATAGAGTTTAGTACAGTAGAGCACAGTAGAATAGAGTTTAGTACAGCAGAGCACAGTAGTATAGAGTTTAGTACAGTAGAGCACAGTAGAATAGAGTTTAGTACAGCAGAGCACAGTAGAATAGAGTTTAGTACAGTAGAGGACAGTAGAATAGAGTTTAGTACAGTAGAATAGAGTTTAGTACAGTAGAGCACAGTAGAATAGAGTTTAGTACAGTAGAAGAGTTTAGTACAGTAGAGCACAGTAGAATCGTTTAGTACAGTAGAGCACAGTAGAATAGAGTTTAGTACAGTAGAGCACAGTAGAATAGAGTTTAGTACAGTGGAGCACAGTAGAGCACAGTAGAATAGAGTTTAGTACAGTAGAGCACAGTAGAATAGAGTTTAGTACAGCAGAGCACAGTAGAATAGAATTTAGTACAGCAGAGCACAGTAGAAGAGTGTAGTACAGTAGAGCACAGTAGAATAGAGTTTAGTACAGTAGAGTACAGTAGAATAGAGTTTAGTACAGTAGAGCACAGTAGAATAGAGTTTAGTACAGTAGAGCACAGTATAATAGAGTTTAGTACAGTAGAGCACAGTAGAATTGTTTAGTACAGTAGAGCACAGTAGAAGGGTTTAGTACAGTAGAGCACAGTAGAATAGAGTTTAGTACTGCAGATCACAGTAGAATAGATTTCAGTACAGTAGAATAGAGTTTAGTACAGTAGAGCACAGTATAATAGAGTTTAGTACAGTAGAGCACAGTAGAATAGAGTTTAGTACAGTAGAAGAGTTTAGTACAGTAGAGCACAGTAGAATCGTTTAGTACAGTAGAGCACAGTAGAATAGAGTTTAGTACAGTAGAGCACAGTAGAATAGAGTTTAGTACAGTGGAGCACAGTAGAATAGAGTTTAGTACAGTAGAGCACAGTAGAATAGAGTTTAGTACAGTAGAGCACAGTAGAATAGAGTTTAGTACAGTAGAGGACAGTAGAATAGAGTTTAGTACAGTAGAGCACAGTAGAATAGAGTTTAGTACAGTAGAGCACAGTAGAATAGAGTTTAGTACAGTAGAGCACAGTAGAATAGAGTTTAGTACAGTAGAAGAGTTTAGTACAGTAGATCACAGTAGAATCGTTTAGTACAGTAGAGCACAGTAGAGAGTTTAGTACAGTAGAGCACAGTAGAGAGTTTAGTACAGTGGAGCACAGTAGAATAGAGTTTAGTACAGTAGAGCACAGTAGAATAGAGTTTAGTACAGTAGAGCACAGTAGAATAGAGTTTAGTACAGTAGAGCACAGTAGAATAGAGTTTAGTACAGTGGAGCACAGTAGAATAGAGTTTAGTACAGTAGAGCACAGTAGAATAGAGTTTAGTACAGTAGAGCACAGTAGAATAGAGTTTAGTACAGTAGAGCACAGTAGAATAGAGTTTAGTACAGTAGAAGAGTGTAGTACAGTAGAGCACAGTAGAATAGAGTTTAGTACAGTAGAGTACAGTAGAAGGGTTTAGTACAGTAGAAGAGTGTAGTACAGTAGAGCACAGTAGAATAGAGTTTAGTACAGTAGAGCACAGTAGAATAGAGTTTAGTACAGCAGAGGACAGTAGAATAGAATTTAGTACAGCAGAGCACAGTAGAAGAGTGTAGTACAGTAGAGCACAGTATAATAGAGTTTAGTACAGTAGAGCACAGTAGAATCGTTTAGTACAGTAGAGCACAGTAGAAGGGTTTAGTACAGTAGAGCACAGTAGAATAGAGTTTAGTACTGCAGATCACAGTAGAATAGATTTCAGTACAGTAGAATAGAGTTTAGTACAGTAGAATAGAGTTTAGTACAGTAGAGCACAGTAGAATAGAGTTTAGTAAAGCAGAGCACAGTAGAATAGAGTTAAGTACAGTAGAATAGAGTTTAGTACAGTAGAGCACAGTATAATAGAGTTTAGTACAGTAGAGCACAGTAGAATAGAGTTTAGTACAGTAGAGCATAGTAGAATAGAGTTTAGTACAGTAGAAGAGTTTAGTACAGTAGAGCACAGTAGAAGAGTTTAGTACAGTAGAGCACAGTAGAATAGAGTTTAGTACAGTAGAGCACAGTAGAATAGAGTTTAGTACAGTGGAGCACAGTAGAATAGAGTTTAGTACAGTAGAGCACAGTAGAATAGAGTTTAGTACAGTAGAGCACAGTAGAATAGAGTTTAGTACAGTAGAGCACAGTAGAATAGAGTTTAGTACAGTGGAGCACAGTAGAATAGAGTTTAGTACAGTAGAGCACAGTAGAATAGAGTTTAGTACAGTAGAGCACAGTAGAATAGAGTTTAGTACAGTAGAGCACAGTAGAATAGAGTTTAGTACAGTAGAAGAGTGTAGTACAGTAGAGCACAGTAGAATAGAGTTTAGTACAGTAGAGTACAGTAGAAGGGTTTAGTACAGTAGAAGAGTGTAGTACAGTAGAGCACAGTAGAATAGAGTTTAGTACAGTAGAGCACAGTAGAATAGAGTTTAGTACAGCAGAGCACAGTAGAATAGAATTTAGTACAGCAGAGCACAGTAGAAGAGTGTAGTACAGTAGAGCACAGTAGAATAGAGTTTAGTACAGTAGAGCACAGTAGAATCGTTTAGTACAGTAGAGCACAGTAGAATCGTTTAGTACAGTAGAGCACAGTAGAAGGGTTTAGTACAGTAGAGCACAGTAGAATAGAGTTTAGTACTGCAGATCACAGTAGAATAGATTTCAGTACAGTAGAATAGAGTTTAGTACAGCAGAGCACAGTAGAATAGAGTTTAGTACAGTAGAGCACAGTAGAATAGAGTTTAGTACAGCAGAGCACAGTAGAATAGAGTTTAGTACAGTAGAGCACAGTAGAATAGAGTTTAGTACAGCGGAGCACAGTAGAATAGAGTTTAGTACAGTAGAGCACAGTAGAATAGAGTTTAGTACAGTAGAGGACAGTAGAATAGAGTTTAGTACAGTAGAATAGAGTTTAGTACAGTAGAGCACAGTAGAATAGAGTTTAGTACAGTAGAAGAGTTTAGTACAGTAGAGCACAGTAGAATCGTTTAGTACAGTAGAGCACAGTAGAATAGAGTTTAGTACAGTAGAGCACAGTAGAATAGAGTTTAGTACAGTGGAGCACAGTAGAGCACAGTAGAATAGAGTTTAGTACAGTAGAGCACAGTAGAATAGAGTTTAGTACAGCAGAGCACAGTAGAATAGAATTTAGTACAGCAGAGCACAGTAGAAGAGTGTAGTACAGTAGAGCACAGTAGAATAGAGTTTAGTACAGTAGAGTACAGTAGAATAGAGTTTAGTACAGTAGAGCACAGTAGAATAGAGTTTAGTACAGTAGAGCACAGTATAATAGAGTTTAGTACAGTAGAGCACAGTAGAATCGTTTAGTACAGTAGAGCACAGTAGAAGGGTTTAGTACAGTAGAGCACAGTAGAATAGAGTTTAGTACTGCAGATCACAGTAGAATAGATTTCAGTACAGTAGAATAGAGTTTAGTACAGCAGAGCACAGTAGAATAGAGTTTAGTACAGTAGAGCACAGTAGAATAGAGTTTAGTACAGCAGAGCACAGTAGAATAGAGTTAAGTACAGTAGAATAGAGTTTAGTACAGTAGAGCACAGTATAATAGAGTTTAGTACAGTAGAGCACAGTAGAATAGAGTTTAGTACAGTAGAGCACAGTAGAATAGAGTTTAGTACAGTAGAAGAGTTTAGTACAGTAGATCACAGTAGAATCGTTTAGTACAGTAGATCACAGTAGAATAGAGTTTAGTACAGTGGAGCACAGTAGAATAGAGTTTAGTACAGTAGAGCACAGTAGAATAGAGTTTAGTATAGTAGAGCACAGTAGAATAGAGTTTAGTACAGTGGAGCACAGTAGAATAGAGTTTAGTACAGTAGAGCACAGTAGAATAGAGTTTAGTACAGTAGAGCACAGTAGAATAGAGTTTAGTACAGTAGAGGACAGTAGAATAGAGTTTAGTACAGTAGAGCACAGTAGAATAGAGTTTAGTACAGTAGAGCACAGTAGAATAGAGTTTAGTACAGTAGAAGAGTGTAGTACAGTAGAGCACAGTAGAATCGTTTAGTACAGTAGAGCACAGTAGAATAGAGTTTAGTACAGTGGAGCACAGTAGAATAGAGTTTAGTACAGTAGAGCACAGTAGAATAGAGTTTAGTACAGTAGAGCACAGTAGAATAGAGTTTAGTACAGTAGAGCACAGTAGAATAGAGTTTAGTACAGTAGAAGAGTGTAGTACAGTAGAGCACAGTAGAATAGAGTTTAGTACAGTACAGTAGAAGGGTTTAGTACAGTAGAAGAGTGTAGTACAGTAGAGCACAGTAGAATAGAGTTTAGTACAGTAGAGCACAGTATAATAGAGTTTAGTACAGTAGAGCACAGTAGAATCGTTTAGTACAGTAGAAGAGTGTAGTACAGTAGAAGAGTGTAGTACAGTAGAAGAGTGTAGTACAGTAGAGCACAGTAGAATAGAGTTTAGTACAGTAGAATAGAGTTTAGTACAGTAGAGCACAGTAGAATAGAGTTTAGTACAGTAGAGCACAGTAGAATAGAGTTTAGTACAGTAGAGTACAGTAGAAGGGTTTAGTACAGTAGAAGAGTGTAGTACAGTAGAGCACAGTAGAATAGAGTTTAGTACAGTAGAGCACAGTAGAATCGTTTAGTACAGTAGAGCACAGTAGAATCGTTTAGTACAGTAGAGCACAGTAGAAGGGTTTAGTACAGTAGAGCACAGTAGAATAGAGTTTAGTACTGCAGATCACAGTAGAAGATTTATACAGTAGAATATACTTTAGTGCAGTAGAGCACAGTAGAATAGAGTTCAGTACAGTAGAATAGAGTTTAGTACAGTAGAATAGAGTTTAGTACAGCAGAGCACAGTAGAAGATTTTAGGACAGTAGAATAGACTTTAGTACAGTAGAGCACAGTAGAATAGAGTTCAGTACAGTAGAATAGAGTTCCGTACAGTAGAATAGAGTTTAGTACAGCAGAGCACAGTAGGAGTTTAGTACAGTAGAGCACAGTAGGAGTTTAGTACAGTAGAGCACAGTAGGAGTTTAGTACAGTAGAGCACAGTAGAAGAGTGTAGTACAGTAGAGCACAGTAGAAGAGTGTAGTACAGTAGAAGAGTGTAGTACAGTAGAAGAGTGTAGTACAGTAGAAGAGTGTAGTACAGTAGAGCACAGGAGAATAGAGTTTAGTACAGTAGAGCACAGTAGAATCATTTAGTACAGCAGAGCACAGTAGAATCGTTTAGTACAGCAGAGCACAGTAGAAGGGTTTAGTACAGTAGAGCACAGTAGAATAGAGTTTAGTACTGCAGATCACAGTAGAAGATTTATACAGTAGAATAGACTTTAGTACAGTAGAGCACAGTAGAATAGAGTTCAGTACAGTAGAATAGAGTTTAGTACAGCAGAGCACAGTAGAAGATTTTAGTACAGTAGAATAGACTTTAGTACAGTAGAGCACAGTAGGAGTTTAGTACAGTAGAGCACAGTAGGAGTTTAGTACAGTAGAGCACAGTAGAATATTTTAGTACAGTAGAATAGACTTTAGTACAGTAGAGCACAGTAGAATAGAGTTTAGTACAGTAGAATAGAGTTTAGTACAGCAGAGCACAGTAGAAGATTTTAGTACAGTAGAATAGACTTTAGTACAGTAGAGCACAGTAGGAGTTTAGTACAGTAGAGCACAGTAGGAGTTTAGTACAGTAGAGCACAGTAGAATATTTTAGTACAGTAGAGCACAGTAGAATAGAGTTAAGTACAGTAGAGCACAGTAGAATAGACTTTAGTACAGTAGAGCACAGTAGAATAGAGTTCAGTACAGTAGAATAGAGTTTAGTACAGCAGAGCACAGTAGAAGATTTTAGTACAGTAGAATATACTTTAGTACAGTAGAGCACAGTAGGAGTTTAGTACAGTAGAGCACAGTAGAAGATTTTAGTACAGTAGAATAGACTTTAGTACAGTAGAGCACAGTAGGAGTTTAGTACAGTAGAGCACAGTAGAATAGAGTTCAGTACAGTAGAATAGAGTTTAGTACAGTAGAATAGAGTTTAGTACAGCAGAGCACAGTAGAAGATTTTAGTACAGTAGAATAGACTTTAGTACAGTAGAGCACAGTAGAATAGAGTTTAGTACAGTAGAATAGAGTTTAGTACAGTAGAGCACAGTAGGAGTTTAGTACAGTAGAGCACAGTAGGAGTTTAGTACAGTAGAGCATAGTAGAATATTTTAGTACAGTAGAATAGACTTTAGTACAGTAGAACACAGTAGAATAGAGTTTAGTACAGTAGAATAGAGTTTAGTACAGTAGAATAGAGTTTAGTACAGTAGAATAGAGTTTAGTACAGTAGAATAGAGTTTAGTACAACAGAGCACAGTAGGAGTTTAGTACAGTAGAGCACAGTAGAAGAGTTTAGAGCATAGTACAGTAGAGCACAGTAGGAGTTTAGTACAGTAGAGCACAGTAGGAGTTTAGTACAGTAGAGCACAGTAGAATAGAGTTCAGTACAGTAGAATAGAGTTTAGTACAGTAGAATAGAGTTTAGTACAGCAGAGCACAGTAGAAGATTTTAGTACAGTAGAATAGACTTTAGTACAGTAGAGCACAGTAGGAGTTTAGTACAGTAGAGCACAGTAGGAGTTTAGTACAGTAGAGCACAGTAGAATATTTTAGTACAGTAGAATAGACTTTAGTACAGTAGAGCACAGTAGAATAGAGTTTAGTACAGTAGAATAGAGTTTAGTACAGTAGAATAGAGTTTAGTACAGTAGAATAGAGTTTAGTACAGTAGAATAGAGTTTAGTACAGTAGAATAGAGTTTAGTACAACAGAGCACAGTAGAAGAGTTTAGAGCATAGTACAGTAGAGCACAGTAGGAGTTTAGTACAGTAGAGCACAGTAGAATATAGTTTAGTTGCCTACCCAGAGCTTAGAGGTTGGAGGGGACTATGGTGTTGAACGCTGAGCTGTAGTCGATGAACAGCATTCTCACAGTTATTTACCCTCTTGTCCAGGTGGGAAAGAGCAGTGTGAAGTGCAATTGAGATTGCGTCATCTGTGGATTTGTTGGGGCAGTATGTGAATTGGAGTTGGTCTAGGGTGTCTGGGATGATGGTGTTGATGGGTTTCATGACAAGCCTTTCAAAACACTCCATAATTATAGATGTGAGTGGTACGGAGCGACAGTCGTACCACAGCAGATTACCTTGGAATCCTTGTGAACAGGGACAATTGTGGTCAGTTTGAAACGTGTTGGGATTACAGACTGCGGCAAGGAGAGATTGAAAATGTCTGTTAAGACACTTGTCAGCTGGTCTCTGTGTGCTGTAAGAACGAGCCCTGGTATTCCGTTTGGCCCGGAGGCCTTAGAACAATATAATTAAAACAGTGAAGAGTAATAGAATATAAATAAATAAATAAATAATAGGGAAAAGTGGGCTTAACATGTTATTACTTTTACTTTTCAATTAATTAACTATTAGCTTATTAACTATTAGCTTTCCTTATGACTACCATCATCACTACTAGCATTACTACCACTACTATCTGTACCTACTAAAACTATTACCACCATCATCATCACCGTTACATCAGTACAACTACAACTACCATTACTACTACCACCACCATTAAACTACTAATGATCTCTCTATCTGTACTGTCTTTCTGACAATCTCTTGAGATCATTTCTTAAAAGCTTTCCCAATAATGCCCTCCTAGGTCTACATAATGTTTCAAGTTCTTTGCCAATATCCTTCTCTCATCATTTTGACCTCCTCGGCTCAAAGACTGGGCTTCGACTATACAAAAAGTGAGCATTCACTGTCTAAATCTGATGTAAAATATAAATCCCAAGAATACATGAAAGGTGAGGTAGAGGGAGGAAGAGAATGACAGAGAGAGAAAAATAGAGACAGAGAAAGGTCTACAGCCAGAGGTGAGGGGGAGGGAAGAGAACCGCGGAATGATGCTTCGTGTCACCGGCGGTCCTTGTTGCCACAGCAACCACGACCCCGGCATGTGGGTCACCTCAGTGTCAGATGTACTGCCTGAACTGGAGCTGATGACAAAGTCTGCTTAGTGAACGTCTACACACTCTTTGCACAGTTGTGACATTGTGCTGCCTGTAATTTCTGTATTTTCAAGTAATGTGTTGGCAGCATCACTTTATGGGTATGCTTGTCACCAGCAGGGAATGGAGAGTTTGTCAGGATCATGAAAGGAGCAAAGCCCAAGTAAAAAGTTGAAAACCTAACCCCAGCTTACATTAGTTTGTAAGATGGCCTTAACTTTTGGCTATTTACTGTATTAGAAAAGTGATGTTTTTCAGTGGCACAATTACACTTTTTTATTTGCAATTTAAAGTTTCAATTTAAAGTTTCATTTAGTCCTAGACGTGCATCGAACATATCAATTATTAATTTGTAGACAAACTGAAATTAAAGCCAGACTAAGTCAGTGGAACAGATGGAAGTATCCAAGAGAAAGAGAAATTTCCTTCAAATGTTGATATTCGATTGCATTGACAACCAAAGAATTCAAGTTCCCTTTTGAAATACAACTCATTTTAAGCCCATTAACTTACGAAGTTAAAAAATGAGTTGAATTCACATATCCAAATCAACCAAAAATAAAAGTAAAACATTTAGATTATGCCAGCGGCTCAGATGTAAATGTACATTTTTGGATGCGTTGTCAACCCAGCACAATTCAATATCACTTTTCTAATACAGTAAATAGCCAAAAGTTAAGGCCATCTTACAAACTAATGTAATATTCAACCTTAAAATGAGTAACACGTCCATGGTCACATTGAGGTTAGTGTACCTATACATTTCTTCTTCTGTAATCATATACCTGTAAAGCGTACATGTTCAAGATACCATGTACAGGTCATTGCAGGTCTGTGGAGATCTTCACGATTGCTGTAATAATCTGTGCAGAATTTCTACAGCACTGATCACTTGCATTTTGTACTTTTAATGTAATCTCAACTGCAATTCAGGTAATTTGGTTGTGCTTTTAGATGAATCAGAGTGATAACACAATAAACTGATGAATAAATAAACTAAATATCTGATTTGAACTTCGCTGTGCTTTTAGATAGTTGAAAGAGCAGTGATAGACATTTGGGTGACAACTAAAGCATAAATTGGACATTGTTTTTCCATTGGAATTCGGTGGTGGTTGAAATGGTTGAAAGCATAGTGAAAATTCAACTCACTTTTAGCTGTCTTTTGAAGGTGAACTTTTTAAAAACTTCTCATTCTATTCTAAATTAGGCACCAGTCTGATTTTAGAACTGGACATAGCACTGCCACTATGCTTGTTTTAGATGATGCATTAAATTGCTAAGATCGTAAAAAAACATTGTGCTGCCCTATTTCTAGAGCTTTTTAAGGCATTCAACATCGTTGGCCATTCCCTACTCATTCTTAAATGGGCCTGGAGTAAGTCTTGCAAATGGTTTAAGAGCTATCTGACAAACAGGATACAATGTGTGCTTTCTGATGGTGTCAAGTGTAGTTTCCTGGATATTACGAAAGGTGTACCACAGGGGTCGGTACTGGGACCTGCTCTCTTTACTATACTGAATAAATGCAACATTTTTTTATATTTAATGAGTTACAGTTCATAAGGAAAACAGTCCATTTAAATTAATTAATTAAGCCCTAATCTATGGATTTCACATGACTGGGAAAACAGATAAGCATCTGTTAGTCACAGATACCGTGAAAAAAAAAGTAGGGGCAGAAAACCCATCAGTAGCTGGTATGACCACCATTTGCCTCATGCAGCACGACACATCTCCTTCGCATAGAGTTGATCAGGTTGTTGATTGTGGCCTGTTGCTGGATATTGGCGGGAACTGGAACACGTTGTCGTACACGTCGATCCAGGGCATCTCATCATGCTTAATGTGTTGACATGTCTGGAGAGTATGCAGGCCATGGAAGAACTGGGACATTTTCAGCTTCCAAGAATTGTGTACAGATAGTTGTGACATGGGGCCTTACATTATAATGCTGAAACATGAGGTGATGGTGGCAGATGAATGGCATGACAATGGGCTTCAGGATATCTTCACAGTATTTCTGTGCCTTCAAATTGCCATCGATAAAATGCAATTGTGTTCGTTGTCCATAGCTTATGCCTGTCCATACCATAACCCACAACCACGGGGCACTCTGCTCACAACATTGACAGCAAAACCAGCAAACCACTCACCCACAAGACAACATACACTTGGTCTGCGATTATGAGGCCAGTTGAACATACTTCCAAACTCTGAAAAATATGTTGAAGGGCCTCCCAAGTGGCGCAAGGCACTGCATCGCAGTGCTAGCTGTGCCACTAGAGATTCTGGGTTCGAGTCCAGGCTCTGTCACAGCCGGCTGCAACCAGGAGACCCATGGGGCGGCGCACAATTGGCCCAGCGTCATCCTGGTTAGGGGAGGGTTTGGCCAGCAGGGATGTCCTTGTCCCATTGAGCACTAGCGACTCCTCTGGTGGGCCGGGCGCAGTGCACACTGACAGTCGCCAGGTGTACAGAAATGACAGAAATTGGGGAGAAAAAGGGGTAAAATAAGTAAATAAAGAAAAAAACATGGAAAAACAACAAAAATGTATTAAATAAAAAACACATATATATAATTATATATAGAAAGTGGATTATGGTAGAGAATTTAAATGACATTTTCCTGCAGTCAGCATACCAATTGCCCACATCTGTGGCATTGTGTTGTGTGACATAACGGCACATTTTAGAGTGGCCTATTATTGTCCCAGCACAAGGTGCACCTGTGTAATGATCACTGTTTAATCAGCTTCTTGGGATGTAAACAAATTTGTGCACAAAATTTGAGAGAAATATGCTTTTTGTGCATATGGAACATTTCTGGGATATGAACAAAAACTCTCTCTATAGATAATAATAATATTGGTCCATGTATTAAATCCTGTAATATTAATCTCTATGCAGACGTACAGTTATGTATGCCATTGCACCAACTGTTGACCAAGCTAAGTTAGAGCTGCAATCTGATTTTGTTGAATTACAGAAAGCCCAATTTGATTTAAAACGTGTACTTAGTGCAGGAAAAATGAAAATATATATGTGACTCACCACCTGGATTTGGTCATATGTAGCAAAATTTGAAATTGTGTTTTTTTACATTGGATAAAAGTAGAGACTCAGAGATACAAAATGGTATATCATACAATGTATTTTTGAGGAACAATGGGAAAGTAATTCTGCTTTAAAAATTGATAAACTTGTAAACTCACTTTTGAGAAAATGGCCTTCAAATGTTTTGGTATCGAGTGAAGATTTCTTCTTTGTCTACACACCCATTCAGCATTGTTCACACCTTCTTAAGCTGTACCCCTACCCATATCGTTTCGCTCTCGGAGCGTTCAGAGCCCACACTTGACGCTCTAGCCAATGATTTGTTTACCTCTGGAAAACATAAAAACAGCCTAACCAGCTCTGCTGGCAACAATTTCATTATACTTTTTTGCTGATGTTTACTGACACGGGCCATATTCAAAGGGTGTTGTACACTATAGCTTAAGACATAAAGATGGCTAGCTAGCTAGCTAGTAAACAATGAACCTAGTTAGGTAAACGAATTTTAGGTCACACACACGTCACGAGCCAGCCAGCTAATGTTAGCTAGTTAAACAACAATGAACATAGTGCCAAATCATGTCGGTACTACCCTGCATGAATCTGCTGGGAGCTAACCAACCAGGTTCATTGTTAGCTAGCTCATATTAGGTTCTAACTAGCAAAACAAATGGTTCTGGGATACAAATAATAACATCATACATGTAACGTTAGCTAGGGAGCCAGCCAGCTAATGTTAGCTAGCTAGCTAACAGTACACTAATTTGACATAAAACCACCTTGTGTCAAAATTTGAAATGTGTAATATCTGGAAAATGTAGCTAGCTGGCGCTAGACTGTCTTACCTGTATACATCATCATGCATGATGGACTCGTCTCCCTGTCACAGATGCCATGCCACGGTTGCCCTTAGTTTGAATATGTAATCCGGAGACAGGTGTTTTCTCCATCTCTTTAGCTATCATTCTCTAATTCCACTGATTTCAAAACTTGATCCTCCAGAAAGTGGAGAGCAATACTTATGCAGCTTCACTATACAATATTTTTTTTTTTACTGCGTTCGACAGGATTACCAACACAGACTGACCAGCTCAAATAGACAGAAACCTTCTATATACACATCCAAACTCCTCTCTCGGCATGTCCAGCCCACTCATCTCAGCCAATAATGGCTAGTGGGAAGGTTGCTGACTTTTTCTGTGGCTTAACCAACAAGGTTTGTAATTAAACATTTTGATTCGTATTTACAGATGGCATACACGTTTTTTATTAAGGCACATGAAAGTTCACATGTTCCAGAAGGCATATCTGCCAAAAAACTGTGACACTGGCTGTAACACAACAAAATGTGGTGTTGAAATATAAGATACCAAACCCGTTTGTTGGTAAACTCAAGGACCCGCTTGTCTCCAAAGTTGGTTAAATCCACCTTTAGTTTTAACGCACCACAGTTACCTTACAGAACAAATTCCACCTGGATTCCCTGGTGCTGATAGGGCAGTTTAAAACTATGCTATTAAAGGAGTTCACTGAAGTGTGCAACTATTATAACTTGTAATAACCTGTTTCAATGTATTTATAGCTGTCTTTTTGGGGGGTGGGGGGTATTTATGGAATGTTTGTCCTCAGGGCACCATTGCAAATGAGCTCCCCTGAATTGGGCTCCCCTGAATAAATACAAGTAAATAGGTTATAATCTCACTGATCAACCAAACATTACCCAATTATCCATCTTGAAATGATGTGGTGTGCCCAGTGGGTTGGATCTGAGTAAAAATGCTCTCACAGCAAGGAACTTGGCATGTGGTACAGGCAGACTTCTCCTTTAACCAACGGCGGGGTAGTTTTTGTCCTCGAGGACCGCAAGAGTGTCACATTTTCACTCCAGCGCTAATTAAACACACCTGATTAAACTCATTGTGATGATTTCCTGGACCCAGATTGAACCTATTCCTAGACTAAAAACACCTTGAATAAAGATTCACCTTTTTCATAGCTATTCTCCATAGACGAGTAGTGCAGTTAGCTAATAAAGCACTGTATTAAAATAAAGGTGGTAGAGGACAAAGACTAGGGCTGTTCTGAGTACTCCATCAAAACTAGTATCGTAACGATATGGAGAATTGTCACAATATGATTATGATAAGAGTATTTTTGTAATTATGCGTGATCTAAAAATAATATATGTTTTTAGCAGCCAGCACGCATCTCTTTCATGTCACTCAAACAGTGCGAAGTGCAGTGCGCTCTAAATAATTCCACTATTTTAAAAACAATTACATTTTTTAGATCATGAGTATCAGCCAATCTGACTATTAACTGTCAATTTAGGGATACGGTTACGAATACGGCCAGATCGGGACACCCCTAGCAATGACAGTGCACTAGCAATGGTTCTACAGCAATGTTCTCCTCAGCTCACCCAGTACTTAAAAAGCCTGGATCTGACCGAGATGACCTTGAGAACTCCAACCTGCCCTTTTCAGGTAAGCTCCTCCAACACCATCTGGCCCCTCACAAGCTACTGGAGCCCTTCCAGTCAAGTTTCGGGGCTAGACACCGCAGCGAGACTGCCCTGGTAAAGGTCACCAATGACCTCTTCATGAGTGCTGACTCTGGGACTGCCATCATCCTCATACCATTGGACCTCAGTGGAGCATTGGACAAGGTCCTCCGAGTGAGGGGAAATCTTTTTTTTAATTTTTTTTTTACTATGGCATGTGTATGTGCCTTGGGTGGCAGAAACGAGCTTTACAAATTAAATGAATTATTAGGAGTATGATTATTATTCCAAATCGAAATATAACATTTTTGGCGTTGGTGTGCAGCCATTTTTAATATACAGGCTGCAGATCACACTATGGGAAGGTTTTTGCATTGTTTTCAACAGAGCACTTCACTTCCTACTTCATTAGAAAATGTGCCTTGTTGGAAAATTTGAATGTTCAAATGGCTGTGGTATGGATAAAATGAATTAAGCATGGCTTTTAGTCCAGGAGACACCTGATAATGAGAGTTCTCTCTCTTGCACACAGGCATGCAGGCGCACACACACACACACACACTTCCAGAACTCAGATGCAAGACCATTTCTGCAATGTGAGCCAAACACAACTGACAACCTCATTCAGCATTCTCTTGTCCAAGTCCAAAACAATGAACTGGGTCAGCAAAGACCATAAAGAAAGGTGTCAATCACCAGTATTTAGATTTGCCAAGGACAAGCGTGCAAAGTGCTGTTACTCAGCAAAAACCTACCAAACACAAATACATCAAACAAACAAACACATTCAGGCTTAACATAGCCATTGTGTCCATTTCAAGTTTGTAGGAATAGTTACACATCTATGGGACAATATCAAATGATGTCATGAGAGAGACTGGATTTTAGCATAAAAAATACACACACACTCTCACCCACACTGATGTGCATACAGCCAGACAATGCAGCTGAACATACATCACACTGCCAAGCTATTTGGTCAGAAGGTGCACGCACTCACGTCTCTTGATCTCAATGGAGCCACTTCACTAAACCCAACATTTAGCCCTCAACTTTCTTTCGCTCTTCCTCTACCTATTTTTCTTGTCCATTCTCCCTTCTCCTCTGTCCTTTTCCTAACCCTCTATCACTACCTGTCCTGCTCTCCCTCTCAGACTACCACTATTCAACTCCCTTTCCCTTTCCAAACCATCCCTGAGAGCGACTGCCAAAGGCAAATTAGACAGCACTCATGTAGAGCTGCACCAGTTATCGTCAAGGAAGAAACACTAAACCTTTGCAAGATTACAACCTTCCCTCTCAGCACAGCTAAAAATGGCCCACTTTGCAAGTGGTCAGGGATAGATGGAAGTGTTATAGCACAGAGACAAGTGCTGAGGTGGACGTTTCATGAACTTTTATGACAGAAGGCTGCAGCAGCGACAGGGCTTTCAACATTATGTTGAAGGCAAAATAGCAGACGTGCATAAAGATGTTCCACAAATGCCATGTATGCTAAGTTTGCCGTGTTATAAATTGCTCTCTGTTACTCTTTTTTTGTATCTGCATGATCACAGTATACATGACCCCAATTCTATTTCCATAACACCGGCATTTATAAAAATCAAAACATTTGATTGCACTGATTTATGGGCATATTGAACCACTCAGTGGATAGTTCTAAAACAATGACGTCATATCTGTATTCTGACATCTTTATGACTATTGAGAATTTGCTAAATCATTTGGGTTATTCAACTGGAAATGACTCACTAACCAATCACACTGCTCCATTTCATAGCATTTCTCACTAACCCCCTTGAGTCTGACATAACTCTGTCAAACTCATTTATATTACAAAGGACTATTGGTGCATTTACATACAAGATTTAACCCAGTGTATTACCCAAAAGGCTCAGACTTTTCCATTTCTTTGTGGGCCGGCACCCGTGTCACACTGGGCCATGGCTCCGGCAGACCAAAGCCAGGACATGGTACTTTTCAGCTTTCATTTACATAACAATGGCTAACTGTGAATGGTAACACCTCACAAAGCTCTGTTTTGATTATCCAGAGGTTGTTTCTCACAATCAAAGCCAGCTATGGAAACCCAATTTCCATAGTCTAACCACCTGCACATTCTTTGCAATTAATTATTTCAATTAAAAATCTATATTTTTATTTCCTATTCAATTTGGAACTCATTTCATGTATGTTTTCATGGAAAACAAGGACATTTCTAAGTGACCCCAAACTTTTGAATGGGAGTGTTAATTTGAGATTCTTCAAAGTAGCCACCCGTTGCCTTGACAGCTTTGCACACTCTTGGCATTCTCTCAACCAGCTTTTCCAACAGACTTGAAGGATTTCCCACATATGCTGAGCACTTGTTGGCTACTTTTGATTCATCCAAAACCAACTCAATTGGGTTCAGGTCGGGTGATTGTGGAGGCCAGGTCATCTGATGCAGCATGGTAAAATAGCCCTTACACAGATTGGAGCGGTGTTGGGTCATTGTCCTGTTAAAAAACAAATGATTGTCCCACTAAGCACAAACCAGATGGGATGGCGTATCGCTGCAGAATGCTGTGGTAGCCATGCTGGTTAAGTGTGCCTTGAATTCGCAATAAATCACTCAGTGTCACCAGCAAAACACCCCCACATCACACCTCCTCCTCCATGCTTCACAGTGGGAACCACACATGCGGAGATCATCCGTTCACCTACTCTGCGTCTCACAAGGACATGGCGGTTGGAACCAAAAATGTCTTCTTATTGGTGTCCTTTAGTAGTGGTTTCTTTGCAGCAATTCAACCATGAAGGCCTGATTCACGCAGTCTCCTCTGATCAGTTGATGTTGAGATGTGTCTGTTACTTGAACTCCGTGAAGCATTTATTTGGTCTGCAATCTGAGGTGCAGTTATTCTAATGAATTTATCCTCTGCGGCAGAGGTAACTCTGGGTCTTCCTTTCTTGTGGCGGTCCTCACGAGAGCCTGTTTCATCAATAGCGCTTGATGGTTTTTGCAACTGCACACACATTTTCCGGATTTACTGACTGACCTTCATGTCTTAAAGCAATGATGGACTGCCGTTTTTCTTTGCTTATTTGACCTGTGCTTGGTCTTTTACCAAATAGGGCTATCTTAGTTGTTTAACACTTTTTTGGTTACTACAGGATTCCATGTGTGTTATTTCATAGTTTTGATGTCTTCGCTATTATTCTACAATGTATTAAATAGTAGAAATAAAGAAAAACCCTGGGATGAGTAGGTTTGTTGATGGATGACAATAGCTGGAATGACAATACTAAATACTTATGGTGGACAATAAGATTTGGAAGACGAGGTGCATTTGACTATAAAATCACTTTTTGTCCCTCAAACACTATTTCTAGATTTGTATTTATATGGATTCATCTATTATAGTAAAATTTCATGAAAAATATTTTCTATTTTTTTTTAAAAGCAAAAGAGACTTACTAGATACAGGCTGAAAAAAATACTATTTTCACACCAGAACGACAAAAAGCAGCAGGTGGCTGCGGGGTGTTATCCCCCTGCTCCAACCTGTATATGCATGTGTGTCTTTTGGAGGGGTTAGGATAAAGCGGAAGTCAAATTTCCGCTGGACCTTGTGTACAATTCATGAATAAAGTGACATTAATCTTAATTGGGCACTAATGAACAGGATAAAGGAAGGGTGAAATGTTTCACCTACGAACAATCCTCACAGCTGTCTTACATGCTGACCAGACCGGACACATCGCGTGCACGAGCGTCGCAAAATACATTTAGAAATCCATGTTATTCAATTATTGCACCCACAATGCTCGCGAGCGACTGTGTTGCCAAGGGCTAAAATAGAAGTCCTTCCTATTTCTGATGCAGATCGCGCTGCAAGTTCTGCCTCTCCCATCTCCTCATTGGTTTAAAGAAGCAGGTACCCACATGCCATCTCCTCATTGTTTATACCCACGTGGGTGACTGAAAGATGTTTTGCTGGTTGTCGTGGTAATACTATGGAAGTGTAGATGCCAATCACCATATAAGTTCAAAGATGAAAAAGCCTGAAAGGAGGAGAGATGACTAGAAACTATTTGGTTGGCCGTTTTATGTGTGGATTCATTGTTGGAGTAGAGAACCTTGTGCATTTCAGGTAAAATAACTCAATGTTTATATCCCATGACAAATTAGCTAGCAACAGCAAGCAAGCTAAATAGGACAAATTAGCTAGCAAGTGCAAGCTAACTATCTAAATTGCCATACATGTTTAATGATTTTCGACCCGTCCCCAAATTAATGTCATTGGTTCAGAGTTTGTTTTAATATTTGAACCTACGTGTCGTGATCGCATTTGGTGTAGGGGGACAAAATTTATTTATGCACGATGCGCGTGCAGCCGGTTTGGGTTCCGTGTTACAGTAGAGTTAGTAACAACATTTCTGACATGATACATCAGGAAACAAATTCTTAACCACAAACCTCGGACCCCTCACTCCTTGACACAGGTTAGGGGAGTTGTTATTGTTGCCTTGACAGAGGAAAGAAGTAGTAGGGGCAAAGTTTTACAAAGAGGGAACTTATTTAATGACACTGAAGAGCACTTCAAATATGCAAAATCATGTTTGGGTGGTTTCCACTGACCAAAACAACAGAGATGTGGAAATCAACATTAACTGACTACTGTATAGGTGAGTCGTGTGTGTATCCATCAGATGTGCTGTTCTCTAACTGCCATACTTTTAATTAAGCATTATGATAGTCTTACTGCCCCATCTATCATGACACTGCACCATCCTAGTGTTTCTACCATTACACCTGAAACTCAAAACTAATTGAGCAGCTCAACCCCTTCTTTTGTTACATTTAGGGCACACTGTTTTCCTATTACAGTGACAAAGAGAATCCATGAGACTCAAATCTCAGTCGAGACCACAGCAGCAGTAACCATGAATGGTTTGGTGACCTCACTCCCGAGGACAGGAGACAGGGCTTGTGTAACGCTGCCATAGTGCATCGCCCCGCCACTGTCCCCAGACAAAGTCACAACAGCGTCAGTCAACTCCACCACAATGACACCAGATGAGCCAGGCAATTTTCCTTCCACAAAGACACAGCTCAGTCCCAAAAGCTACCCTATAAACCAGTCGAGACGACCATGTATTCTTTACCTTTCAAACTGACCAAAAAAAAATCCTAAATCAGAGCGAGTGATTCTGGTACTATTGTACTGATGAAGATCAAAGAGGTACAGTATGTAAAATAATGTAAAAGTCAGTCGCAAAATTCCATAGACTGATATTTGGACCAATAGTTTAATTATTCTTAACTGCTGTTAGTCATGGGGAGCACCAATTGTTTTTATCAACGGCAGATAATTTATCTCAGGCAGATCACATTGACCATCCATAGAAAATGATCCTTAGATTGCCCATCTTTATACATGTTAATCATCTTTACCCTATAGAGAGGACAGAGTTGTCGTTAGAATGTGTTAGAATGTTGTTAGAATGTGAGGCTCAAAAGCTTATAATTAATGTTGGACTGCTCATGTTGGAAGAATGCATGTTATCCATTCCTGTTGTTCACAATAGTGTTGTACGGTATACCGTAACTTTGGTACATTTTCGATAATACAACATGAAAAACGGTTCGGTACCTGCATTTTTCTAACTCTCGGTTCTTCCATCAAATGTGTCTCATGTCAACAAAATTAAATCAAATGTTATTCGTCACATGCTTTCTAAACAGGTATGGACTAACAGTGAAATGCTTACTTATGGGCCCTTGTAAACGATGCAGAGAGAAAATAGAGAAATAATAGAAAAGTTATTATACGTAATAATAAATACACAATGAGTAATGATAGGTTGGCTATATACACAGGACACCAGTACCGAGTTGATGTGCAGGGGTACGAGGTAATTGAGGTAGATATGTATGCATGTGTCTGCGCCTATGTTTGTGTTGCTTCACAGTCCCCACTGTTCCTTAAGGTGCATTTTTCTGTTTTTAAAATCTGATTCTACTGCTTGCATCAGTTACCTGATGTGGAATAGAGTTCCATGTAGTCATGGCTCTGTGTCGTACTGTGAGCCTCCCAAAGTGTGTTCTGGACTTGGGGACTGTGAAGAGACCTCTGGTGGCATGTCTTGTTGGGTATGCATGGGTGTCTGAGCTGTGTGCTCGTCGTTTAACTCTCTGGGATATGTGGGATGGTAGTGTCTCACCTCAAATATGTTTGTTTTGTTCAATAAAGTCCATCATTTATGGCCAAATACCTACTTTTTGTTCACGTGTTTAGCCCAGTAATCCAAATGCATAATGCGATATCACTTGTTCAGACGAAATGTCAAAAAAGTTCTATTACAGTTCGCAGAAAAATGTCAAACGATGGATAGAATCAATCTTTAGGATGTTTTTATCATAAATCTTCAATAATGTTCCAACCGGAGAATTACTTTGTCTTTAGAAATGCAATGTAACGCAGCTACCTCTCACGAGCGTGTGCGAGACTGTGCTCATGGCACTCTGACAGACCTCTGGCTCAAACAGCTCTCATTCTCTCCTCCTTCACAGTAGAAACCTCAAAAAAGGTTCTAAAGACTGTTCAAATCTAGTGGAAGCCATAGGAAGTGCACACTGTAGACAATGTATATTCGATAGGCAATGACTTGAAAAACTACAAACCTCAGATTTCCCACTTCCTGGTTGGATTTTTTCTCAGGTTTTTGCCTGCCATATGATGTTATACTCACAGACATCATTCAAACAGTTTTAGAAACTTCAGAGTGTTTTCTATCCAAATGTACTAATTATATGCATATTCTAGCTTTTGGGCCTGAGTAGCAGGCAGTTTACTCTGGGCACCTTATTATCCAAGCTACTCAATATTTCCCCCCAGTCCCAAAGAAGTTAAACATCTGTGCTTTTAACATGCCAATACCTCTCTCAAATACAAGTAGTGATGAAGTCAATCTCTCCTCCACTTTGAGCCAGGAGAGATTGACATGCATAGTATTAATGTTTGCTCTCTGTGTACATCCAAGACCCAGCCATACTGTCCTGTTCTGAGCCAATTGCAATTTTCCTAAGTCCCTCTTTGTGGCACCTGACCACATGACTGAACAGTAGTCAAGGTGTGACAAAACTAGAGCCTGTAGGACCTGTCTTGTTGATAGTTCTGTAAAGAATGTAGAGCAGCGCCTTATTATGGACAGACTTCTCCCTATCTTAGCTATTGTTGTATCAATATGTTTTGACCATGACCAACTTGCTGGATTTCCACATTATTCATTACGAGGTGTAGTTGAGGTTTAGGGTTGAGTGAATGATTTGTCCCAAATACAATGCTTCATTTTTTTATTTAGGGCTAACTTATTCCTTGCCACACATTCTGAAACTAACTGCAGCTCTTTGTTAATTGTTGCAGTAATTGTAGTCACTGTAGTAGCTGACATGTAGAGTGTTGATTCATCAACATACATACACACTGGCCTTACTCAAAGCCATTGGCATGTTGTTAGTAAATATTGAAAAAGTAAGGGGCCTAAACAGCTGGGGAAAACCTGTTTCTACATGGATTATGTTGGAGAGGCCATCATTAAAGAACACCCTTTGTGTTCTGTTAAACAGGTAACTCTTTATCCATATTATAACAGGAGGTGTAAAGCCATAACACGTTTTTCCAGCAGACTTTGATGGATAATGTCAAAAGCTGAAATGAAGTCTAACAAAACAGCCCCCACAATATTTTTATTCTCAATTTCTCTCAGCCAATCAGTAATTTCTGTAAGTGCTGTGCTTGTTGAATGTCCCTCCCTATAAACATGCTGAAAGCCTGTTTTTTACTGTAAAATAGCATTGTATCTGATCAAACACAATGTTTTCCAGAAGTTTACTAAGGGTTGGTAACAGGCTGGTTGGTCTGCTATTTGAGCTAGCAAAGGGGGATTTCTATTTTTAGGTAGCAGATTGACTTTTGCTTCCCTCCAGGTCTGAGGGCACACACTTTCCTAAGATGCTTAAATTGAAGATATGACCAATAGGAGTGGCAATATTGTCCCTATTATCCTCAGTAATTTGCGATCCAAGTTGTCAGACCCCGGTGGCTTGTCATTTTTCACCTCTTCCACACTGACTTTACAGAATTCAAATATACGTGGATGTGTAGTGTCAGCGTTTGTTGCTGGAATGTCATGCCTAAATTTGCTAATCTTGGCAATTAAACAATGATTAAAGTGGTTTGCAATATAAATTGGTTTTGTGATGAATGAGCCATCTGATTCAGTGGATGAAGGAGCTGAGTTTGCCTTTTTTCCCTAAATTTCATTGAAGGTGCTCCAAAGCTATTTACTGTCATTCTTTATGTCATTTATCTTTGTTTCATAGTGTAGTTTCTTATTTTTATTCAGATTAGTCACATGATTTCTTAAATTTGCAGTACTTTTCATAAATGTGTCAAGTGCAATGTCTGTTTGCTCCTCATTACACACCACGGACCAACAAATATTCTTTACATCAACAACATAGGAATCACTACAAAACTTATTGTATGACCTCTTATACACTAGATTAGGCCCAGAATTTGGACCTTTGGATTTCCTAGATATGGCTACTATGTTGTGATCACTACATCTGATGGATCTGTACACTGCTTTCAAGCACATTTCTGAAGCATTACTAAAGATATGATCAATACATGTTCATGATTTCAACATGTCCTGAATGGCAGTGATGTACTGGGCTGTACTCACTACCCTCTGTAGCGGCTTGCGGTCGGATGCCAAGCAGTTGCCATACCAAGTGATGATGCAGCCAGTCAATAACTTAATGATCTGAGGGGCCAGGCCAAATCCTTTCAGCCTCCTGGGGCGGCAGGTAGCCTAGTGGTTAGAGCGCTAGGACAGTAACCAAAAGGTTGCTGGATCAAATCCCTGAGCTGACAAGGTAAAAATCTGTCTTTCTGCCCCTGAACAAGGTAGGTAACCCACTGTTTCCAGAAGGCCGTCATTGTAAATAAGAATTTGTTCTTAATGGACTTGCCTAGTTAAATAAAGGCTGAATCCTGAGCGAGAAGAGGCATTGTTGTGCCCTCTTCACGACTGTATTGGTGTGTTTGGACCATGATAGATAAAAACCCAACAAGCATGTGTTACTAGAAAGCTAACAAATCCTATACATGGGAATTCCTGTATTGGATACATGGTAAATGCTAACTAGCGTGAGCAAACAAACAAACCCCAAGGACAGACAACTCAACGTTATACAAGTATCTCAAAAGGCTACTCACAGTTTACTACACACACAAAACAAATATTACACGGCAGGAGGGGATCCAGGATCCCTTTATCCAGAATGGGATTGTCTCTAGCAGCTGCTGTTACCAAGATGCTTGATATTGCAAGCCACTAGCTAACAAGTTAGCAAACCAAATACACAGCTGGATATAATAAATGTTGCACATCTTAGATAATTCACTTTAAACTAGGGCTGCCTGAATTAAATCAGTTTTGTCAAGTTAACTTTTTGTAATTTTAGTGCACTCATTTTCATTAATCGTGATTCATCGCACTGAAAGTAATTGAAAGTATTCTAAATACACTAAAACATCCTAAATATATACAGCTAAAAAACAACAATGCTATGTCAAAACAAGTTTACATTAAGGTTAAAGAAAGTGGGCTGTCAATTTACCAGATTTTCCTAACCATTACAAAAAAAAGAGGTGACTATTCATGTAATATTTTTTAATAATATTTTGGGATTAATCACAGCAAATCCTGCAATTAACTTGATTAAAAACTACTTTAAACAATAGTTGTGAATTTCATACAGATGTAAATAACATGCTGACCTGGAGTGACTGACATCATCACAAGGCTCCCATTTGCTCATTGTGGTTCTATGTAAACACAAATGACATGGCTTAAATCAGCCGTTTGGGGAATGTTTCATAATGAATAATCTGACATGTGAAATTAAGAACATGATGTGCTTTATCTATTACCTTGTGCACAAGTTGACTGGAGGTATTTATTAAAAGCACAAATATTGAAATGTATTCAAAAATACACAAAAAAAACGGATTGAAAATCATAACATGGGTATTTCAAAATACATATAAGGTCCAACCCTAGTGCTAACACACACACACACATTTGTTAGAAACATGAATACAGATATAAATCGCCTCGCAGAACCACAGTGCGATTATCTTCAAACTACATAAACTGAAACAAGGCCCGGATTGAAACAACAGTTAATTGAATAGAGCCACCTCATATTTGACATGCACAATTTAAAGCACTCCACACTGAGATGAAGTCTGTCGTTACCGCATTATTACTACAGTAAGTTTGTACTGGTGCGTTTTATGTCTGCATCGGTAGCCCTGAAATGTTTGGAAAGCCCAGAGGCTCTATCGCGCTCTCTCTCGCTCTCTGGATTAGATTATCAGTATCGGAAAATGCATTACTCTCTGTTCATGCTCTCCCTCTATGTTCTTTCTCTCGCTCTCTGACAGATCTGGTCATAGTCCAACTCTGGATCCCATTTTGACAATACCAAACTACTGGTTCAAGTTTATTTTTATTTTTATTTATTTTTCTCCCCAATTTCGATCTCGTCTCATCGCTGCAACGGGCTCAGGAGGCGAAGGTCGATTCATGCGTCCTCCGAAACATGACCCACCAAACACCCAGCCACTTAACCCGGAAGCCAGCCGCAGCAATGTGTCGGAGGAAACACAGTCCACAGAGGTCAGCCTGCAGGCACCCGGCCTGCCACAACGAGTCACTATAGCGTGATGAGTAAAGCCCCCCCCGGTCAAACCCTCCCCTAACCTGGACGACACTGGGCCAATTGTGGACCTCGAATCACAGCCTACAGTCTAGGATTGAACCCGGGTCTGTAGTGATGTCTCTAGCACTGCGCCACTCGGGAGGCCCATGGTTCTAGTTTCTATTGAGGAAAATCACCTGCTGATGTTGATTATCTGCACTTGTTAGAATCTCAGCCCTAATCATGAAAAGCTTTTTTTTTTCATGGACAATGACATTCAACCACCATTGCAAATGTACAGTTCAGTCAAGTGTTTATTACACAAAGCCTTCACTTGTTTTTTTTTATATTTTATTTTCTGGCATGGCCGAAAATAAAATATCTTACAAAAACAAGTGAAGGCTGAAGATTGTCCATTGGAATTGCAATCTGTGCTTATATTCCAAAATAAATCAGACTTGTGCTATGGTAACCATGGCTCTTTAAGGGATGAATGATTTGTACAAGTGAACACACAAGTAGGCGTCGGCAAGAATACACACATCTCTCCATTTGCCGCTTTTTTGCTGATGCAACTCAAATCGACACAAAACACAATATACAGATCTACATTGCATTTTACAGTATAAGCCAAATATAGGCCCATTGAACTATGCCTGTGTGTGTATGAATCATGGCTTGAATCATCGTCAACAAATGAACACACAAACACACCTCAGTTCTATGGCAGTGTGTGTAGGCAGGGAAGTGGGGTGATTGAAGGCTTTGTTTTAACAATGAAGGCAAGTCAATTACAACAACGTAGATGACATGAACATCCTCTTTTTGTATATGTTCATCCATACAGTATGAATTCAGATTTGTGCTCAGTGACTTGTGAACTATTGATTTGGTGATCCATAGATTTAGTTGCTTGGCAACTCATCCTGTGGCAGTGTGTGTAGGCCTTCTAGAAGACTAACAACATACGAAATGCTTCAGTCTGGTTTTAGACCCCATCATAGCACTCAGACTGCACTTGTGAAGGTGGTAAACAACATTTTAATGGCGTCAGACTGAGGCTCTGCATCTGTCCTGGTGCTCATAGACCTTAGTACTGCTTTTGATAACATCGATCAGCACATTCTTTGAGAGATTGGAAACCCAAATTGGTCTACACGGACAAGTTTAGATCTTATCTGTCGGAAAGATATCATTTTGTCTCTATGGATCGTTTGTCCTCTGACAAATCAAATGTAAATTTCAGTGTTCCTCAAGGTGACGTTACAGGACCACTTTTGTTTTCAATATATATTTTACCTCTTGGTGATGTCATTCGGAAACATAACTTTCACTGCTATGCGGACGATACACAGCTGTACATGTCGATGAAACATGGCGAAGCCCCAAAATTGCCTTCGCCGGAGCCCCAAAATTGCCTGTGTTTCTGACATAAGAAAGTGGATGCGGCAAATGTTTTACTTTTAAACTCGGACAAAACAGAGATGCTAGTTCTAGGTCCCAAGAAACAAAGCAATCTTCTGTTGGATCTGACAATTAATCTTGATGGTTGTACAGTCATTTCAAATAAAACTGTAAAGGACCTCGACGTTACTCTGGACCCTGATCTCTCTTTTGACGAACATATCAAGACTGTTTCAAGGACAGCTTTTTTCCCCCACCTACGTAACATTGCAAAAATTCTTGGGAAAAAACTAAAAAATTATAATAAAATCGGTAAATTCCTGTCCAAAAATGATGCATAAAAAGTAATACATGCTTTTGTCACTTCTAGATAAGACTTCTGCAATGCTCCACTTTCCAGCTACAGCACTAAATAAACTTTAGTTTACTGCTAAACACAGCTGCTAGAACCAAAAAAAATCATCATATTACTCCTGTGCTAGCCTCTCTACACTGGCTTCCTGTTAAGGCAAGGGCTGATTTCAAGGTTGTACTGCTAACCTACAAAGCATTACATGGGCTTGCTCCTATCTATCTTTCCGATTTGGTTCTGCCGTACATACCTGCACATACGCTGCGGTCACAAGACGCAGGATGTCCCTAGAATTTTTAAGCAAACAGCTGGAGGCAGGGCTTTCTCCTATAGAGCTCCATTTTTATTGAATGGTCTGCCTATCCATGTTAGAGTCTCGATCTTTAAGTCTTTATTGAAGACTCATCTCTTCAGTTGGTCATATGATTGAGTGTAGTCTGACCCAGGGGTATGAAGGTGAACGGAAAGGCACTGGAGCGACGAACCACCCTTGCTGTCTCTGCCTGGCCGGTTCCGATCTCTCCACTGGGATTCTCTGCCTCTAACCCTATTACAGGGGCTGAGTCACTGGCTTACTAGTACTCTTCCATGCCGTCCCTAGGAGGGGTGCGTCACCTGAGTGGGTTGTGTCTCTGACATGATCTTCCTGTCTGGGTTGGCGCCCCCCTTGGGTTCATGCCGTGGGGGAGATCTTCGTGGGCTATATTCGGCCTTGTCTCAGGGTAGTGGTGTGGGGGCTGGGCTTTGGCAAAGTGGGTGGGGTTATATCCTGCCTGGTTTGCCCTGTCCGGGGGTATAGTCAGACGGGGCCAGTGTCTCCCGACCCCTCCTGTCTCAGCCTCCAGTATTTATGCTGCAGTAGTTTATGTGTTGGGGGGCTAGGGTCAGTCTGTTATATCTGGAGTATTTCTCCTGTCTTCTCCGGTGTCCTGTGTGAAGACCTGCTGTTTTCGACTCTCTCTACCGCACCTGCTGTCTCTAACTCTGAATGATCGGCTATGAAAAGCCAACTGACATTTACTCCTGAGGTGCTGACCTGTTGCAACCTCTACAGCCACTGTGATTATTATTATTTGACCCTGCTGGTCATCTATGAATGTTTGAACATCTTGGCCATGTTATAATCTCCACCTGGCACAGCAAGAAGAGGACTGGCCACCTCTCAGAGCCTTGTTCCGCTCTAGGTTTCCTCCTAGGTTCCTGCCTTTCTAGGGAGTTTTTCCTAGCCAACGGGCTTCTACATCTGCATTGCTTGCTGTTTGGGGCTTTAGGCTGGGTCTCTGTACAGCATTTTGTGACATCGGCTGACATAAAAAGGGATTTATGAATACATTTGATTGATTGATCCGGAATTTAATTTAATTGCTCCATCGATCACTACATACATCCATCTGCCCTCACATCCTAGAAGTCGTCAAAATTATGCGATTTATGTAGGCTGTTTTCTGAGGGGGGGTAAAATAAAAAATAAAATAATAATAATATAATATTCTACCCCATGGACGAGACTATTATATAATCTATCCCATGGACGAGACTATAATATTCTACCCCATGAACGAGACTATAATATTCTACCCCATGAACAAGACCTATTAGTGCTGTTTTTTGGTTGTCTGGTTGCAATCAGTCATGAGAACTATGCCACAACATTAGAATTTAGACTGTTTGACAATTTGCGTATTTCACACCATCCCTCATCCAACGCTTAACCCACATTAGCTGACATGGTGCCACGTTGAAAGTCACTGAGCTCTTCAGTAAGTCCATTCTACTGCCAATGTTTGTCTATGGAGATAACATAGCTGTGTGTTTGATTCTATACACCCATCAGCAATGGGTGTGGCTGAAATAGCCAAATCCACCAATTTGAAGGGGTGTCCACATACACCATATATACAAAAGTATCTGCAGTCGTTATGAATGCTGGACTTGTGGTTCACTATGAGCAGAAGAATACACCGGAAGTTGAAACTTACCGATTCTACCAGTGAAATTAAAATGCACTCATTCTAGCTTGTGGTTTGGATAATGTTGATGTTTATGACAACAAAATAATGTTGCTAATATAGTAATGACGATGCAGTGGCAGTTCCAAGGTAAAAATTTCCCTTTCAACTTTTGCATTTCTTTGTTGCAATGAAAATTAAATGGAACTCCATTTAGACTCTCGGGAAGGGATTTGCATTTTTACCTTTCAAGACGATTCGATACCCATCTACATGGGCTCCAATACCACAGGAACAACACATTTTAGTTTGAAATGATTCGGTGCGATTCGGTTCGATTAGAGAATGAATCGATGAGAAACAATGCATAAACACATTCATGCTGCTGATGGAGATGATGAGGGTGTGTGTGTGATGCATGTCTATGGTGTAGGTACCTAAGTCATTAGGGGGACGAGGCAACTACCAACCCCATTAAAAATGTACTCTGTAACCATTAATAATTAGGGAAAGGGGATACCTAGTCAGTTGCACATCAATGCATTAAGCTAAAATGTGTCTTCCCCATTTAACCCAACCCCTCAAATCAGAGGTGCGGGGGGATGCCTTAATCAACGTCCATGTCATTGGCGCCCAAGGAGCAATTGCTGTTGGGGATTAACCGCCTTGCTCAAGGGCATTTTTACACCTTGCCGGCTCGGGGAGTCGAACCAGCGACCTGCCACCTTAACTGTGTTATAGTATGTCTTCACTGGCATTTTCAACCTCTCCCTGTCCGAGTCTCTAATCCCAACATGTTTCAAGCAGACCACCATAGTCCCTGTGCCCAAGAACACTAAGATAACCTGCCTAAATGACTACTGACCCATAGGCTGGTCATGGCTCACATCAACACCATTATCCCAAAAATCCTAGATGATGCAATCTCTATTGCACTCCACACTGCCCTTTCACACCTGGACAAAAGGAACACCCATGTGAGAATGCTATTCATTGACTACGGCTCAGCGTTCAACACCGTAGTGCCCTCAAAGCTCATCAATAAGCTAAGGAACCTGGGATTAAACACATCCCTCTGCAACTGGATCCTGGACTTCCTGACGGGCTGCCCCCAGGTGGTAAGGGTAGGTAACAACATCTGCCACGCTGATACTCAACATGGAGGCCCCTCAGGGGTACGTGCTCAGTTCCCTCCTGTACTCCCTGTTCACTCATGAATGCACGGCCAGGCACGACTCCAACACCATTATTAAGTTAACTGATGACACAACAGTGGTAGGCCTGATCACCGACAACGATGAGACGTGGCAGGAGGTCAGAGACCTGACAGTGTGGTGCAAGGACAAGAACCTCTCCCTCAATGTGATCAAGACAAAGGAGATGATTGTGGACTACAGGAAAAGGAGAAATGGGCACGCTTTCATCGACGGGGCTGTAGTGGAGCAGGTTGAGAACTTCCTTGGCGTCCACATGACCAACAAACTAACATGGTCCAAGCACAACAAGACAGTTGTGAAGAGTGTACGACAAACCTATTCCCCCTCACGAGACAGAAAAGATTTGGCATGGGTCCTCAGATCCTCAAAAGGTTTTACAGCTGCACCATCGAGAGCATGGTTGCTTCACTGCCTGGTATGGCAACTAATCGGCCCAGACCGCAAGGCACTACAGAGGATAGTGCGTACAGCCCAGTACATCACCGGGGCCAAGCTTCCTTCCATCCAGGAGCTCTGTACCAGGCGGTGTCAGAGGAAGGCCCTAAAATGTGTCAAAGAGTCCAGCCTAGTCATAGACTGTTCTCTCTGCTACTGCGCGGCAAGCGGTACCGGAGCGCCACGTATTAGGTCCAAAGAGGCTTCTAAACAGCTTCTACCCCCAAGCCATAAGTCTCGTGAACAGCTAATCAAATGACAACCCGGACTATTTGCATTGCCTCCAACCCTCTGCTGCTACTCTCTGTTATCATCTATGCATAGTCACTTTAATAACTCTACCTATATGTACATATTACCTCAATACCGGTGCACACGCACATTGACAATACCAGTATCCCCTGTAAATAGCCCCGCTGTTGTTATTTTACTGCTGCTCTTTATCTCTTACTTTTTTTGTTAGGTATTTTCTTCAAACTGAATTGCTGGTTAAGGGCTTGTAAGTAAGCATTTCACAGTAAGGTCTACACCTGTTGTATTCAGCGCATGTGACAAATATAATTTGATTATACAGACAAAATACATTTAAGTTTAAGAGATGTGAAGTGTGACAAGAAAAGAGCTGTGCAGTCACTGCAGTGCAATGAACCCAGTGTGCCAACATCAAAAGACCATCATGCACCTCTTCTCTGCCCCAGGTGATTCATCACTTTTGCCTTGCATTTCCCCAAGAGAATATGAACACGCTAGGAAACCAGAGAGTTGTCAACTGGAAGCCTAAATATAGGCATTAAAATGATTCAAAGTGAAAACAATAGCCTATAATAGACCGACAACTGCGTCATAGCAATCTGTGAGCTCATCGGTCTTCCTTTACGTTCCAATACATTCGCCACAGTTGACCAATTAGCTGATGTAGATCTCATTGCAAGCCCATTTTTTTGAGGATTTTATTGGACAAGGGCATAGTTACAGAGCCTGTTGAGCATTGGTGGACAGGAAAAGAAGCAACACTCGCTCACCATTAAATATTCTTCGTTTTATTTAGCAAGAGATTCTGAAGAAGGCTATGAAGGCCGAAAAATCGATCTTTTAAACTTGCTTAATAAAACTACCCATTTTTAATAGCTAGTGTCCTTTTCCTGTCCAATGATGTTTGCATATTTTTAGGTTGCACCTCTACTCACGTTGGTTGAACACCCTCTACTTCTTTCCATGGTGAACATTGGTCACAGTTCGCCCAACCAGGGCTAACAACGTATTAAAATTCCAGTAGCATCATTGTAGCCTCAAATATATCATAATTTAAAGAATTTGCATTGTGCTGTTTCACATCACTGGTTCACTTTACTACACAGAATGCTTATACACAAATTCCCCAGTAAAAACATGTAGGCGTGTTGGTGTTGCATGATCATTGGTGTTGGTGTTGCATGATCATTGAGAAGCGAAATAACAGTTGTTTTTCCCCAATGCAATGTGTAGACTGCGTCATGATTATGTTTGTGCTACTACAATGTCCTTAGGTTGTACCCTACATCCTAAATTAACCTACAAAAAATATATATTTTAAAATGTTCTTTTTTTATTTAAGCCGTTTAGAAATGAGGCAGAGACGTAAATAAACTAACACATGCACAGCAACACGGCTGTTCACCGAGTAGGAGTTTTCACTGGGTGATAAGTGACTGCATCCGTTTTGTAACTGGGTGCCCCCGTTTTGTAACGAGTGCCACTGTAACAGTAATGCTTCCGTCCCTCTCCTTGCCCCAACCTGGGCTTGAACCAAGGACCCTCTGAACACATCAACAACTTCCTACAAGACGCGCCATTACCTATCGCTCTGCAAATGCCACCACAAATCCAACTTTTCAGAGCGAGTGACGTCACTTACACTTAACACTGCTAACTATCTAGCCATTTCCCATTAGTTACACCCCGTTCAAAGCAGAAGTCAAGCACGTGGAGTATTATTTTTTATTTAACTAGGAAAGTCAGTTAAGAACAAATTGTAATTTACAATAACGGCCAAGGAACGACAGCTCGGGGATTCGATCTTAGCAACCTTTCGGTTACTGGCCCAACGCTCTAACAACTAGGCTACCTGCCGCCCCAAAAGTAGAGTACCGTAATTTCCGGACTATAAGCCGCTACTTTATTCCCACACTTTGAACCTCGCGGTTTATACAATGACGCGGCTAATTTATGGATTTTTCCCGCTTTCACAAGATTCATGCCACCAAAAAACTGAGCACCGTCACATAATGTGACGTAAATCGAGCGCGCTCAAACTTCCCATCATTCTGATTACGGTAGTCATTTTGTCACCCCCATCATGGCAAAGACACGGAGAAATGCATATGATGGTGCAGCTTTCAAGTTGAAGGCGATCGATCTGGCTGTTGGAAAAGGAAATAGAGCTGCTGCATGGGAGCTTGGCCTTAATGAGTCGATGATAAGACGTTGGAAACAGCAGCGTGAGGAACTGACTCAGTGCAAAAATACAACAAAAGCTTTCAGAGGGAAGAAAAGCAGATGGCCCAAAGTATTTGCAGCTACTCGACATCAGTGTAAATCGTGCATTTAAGGTGGCGCTCCTTGTTCAGTGGGAGGCTTGGATGACAAGTGGGGAGAAATCCTTCACTAAAACGGGCCGCAGGCGAAGAGTATCTTATGGTCAAGTCTGCCAGTGGGTCCTGACAGCGTGGAGCATTGTCAAAAAATCCACTATCATCAACGGGTTTCGAAAGGCTGGACTGCTGCGTGTTGAAGGGGCAGCATGAGCTCAGCGGGGTATTTGCCTCCGGATGAAAGTGATGAGAGCGACAATGAAAACGATCCAACATCGGATGAAGCAATTCTGAGGCTATTCAACTCCGACACCGAAGGAGATGACTTCAGTGGTTTCAGTGCACAGGAGGAGGAAGATAGTGACCAAAGACTTTCTTGGTAGGCTACTGTTTGAACTTTTGTTACAAGCAGTGTTTCGTTAAAGCCTATTTATTTTTGTTACAACGCCGTGTTTCGTTTAAAGGCTGTGTAAAGTTAATTTGTTTCAATGTACCGGTAGGCACCTGCGGCTTATAGACATGTGCGGCTTATTTATGTACAAAATACATATTTTTTTTATAATTCAGTGGGTGCGGTTTATATTCAGGTGCGCTTAATAGTCCAGCAATTACGGTAATGAGAGTTTCAGAGTTTTTGCATGAATAAGGGTTTGCGCTTAATAAAATCCCCATATGTGCTTTATCTGCCTTCACAATGAAAACTAGTTTGAAAGTTCAAACATTTATTTTATGGAAAATATATGTTCTTTAACGATGCAACATGCTGACTTATTGACAATATGACCGGTGCAGATTACTGTTCGATTATAGAAGGGCTCCATCACAGGTTTTGCCCAGTCACGTCACGGGCCATAACTCGGTGCACCCCAAGCTTAGCCTAATCGAACTCCCTGATTTTTACTGAGAGGAGGCGTGGCAAGTTTGCTCTGCCATCCAAAGCTATATGGTTACAAGTTGTGTAGCGAGCAGTGTGGGAATGACATTTCTAAATTCTTACAAAACAGACAAGGTGGAATTGTAGACCTACATTATCGATGTATACAATGTAGCCTAGGAAACAGCACTGGTGACTAGGCTGGGTTAAGTGTACCCTATCAGTATATGGCATTGCAATATCACACAGCTTTGCTGCACTGTACAGTGGCATATTTGAGTCAAATAATTTTACAATCATTGCATAGCCAATGCTTTGCTGCACATGTGAACTGCCATGGCCATAAACAGCCTAACTATTCAAAAAAAATATATATAATAATAATAATATAGAAAAACTAATAGGGTGTGGGAACCCTGCTCGACGGCATATCAAAGTTCCAGTGTGGGAACCCTGCTCTACGGCATATCAAAGTTCCAGTGTGTGAACCCTGCTCTACGGCATATCAAAGTTCCAGTGTGTGAACCCTGCTCTACGGCATATCAAAGTTCCAGTGTGGGAACCCTGCTCTACGGCATATCAAAGTTCCAGTGTGGGATCTCTGCTAGTTTTAAAGATATGGTATTCAGAGAAATTGGAATAGTAGGCAATATAACCAATCATTGCCCACCTTTCACTTGTATCATTGCACATACTGCAAATCACTAGCAGAGGGCAATTTTTTAAATAAATGTTCACATTCATTCTGTTGGTAATGCAAATTGGATAGTAAGTCTAAAAGTAGCAGAAATCCCACTCTAGACCTTTGATATGCCCATACAGAATATTATGTTCAACAATATAAAGAACAATTTGGCACAAATTTGGCACAAAAGTAAAGCTTCATATGACACTAAGTGTTGCTTTGTAGCACCTACAGATTAAACATTATGGTGTCTTAAAGGGATAGTTCACCCAAATTACAAAATGGCATTTTGGGTTCCTTACCCTGTAAGCAGTCTATGGACAAGGCATGACAGCAACCCATACCATGGTTTAGTTTCCCTGACACTGTTTCCAGAGGCTAACATTTTAGCATGTGGCACAAATACTATTAAAGTCATGGGACCAATATTAGCAGGTGGAAACAGTGCCAGGGAAACTAAAGCAAAGCATGGATTGCTGTCACACCTAGTCCATGGACTGGTTACATGGTAAGGAAACCAAAATGTCATTTTGTAATTTGGGTTAACTATTTAGCAGACACTCTTATCCAGAGCAACTTACAGGAGCAATTAGAGAGATACGTGCCTTGCTCAGGAGCACATCAGCAGATTTTTTACCTTTCAGTTTCTGGTCAACCCTCTTAACTACCTGCCGCCTATAAAAGGAGGCCGGGTATGGCCAAAATGTTATCAATATGGCAACTTTGATCAATTATTTCTCAATTATGCTTTAAGATACAGATGTCAAATGTCAACAGTCTTCCTCCACGTTGTTTTATTTAATTTCGTGAAAATCCCCAATCATGGTCTTTTTCTGTCCTGGTTTCGTATGGAATCCCTCCTACCATCCTTGGGACCGTAAATATTAAAATAGACCTACCAGAACAATGGGCTTATCTGACCATTCATTCTTCCGCATGCCAACACTCATCCCTGTGGAAAATGCGTGGCCCCTATTGCACAACGTGAACGCATTGTAGCCTAACATAGCCTGCCCTTCAGGTATAGCAGAATGAATGCTGTGTTGAAGCAGTTCGAGAGAGAGTTGGGTCCGATTTCATTCAATTTCAAGAGCCGAGTATGGACTAATTGCAAGTGCAATTGCATGACATTCACGTAACTCATAGTTGAGTTTATATGTTTGTTCCCTGTGCTCATCTCATTGCCAATTAAGCGTTTTTTGCACGGCCTTACCTCCTCCAGAACATTGACGGTGTTCTTACAGCTCTGCAACCGGGTGGTGAAACTGGAAGTCGTGGGGGAATTGTAGTCCTCGGTGGTCTCCGAGAGGAACTCGGATACCGAGATCTGGTCTGGCATCCTTTACCACGGAAAAAGATGAGTGGAAAATCAAAAAACCAACACCACGAATTAGAGATTGAAATAGGAATTGTAGGCTACGGAATCAACCTTTGTTGAGGTACAGCCCACACGATGAGAGAATTTTTTTAAGAATCCGTTGGATATGGTGAAATGTCCAGCCCAAAACGTACTCTCCACACTATTTCCAACCTTTCCCTCTATCCAAGCTTTAATTACACCCTTTCAGCTGTAAAAACCCGATTCAGTTGTGTTCCCGAATCCTCCAAAAACAAATGGTATGCACGGGCGACAGATGTCCTCATTGCCAAATGTGGTGATACGTTTTTCAAGAACAAGCTTTTAGGCACCAAGAGACAATTCAGTTATTGCAATTATTGTAGAGACTCTGGCAGCCGCTTATCTTTCCCCTTGTTTTTTTTTCTCTCTCGCCCTATCTGCTGTCTGTCATTAGCGCACGCACGCCATGTCTCTCCCCGCGTTCGTGACGAAAATAAACAAGGAAAAGCTTTGCGCATGTCTCTGCCCTGTGGAGACAAACAGAAGTGGGAGGTAAAATCATTGACATAATGATTTAGGCGTGTAGAATACATTTGTAAGTGTGGAACTGATTAATTGTGAACATGAAATAATACTCTGTAGTTGTAAACACATATACTCAAACGTGTAACTGATGAGTTGTGAACATTAAAAAAACGAAATTGTTGAAATTACGCAATTATTGCCACACATGTCAATTTCACACTCAGACTTTAAGCTGTACTTTTGCCCCTACAATGACAAAAATATTGGTAGATGTGCAAACAGCCATTTGCAAGTAAGGCGAGAGCGAGCATGAGATCTGGGAGGTGGGACCTGTTTCTTCTTCTATGAGGCTTAATGACTGTGGCATCAAATAAATGTTGCATTACCGCCACCAACTAGTCTGGAGTATAACTCCCTTATACCTTGCTTTAAAAAAAAAATCCACAAATAGTCTACAATAACCCATACACTCATTTAAAACTCACCTACCTACTCCGCTAAATCTATTTAGTCATACCTCAGGCCAAAAAAGCTTGTAAGGGATTACTGATATCCTAACATCACTGTCGGGCAAAGAGTCAATATCAAAACTCAAAAGAACAGACAATGACTTCTGTTTCACCACTCACACCACCCTTTCTGCGTCACATCAAACGATGAGCATCACAAATACCGGGAATCTTCCACTTCAGTTGGTCCATTTTCACATTTACCCCAACCCCCATTAATCAGTCCTTTCAATGGTGCCCTGCTCCCACTGAACAACAGAAACAAACAATTATTACAAAACCACTTCAGCAGGAGCAGCGGCCAACCCCCTCCCATCGATGGAGGAATGTGTTCTCCACCACACCACCATCCTCCATCGGATCGGATCCGTCATGGACCAAATGATGGAGAGAATGGACCGATGGGAGAGGAGTGGTCTCCTCTCTCCACCTTCGGCTTCCCCAGCTCAAGACTCCCTTTCTCCTTTCTCTCCATCCCCCGGCTCCAGCGCTCTCCGTCTTGCGCTCCCGAGGGATTATGATGGAGCGGCGGCGGGGTGTCAGGGGTTCTTACTCCAACTGGAACTGTACCTGGCGACCGTGAGACCCACTCCCTCGGGAACGAAGAGGGTGAGTGTCCTCGTCTCCTGCCTGACGGGTCGTGCTCTGGAGTGGGCGAACGTGGTCTGGAATGGCCCAGACTCAGCGAAGGAGCACTACCCAGAGTTTACCCGCCGCTTTCGTGCCGTGTTTGACCACCCTCCAGGGGCACGAGCGGCGGGAGAGCGACTGTTCCATCTTAGGCAGGAGAGGAGGAGCGCCCAGGATTACGCGCTGGAGTTCCAGACCTTGGACGCTGGATCTGGGTGGAACGACAGGGCCCTTATCGACGGGACACCGCTCTCTCCCTAGATGAACTAATTGACATGTCCATCCGGCTGGACAATCTGCCTGCTGCCCACCGGCATTCGGAGAGGGTCCTGTGTGCAACCTTCCGGTTACTAGTCCACCGCTCTAACCACTAGGCTACCCTGCCGCCCCAGGGTTTCAGGTGCAGCTGGGAACTTTATGGATCGTGGACTGGCCATCAAGTTGGGTGTTCCGCTTGTGCCGATAGATTCTCCCTTTCCCGTGCACTCCCCATAAGGTTCAGGGTTGGTCAGGGAGGCCACGGTTCCACTGGACATGGGGACGCAGGGGAATCATAGGGAGCGTATAAGTCTCTTTATTATGGATTCGCCTGCGTTTCCAGTGATGCTGGGGATTCCCTGGCTGGCTCGGCACAATCCTAAGATTTCGTGGAGACAGGGGGTTCTCCAGGGGTGGTCAGAGGAGTGTTCTGGAAGGTGTCTGGGAGTTTCCATCGGTGCCACATCAGTGGAGAGTCCAGACCAGGGTGCGCATCGGTGCGCATGCCCCCCGAATATGCCAATTTGGCAATCGCTTTCAGTAAAAAGAAAGCGACTAAATTACTACCTCATTGACCGGGAGGGGATTGTGCGATAGATCTCCAGGTTAACGCTGTGTTTCCCAAGAGTCATGTGTACCCATTGTCCCAGGAGGAGACGTTGGCTATGGAGACATATGTCACAGAGTCTCTGAGACAGGGGTACATTCGGCCCTCCATCTCACCCGTCTCCTCAAGTTTATTTTTTGTGAAGAAAAAGGAGGGAGGTTTGCGTCCGTGTATTGATTATAGAGGTCTAAATGCCATCACAGTGGGGTTTAGTTACCCACTACATCCGAGTCAGACCGAGGCTCCTGCGGTGGAGGAGTGGGTACAGCGCTCCAAGGAGACCTGCAGGGCCGTCCAGGAATCCCTCCAGTGGACGGCAGAAGAGGAGTGCTGACCGCCACCACAGTGAGGCCCCCGTGTTTGTACCAGGGGACAGGGTCGGGCTCTCGACCCGAAACCTACCACTCCACTTGCCCTGCCGGAAGCTGGGGCCGTAGTGTGTAAGGCCTTCAAAGTCATGAAGAGAATAAACGAGGTGTGTTATCGATTACAACTTCCTTCCTATTATCGTATTAACCCCTCGTTTCATATGTCTCTCCTCAGACCGGTGGTAGCTGGTCCCCTGCAGGACGGTGAGGTGCCGGAGGTCCCTCCTCCCCCTCTGGACATCGAGGGGTCCCCGGCGTACACTACGGGCCATTCTAGACTCGAGACGCCGGGTGAGGTGCCTGCAGTACCCCGTGGACTGGGAGGGGTAGGTCCGGATGAGAGGTGCTGGGTACCGGTAGGGGGCATTTTGGATCCGTCGATGTTGAGGGATTTCCATCGCCTGTTGTTAATTTGGTTATTAGTTGGGCTTTATTAGACAGCCGGCCCGCCTGCTCTTGGTACGGGATTGTTCTATGTGTACTTGTCGTGCACGCATGTATGTCACGGCTGTTTCGTGTACGTGAGCTGTTTTTTGATACAGTTTAGTTCCCCTGTGGTTTGGGGTATTTGTATTGAGTGGCGTCTGCTTTTTCACCTGGTCGGTGTATTAAAGACGTTTCTACTCTGAACTCTCTGTCTCCTGCGTCTGACTCCTTCCTCCACTACACCCCGGACATTACACCCCCCTTTGAAGAAAGTCAAGGGATGATCTGGAGTAAAGGTTCAGAGCTTGCGATAGGAATCCGGAGATATGGTGGAGAAAAGCAGTCTGATATGCTCTGGGTTGATATCGCCCTGTGCAGGCTGGCAGGAGTTGACCGGGCTGAAGCTGGTAGATGTCCCAGTTAATGGTGATGGCTAACTAGCAGTGGCTAACTGACTACTAGCTAGTAGCTAGTTAATTGGCTAGCCTCCGAAGGGGGTTATGGTTCTAAAGTATAAAAAATTGCAGATCCATACCGCATTGGGTGAGGCGGGTTGCAGGAGAGTATGTTCCGTCCGTAGATGGAAAAATATGATAGAAAATCTATACGAAAAATATATGAAGAAAGAAATTATATATACAAGGGACGGGACAAGACAATCAAAACATCCCACTGCTACGCCATCTTGGATCTTTTTGGGCTGCATTCTGTACTGACCTTTAATTAATGTAAAACCATCTCTCAAACATTTACTTTTTGTATGTGCCCACTCTCCAGGACATCAGTTCTGTATGTGAATCCATGATAACAATGAAGACATTGTTGTGGACGGAATTGCTGAATCTCCACAAGACCTGGAAGGAGTCTGAGGACAAAGTAAGGGAAATGATCTTGGCGAAACTGAAGATGGACCACAGGCAGATTGAGGTTTAGCGAGCCCACAGGACTGCAAAACACATCACCGGCCTAGGTGATCGCAGCAAAAGGTGGCGCTACAAAGTATTAACTTAAGGGGGCTGAATAATTTTGCACGCCCAATTTTTCAGTTTTTGATTTGTTAAAAAAGTTTGAAATATCCAATAAATGTCGTTCCACTTCATGATTGTGTCCCACTTGTTGTTGATTCTTCACAAAAAAATACAGGTAAACAAAGTGGCATGGTTTAAAGTGGCTAGTGATACATGTATTACATAATGCAGTAGATGATATAGAGTACAGTATATATGTATACATATGAGATTAATAATGGGAATTGATGGGAATTGATGTAAAATATATCACTAGCCACTTTAAACAATGCTACTTAATATAATGTTTACATACCCTACATTATTTAAGTGGCTGGAGTTGAGTCAGTGTGTTGGCAGCAGCCACTCAATGTTAGTGGTGGCTGTTTAACAGTCTGATGGCCTTGAGATAGAAGCTGTTTTTCAGTCTCTCGGTCCCAGCTTTGATGCACCTGTACTGACCTCGCCTTCTGGATGATAGCGGGGTGAACAGGCAGTGGCTCGGGTGGTTGTTGTCCTTGATGATCTTTATGGCCTTCCTGTGACATCGGGTGGTGTAGGTGTTCTGGAGGGCAGGTAGTTTGCCCCCGGTGATACGTTGTGCAGACCTCACTACCCTCTGGAGAGCCTTACGGTTGTGGGCGGAGCAGTTGCCGTACCAGGTGGTGATAAGCCCGACAGGATGCTCTCGATTGTGCATCTGTAGAAGTTTGTGAGTGCTTTTGGTGACAAGCCGAATTTCTTCAGCCTCCTGAGGTTGAAGAGGCGCTGCTGCGCCTTCTTCACGATGCTGTCTGTGTGGGTGGACCAATTCAGTTTGTCTGCAATGTGTATGCCGAGGAACTTAAAACTTACTACCCTCTCCACTACTGTTCCATCGATGTAGATAGGGGGGTGTTCCCTCTGCTGTTTCCTAAAGTCCACAATTATCTCCTTAGTTTTGTTGACGTTGAGTGTGAGGTTATTTTCCTGACACCACACTCCGAGGGCCCTCACCTCCTCCCTGTAGGCCGTCTCGTCGTTGTTGGTAATCAAGCCTACCACTGTTGTGTCGTCCGCAAACTTGATGATTGAGTTGGAGTCTTGCGTGGCCACGCAGTCGTAGGTGAACAGGGAGTACAGGAGAGGGCTCAGAACGCATCCTTGTGGGGCCCCAGTGTTGAGGATCAGCGGGGTGGAGATGTTGTTACCTACCCTCACCACCTGGGGGCGGCCCGTCAGGAAGTACAGTACCCAGTTGCACAGGGCGGGGTCGAGACCCAGGTTCTCGAGCTTGATGACGAGTTTGGAGGGTACTATGGTGTTAAATGCTGAGCTGTAGTCGATGAACAGCATTCTCACATAGGTATTCCTCTTGTCCAGATGGGTTAGGGCAGTGTGCAGTGTGGTTGAGATTGCATCGTCTGTGGACATATTTGGGTGGTAAGCAAATTGGAGTGGGTCTAGGGTGTCAGGTAGGGTGGAGGTGATATGGTCCTTGACTAGTCTCTCAAAGCACTTCATGATGACGGAAGTGAGTGCTAGTCGTTTAGCTCAGTTACCTTAGCTTTCTTGGGAACAGGAACAATGGTGGCCCTCTTGAAGCATGTGGGAACAGCAGACTGGGATAGGGATTGATTGAATATGTCCGTAAACACACCAGCCAGCTGGTCTGCGCATGCTCTGAGGGCGCAGCTGGGGATGCTGTCTGGGCCTGCAGCCTTGCGAGGGTTAACACGTTTAAATGTTTTACTCACCTCGGCTGCAGTGAAGGAGAGTCCGCATGTTTTGGTTGCGGGCCGTGTCAGTGGCACTGTATTGTCCTCAAAGCGGGCAAAAAAGTTATTTAGTCTGCCTGGGAGCAAGACATCCTGGTCCGTGACTGGGCTGGTTTTCTTTTTGTAATCCGTGATTGACTGTAGACCCTGCCACATACCTCTTGTGTCTGAGCCATTGAATTGCGATTCTACTTTGTCTCTATACTGACGCTTAGCTTGTTTGATTGCCTTGCGGAGGGAATAGCTACACTGTTTGTATTCGGTCATATTTCCGGTCATCTTGCCTTGATTAAAAGCTCGCGCTTTCAGTTTCACGAGAATGCTGTCATCAATCCACGGTTTCTGGTTTGGGAATGTTTTAATCGTTGCCGGTGACATCGAACGCCGAGCACCGCCCGAACAAGGAGAGGCAACGACTTCGGCAGAAGTTGTGACAGTACCTCCCCCCCC